>NW_011887748.1:158906-204765 GCF_000806365.1 Fopius arisanus
GGGTGGGTGGGAGGGTGAGAGGGTGAGGTTTGGCGAAGGGAATGGTCGATGGTGGCGCGACTCTCGCTGGCCCCGATCTGTCGCACAAATCACCCCAGTGTCAGGTTGCCGTGACCACCGCTGCCGGCCCCTCTCATGTACAACTTCCAGTCCCTCCACCTTCCGCCCTCTCTCACCCCCTCGTACTCTTCATGCCCACTTGTCCACACTGCTACTTGCTAAAACTACCACACGCATTTTAATTATCCCGTTAATAATCGTGTATCTTTAATCATTCGGGTTGACGTTCATGTCATTTGATCAGTGTTGTTGGTGAATTTCTATAGGACACCGAAACCGAGGTACAGCACTGTAATTATAAGAATCATAATTGAAAATCTATAGATTACATAAGTTTTCCATTCAAATTTACCGCCTGCCACGTATAAGCCAATGAGGAGTAAGAGTGACTGACTTTCGAGATATCGATACTCTCGATTTTTCTTTTTTTATAATCGGAATGAGACAGAACGTTTGCCACGGCGTGGGGTAATTATGAAAATCATGATTGGAAATCTCAAAATTCAATGAATTTTTCATTCAAATTAACCGCCTCAGATGAATAAACCAATGAGGAATAGGACGGACAGACATTCGAGATATCGATAGTTCATGTTTTTCCTTTTATAAAAGGGTTTGGCAGGGAGTCAACGGGGGGTGGTTGAAAGATGAAGACGAAATCCCGAGATTCTCCATTCACTGATCCAATTCGGTTAATTTTACTAAATCAATTCAGCTGAGTCTTTTTCTCATTCGATTGAATGAAATTAATATTCGTTGAAGTCCCCTGAGTATTAGAATATTTTCTCCCAAAAAAAAACGAGATCTCTGTATATTTATATATTATCCATATTGATGTATTAAATATCAATAAATAGACACATAAAAATAGGTGATAAAATATTTTTATTTGTATTTACTGATATCTATATTTTGTTGATTCTCAAAAAATTCTTTCTTTTTGCAATTAATTATCAATTCCAATGAACCGTATAGATAGACATTATTATTATATTTCGTTCATATTATGATATTGACTGATAAGATACCGGTAATTTTTCCTGTATATTTCTCTCCGTGTATCTTCGATCATTCGATTTAACGTCCGTATGATTGGATCAGTGTTCTCCAGCTGTTGTCGAATTTTTGTGAGTGAATTGAAATCTAGTTGGGAAATTGAACGAGGGGCAGAGAAAGAATATACAGTTTTTCGATGGATTGTAAAAATAATGGAACTTCCTTTTTTGCAGAGAAAATTTATTGTTATAATAAAAAAAATCATTCACCCGGGGATGGGAATTCCAGGAATTGCGCAGAATGTGGGCTTCCACTGGGATTTCAATTTGAAAATGAACTATGAGGGATTTCAGAGAATTTGGAATGATATTGATGTTGCCTGTGATCATGCAGATTTTTTTCATTCAAATTGCCCGGAATTTCGGGCTGGAGTTGAAGAGACTAGTGAGAGCAATTGTTGCACATAGTAGTATTAAAACTAAATTAATAAATAAATTCTTTCTACCTCTTTTAGTATATATTTCTGCTCTCATCGTATATGAAATAATAGCAGTGCATATTATATTGTATATTCTACATTATTTTTTATATATTCATTATATATTTTATTGTACATTTGCAATTATATTAGTTAAATTCATTGCGACATAAAATAAATCTTTCTACTCATCTCATAATTTTCTATTTGCTTTCACTCAAAACAATGAATAAAATTATGGGGAATTACTTTCTGCCAAAACAATAAAACTAGGAAATCTGAAACTATTCAATTAATTTCTCTGTGACATAGATAAATCAGTATTTTCGAAAAATTGTGGTCTCAATTTCCTTCGTCCAACGGAACTTACATGAAACAGATTTAATTCGCTCTACACCCAAATAACAATGAGAGATAATAATAATAAATAATAAATAGACGAATATAATTCGACATAATTGAACGAAAAAAAAGGGGAGCTCGTTCCCTACTTGCACAGTACTTCAAGAGTTCTAAAAATAGAGTCTTATTGATTCGATACATGTTATCGACATTTTGAGCATTCGTTCAGGTGAGTAATACATTCTTTCAATAAAAAGATACGTTAATTATTCCAATTATTGGCAGGGCTGGAGCCCTGATTCGATTCACCGTAATTCAATTTCATTCAATATTTGCGAACTACAGAAGAATAATTAGCAATCGGTGAAGTATTCTCTCCACCAAATATCGATGTCAATTTCACTCACGTGAACGGATGCATCAAAAAAAGGTACGATAAACGTTTCTCCCAATCAAATCAAAAATGAAATTGAGTTTCTCGAATTGTTCCGTAAATTGTTACTTCAGTGGTTACCTCGAAAAAAAATAAAAATCCATTTACCGAGAAAATGGAAATTCCGTTTATTGTTCGGATTTCTGTACCAGTAGAGAAGATAAAGCCCATCGGCCTCATAGACGTATCCATAAAGTGGCTGAAATACAGTATATATACGTTATTTAATATATTTTTAGATATAATATGTCGTATCGAGGAGACACTCTTGTGAAAATGCTCCCCCGAGGTATATGTATGTTCCGGATAGACTTCCTCGATTTTTATTGCACGAAGAGTATTAGACTCATCCCCTCTACTTCACTCTTGGCCACTTGGATCCAAGTAGCACACATACTCTCCCTTACCTTATACTTTTCCTCTTATTATATCTCCTGGCAGATATACTCGTCGTATTCGCCTTATTCCATCTAAACCTCCACTTTTATCTAGATCCCCACGTTTCTCCCTTCCCTGTCCCGTCCACTCCTTTTTTTTTCCAGTGCCATAAAAGCGATAACCTTAAACCTCTTTTCCGTACAAATTTACGACGGATTCTGAACGCTTTTTTTGGGGGGGGAGGGGAACGATTCGCGACACCACTCGGAATTGCATTGAGTCATTTTTCACCCGTGACAACCAATTTTTGGATGGGACGGGGGGTCACAGGAACTGAGAGCGAGATTTCTCCTCTTGCACCTTTATATCTGTTTAGTTTCAAATATGGAGATAAAAATATTGTAAAACTTGCGAGGGGATGCGGAATGGGAGAATAAAATTCGCTTTTTAGAATTTTTACATCCTATAAATCGAGGAAGCAATCAATTTCTATTTTAGTATTATGATTGCGTTATATTTATTCGACGAACATTATATGCCAATTCGAAAGAACCTATGGGATTATAAATAAATACTCATCGTTTAATTTCTTATCCCATAATTTCTTTTAAATTTACCTTAAGCTTTTTGAAAACAACAATTTAACATAATCGATAATTTGGCATAAATTTTCCATTATATTTCCGCTATTTTCCATTAAAACAAAATATATACTTCAGTTTAATGTATTCAATTTTCAATATTGTAAATAAATTTGATGATTTTTTAAGAATTTATAGAACTTAATGTCCGGTTCATCCGTTTGTTCACTTTACTTATTGAGTAACTGATCAATTTTTTAATTAACAATATAATATACTAGAATCGAGTATCAAATATACTTAAAACAATATATTAATGTCCTTCATTGAAATATTTATTTGTGAATTTATTAAACAAAAGCATTCAACCAAAAACTGTATCAATATATAACCAGAGAGATAAATTCCTTAAATTAAGTTGAGGTTATAATTTCCTTTATTATCTCCAGCAGAATTTTTTCAATTCCCGAAAAGATTTATCACGGTGAATAATAACTTTTTGAGCATCAGTCATTTTCCCAACAATACGAAAATTCCGCACCGGCCATCATCCCCCATTTTTACATCCCCTTTAATTATCACTAATAATTCTCATCAATTGTTTGAAATAATTTCGACAGGATAATTAAAATGAATTAAATCATACTGAATGCCGTTTGTATTCGTCTCTCCACAATTTCCGATGAGCTTTTCACGTCATATCAATTCCAATTCAAAAAATTCCCGAGTAATCGGCAATTTTTTGTATTTTTTTTTTTTGAAATTCCATTCTTTTTTCATCTTTATTGATGACACCCATCATTGACACACATTCACATTGACGATGAATTCGTTTGTTCTGTGGCCATTTGTCCGGCATATTGATTATCACGGGTTTTCATTGAAAATACAAGGCACAATAAAACGTTGCACAATCCGGGAATATAAAGGGAAGGGAGAAATTTTATATATAGAAATACGATAGAGCGGTGAAAAGGGGTGGCCTGTGGTGAGAGGGTGGATGGGGTTGAAAGAGGTAAAAACGATTGTCGAGGCAGACCATCATTTTGGGATATACATACGTGAGTACACTTGAATGAACCAACATAAACGACGCACTCGCGATAAAGTGGGAAAATAATAACTGGGTTTTGAAATCAACGTATTTCCGACGTACTTCTCTCGTACTCATTGATTGTACAACTGACACTTTTGTCATCAACAAAAACAAGGAAATCAGAACAATAGGATAATATTGCAAATGAAAATCGATAATACGTCTATATGTTCATTATTACTGATTAAGATAACAACTGACGAATAACATTAATAATTCCACTACTTTTGATTTTTATTTTCCAATGGATTAAGTTTATAAATAATATATGCTATTTTCAATATTGAAGCATTGGGTATGGATTGGATATAATCTTCTTCTTTTTATAATCAACAGCAATAAAGAATTTGACCGAATACAATATTTGAAATAATGTGAAATGAAAAATGTATAGAATTTCTGGAAAAGGAGAGTAAAAAAGTTCTGCTATTTCTCTTCAACATTTCCAAATAAATAAAGAAAAGAAATTACAGCGTTCATAATTAATTCAAGTGGCTTCTTTCATCATCTTTCTTTTTATCCTGAAATGTTCACCAGGGAGAAAATGGGAAATATGAGATGTAAAAAATTGCGGTGAGTGCAAAAGTCGTCTCGAGGCCCTTAGAAAATGTAGGCGGTGAGGATAGGAGTTAGAGGCAGGAAGAGGCAAGGATGGACAAAGAACGATGATGAATCGGGTCTTGATGATGGCAAAAAACTGAGTGCTCCCCTCTCTCCTCCTAGGTTTATAGCCCGATTCGTAAAGAGAAAAGGTGGAAGAGAGAGAGGGAGAGGGAAAGGGAGAGGGAGAGGGAGAGGAAGAGGATTGGGAGAGAGGAGCGCCCAATGAGTCTCTCAGCGTTGGAAAAACGGAGGGAGGAGAAAGGCTATAAAAACGGAAAAGTTAGACTTCATTAGGAACAAAGTGGCGGCTTCATCCTCCAACAGGGCGGTAATTTCAACGTCATTCCCTCCCCCTCATCCTCATTCTTCACAAACTGAGGTGGCATGGGGTATAACTACCCCATTCCACCGATCACAAGCTGCGATTCATTCGGTAGCACTCGCGCTCAATTGATCTCCAGAATTTCCCTCTCGAGTGAGAAAGGAAAATAATGCCTCCCTCAATTTTTCCAACTTTCTTCAACAAATATTTTTCTTTTTCCATCAAGTTTGGGATGCAAAAAGTGGTGAAAAGAGGAATTTAAATATCATTCACGGAAAACAATTTAATTTTTGCACCGAGAGAGAGCTTTTGATAAGCATTTCCTCAATTCCTACCAGCTTTTTCATAATAAATTCGCCTCACTTTGCTCCCACTTCGTCCCAGAAATTCCCTCTCCTTTTTTTTTCTTGTACTTTTTTTTTACCTCTTTTTGTTTTTTTCTTTTCTCAACTCTGAGAGGTTTTATTCGACGAAACAGGGGAATGAGAGGGAGGCACTGGGAGACAAGGAGGATCGAGCCTTTCCGTTTAAGCGTCGCTTTTCAATTATGAAGTATTTTCCCAGCCAGAAGACCTGCATGCGGAAACACTCACTTTTCTTTTATTCTAGCGTATATATATTGTTTTTAACTTAACGAGACGGAACGGGCTGTAATTATAAAAATCATTATTGCAAATTTTTAAATTAAATGAGTTGGAATTCAAATTAGCCGCCTCAGACGAATGAGCCAATGAGGAGTGAAGGTGACAGACTTTCGAGATATTTAAAAAAAATCGATTGTAAGAATCCATTATTCAACAGTTTAGTTTTTCCAGAATATTATTAACCTTGACTGATAAAAAAATATTAAATTCCCATATAATGAATTTTACAATCGAAAGTAAAAAATGCGCGATTGAAGTTAGACGCCATATTTTTAAGACTGTTGAAAAATCGAAAAAAATACAAAACAGCAGTATAATTAAATAAAAAAATCAAATTCTCAAAAATATACTGTAACACGTTTAGATTGCATTTCCAACATTTTTTGACGAAAGTAAAAAATGACTGGAAATGCGGTAAAAACGTTTTTGCACAAGTATCCAGTTTAGCCCGGGTCTCCCTTACTTTTCCTCCATTTATTTCTCCTCCCCGATGAAATCCAACAGATGAAACCATCATCTCTAAACGTAACTTCACTTCCGATTGTGGCATAGAACCGCTAAATTCGGCCCACAGAAAATCGAGTAGTTTCGAATCGATCTGACACTTCCTCCGTCCAACCAAAACCCAATCCACTCTTTTGCCCCTCGTCTCACTATTTGGGGTCTATAGATTGTACCGGGAAGGTTTGTGTCGACGTTCCACCAGTAGAAACGGTCTCCACCCTCGTTATCGGGAATGTCGTGACGAATTCATCCGGAATTCAGAGGTCGAGGAGAAGCCGAAAGACAGGCTGTAGTTGGTGGAGAATGAGGGAACCAGGAAAGGTGGAAAACGGCTGGCTGTACATCCGCCAGAGACTCCTCGACTTTGGTGCAAAATCGCTGGTAAATCCCCCAATCGATCGGTTCTCATATATGAAGGACATATATACAGGGGACAAGTGGTGACACGCGATTATTCCGTTCGAGTTCAACCCAGTGGTATTACTTGTTGCTGCGGGCTATAATGCCACAATATTTTTATATCTCCAGTGTTGAAAATTCCTTTCTCAATTTTTCCACACGGAATTCCGAGTATTTTCGACCTCCTTTAATTCCATCCGCATTTTAGAATACGGGGAGACAGAATTTTTATTATATCCAAGTTAAAATCTTGTTACGTCAATTTTTATACAAATTTTAACGTAATAAATGAGGAAAAGATTGCGGTACAGGCATTTCTGTTATACTTTTCTTCAAATCGAATTATCAATTTCTGCTCCATTTTTTTCTGGAAAAAATACCAAAAAATTCCGGTAGATATATTCGGGAATGATGGAGATATGGTAATTCAGATAAATCCTTGGAATTTTCCTGAATTGCCAGTGAAACCTGAAATTGCAGGATTATTATCCTAAATCCTAAATCATATTCACTGCGATTATCCTCAGAATAGATAATAAACTATCTATAAAACTTAATTCATCTTCCCACTAGTGCACAGATATCGGAAAAATCGAGGTAAATCATTGACAGAAGAAGATAAAAAATCCCAAGTCTAATTCCTCTCCCAACCTCTCGGTAGGCATTCTTGAAAATGTCTTGGCGTTGTAACGACATAAGCCAACACGTTCTCAAGCACGTTTCCAGACAGAGTGACAATCGATGGTGTCACGTCACATCGTTAAAAGTAGAGAAAAAGGAGATACAAAATTATCCCCAACATCAACCACTTTAATTTTTTTTTTCCAACCCCTCGATATCTCCATTTTTTAATACAAAACTCCACCTTCACATCGGCTTTCATCCCGACTATATACCCCGATTGGCGTATCGAGTGCAGAGGTATTACCAGTGTAGTAAAAAGAAATAAAATTCCCAAGAGGCATCAGACACGACTGGGATGAATTCTATAAGGATACTGAAATGGAATTGATTGAGTGACGTGACGGTTGGCTTTATCTGTGATGGAATGGACGGGCGGAAGTCAAGGTGAAGCCCAATGGAAAGAAGAGATGGAGGAAAACGAAAAATGTACACATATCGGTATTGACTAGATGAAAGTTGGGTTTTGTCTGTTCATTTGGGGAATAACGAAGTTACATTTGGAAGCGGCTAACCGAATCACCCAATCATCCAATCTCCCTCTCACCACTGAACCTCCACCTCATTCCTCGAAATTCTTGATATCAACCATATACGAGGTATACCTATCACTCCTGAGGCTATTTCATCACCCATTTCGTCCCTCGGTATCCAATTCACGCAAGCCTCGTTATTTCACCATCGCCAGTCACCGTATTAGCATCAACGAAAAGCCCTTTTCCCACCCAAAATTATACTCTATCCGCAGAATGTCACGATATGTTCGGTTATGAATTTCATTACATTATAATCTTATGGATGAGGGCTACAGATGAGGGGCTTCAAGATAAGCAGATGAGAGGTGTAATTTTGGTGAAATTTGGCGGAGGGAAATATTTGGCGAATAAGCCGATGGCGCGCCAGTGGTGGAAGGACTTTTCATAATTATTTATTAATTCGTGTATTTATGTGGAGAAACTTTCGTCGTGGTGGAATAGATCATTTAGAATGGAAGGAGGACACAGGAAACAAATTCGTGATTGTATGAAACCGAGAGTCGCAATTTTCCCGGCGAATATTTGATTTTTATCTTATCCGTAGAGAATCCGCGGAAAAATCTGGATTTTGCATTTTCTCTTGAATCGTAGTAGTCACTATTCTATTATCCTCAATCGATTTTTATTATTTTTTTTTGTACAGAGAGAAGAGTTCTCAAGATTTTTTTCATGAGTCGATTCGTAATCTCTGAAATGATTCACTTTTCAGAATATATTTTTCATCTTTTTGTTTTCTCAAAAATGGCAATATCACCAGAAAAAAAAATGTGCGTTGATATTTTCCAGATTTAACACACCCATACGGAAATAAAATTATATCCTAGAAAATCCGTTGAAAAATATCTTGAATTGTTCATATAAAATTGAAAACAAACAATATTTTATCCTCAGATCAATATCCTCTTGAAATATAAGTTCGTAAAAAAGCTTGGATGCTATCTGACACGACATTTCGAATTACATTCAATTCTCGCGGTATAAACTCGTCAAGAATGATGACCAATAACTCGTGAATATGATTATATTCATAAAACAGTGTAGTTTGATAACGTAAGCAATGAAGGCAAAGACGACCCCTTCCTCAGTATAACCTCGAAGAAGATTGCACAGTATCTCTCAAGCTATATCCAGGGTGAACGAAGCCTCGGTGAATCTGCAATTTCGCGGTTGCCCAAGACCACAAGACGAAAGTGAGTCGATACAACTGGCAACTCCTCGACATGTACACTCACACGTACGTATAAACTACTTCACATGAATGGTGAAAGTCTGGTATAAGAGAGGGGCTTGGAGAGGACCTGGAGAAGTGCTGCCAACGCAGCCAAGGGACCATCCACGAAGTAGGCTAAGTACTTTGTTATATACCAAGACCTATGGCTGGTTATAAGCTTCATGCATGGCTAGAGTATTCTGGCTGACCAAACACTGCAAACTTGGGATTAATTTAATTAAGATTCTCCTCAAACCACTGGATTTTTTTAATATTTCACCTCATCCATATTTTACCGTACTTTGGGAGTAATTGGCTGTGAGAGAGTGGGGAAGGGATTTATAGACACTGTATTTATTCATTGATCGTAGTCACCTGTCAAAATAAGACAATTGAAAATATTACTTCAAGAAATTACAACAAAAATAATCATCACAACAAATATTTTTTTTAATAATATAATGATATCGCTGTATCTCGACTTGTGATATTTTGTAGAATATTTTTAGGGGTATTATTATTATTAAATTAAATCGGGAAAATTCTGAGAAAAATTGAAAACTCATGTCATTTTTTTATTGAATATTCATGTTGTACCGAAAATTCAAACAATTCTATTAAATTCTACTGAAAACTCAAATTTTCTAGAGATTTCACTCTGAAATTAGATTGTCTCCGGTGCACAAACACCTACCGTAATTTCAATAAGAAAGTATTTCTAACAAAAATCCTTTCTTGATTCTTCAATTGGTTTGACTCTGGGGAGAGTATTCCAGCTGACCAAACACAGTAAACTTGGGATTAATTAAAGAAAGATATTCCACAACCCAGAAAAATGCTTCCATATTTTCCTCTCGGACTTTCCTTTATCGTACGTTTACATAGAGAATGTGAATAGAACAATTTCAGAAGGAATAAAGGTATATTGGTGCGCTGGAGGGGCTAAGAATATACGGAATAGCAAGTGAAACGAGAGACAGAGAGGGAATGTTGGAGCGTTGAGAACAAATCTGAAGATCCTCGGGTATCGTTGTGCCAGGCTATGATTGTCCAAACGCAATTCTTGTCTGTTAGATATGATATCAAGAATTGTGTGGGGACATCAGCGCTTGGGGCACGGAGCAACACCAGCAGAGAAAGAAAAAAAAAAGGCTGAAATATAAATAGAAGACCAACAAACGGAAACTTTTCATCTGCACAAGTGCCACGGCTTTATGATTGTCATATATATATATTTTTTTATTTAAATTTCATTTGAGAAATAACTTTTTAATGAGGAAACTCAAGCAGAAATTTCTCTACTCCATTGACACGTGAACATTAAACCTCTGTCTCCCCCACTGTATTTTCACTGTGTTTTCTCGGTTGTTATCGCCTTTGAATTATGATTACTATTACTGGTGCTGCCGATGATGGGGAAAGTGTGAAGTGGAACAGAGAGAGAGGCAGAAACATGGGATACGAATGCGCATCAAAAGCTGTACATCAATGAAAATTGCACGACTGAAATGAACAAAACACCTCTCATTTTTGACTCGGCATTTCTGGTGTGAAGCTTTTCCTCCTCCATTCACTTTTTCTTTTTCAACAAATAGAAATAAACAACAATTACAAAAATTACGTTTGCATATTTGTCGAGGTACAAAGAGACCATTGAATTCCCTCGCTGAGTAATTGATGCAATTATAAAAGTGAATGCTGCCTAATTTTCATTTTCATTTTCATTTTCCGGCGAGCGGCGGAGAGTAACTCGTTTTGTTGAAAAAAAAAAATAACTCTACTGTGAAAACTCATTTTTTTAAATGAAATTTCAGCCCAGAAAATACGAAAGCTTTATCAGATTCAGTTTGATCGCACGAATTCAGTTCTTTTCTCTCTCTCACTCTCGCCTGGCATGAATCAAGTTGAATTCTATTCGTCTTTTAAAGAAAAAGTTCGTGAGCAGAATATGACGGCCAGGGAATTCTCTGTGTGAGTCCCCATTCCAAATGTGTGCCTGCGTGTGACGATGTACATGAAGAGTCCGAGGAAGATGAGGGGTTGAAAGGGATGAAGGGGACGAACAGGGATGAGAGAAAAAAAAAAGCCAAACCATTGGACGTGCGAATATCCGGTGCAACCACTATACCATGGAATGGAATATACCAAGAACATCTCCGAATAGCTACATCAGCACCTAACGTTTTTCTCTCAACGCCTGAAACCGAATCAGAACCTATTCTACTGTCCGCCCCTATGTGCCACTCTCATTTCTGTTTTTCACAGTCCTCTGATCTTTGCCCTAAAGGGAGAATTCGTGCGTGAGCGTTCTAATATCCTTTTAAAAGAGAACAGAATGAAAAAGTGCGGAATTGTCAAAAAAAAAAAGAAAAAGACTCCATTAAAAATGAGATGAAATGCCAAGGAGGTAAATCCCCGACCAAATCCCTGGAAAATTTTTCAATTTTTTCCCCTACGATAATAAATGAAAATAAAAACCCATGAAAATAGATTGCCTGCCCTATTTACAGGGCTGAATCCTATGTACCTAACGGCAAGGTAAATGATCATGATCATGAGTTACTGACTCGACAGGAATATTGGCTGCTGATACAGAGTAAGGGCGACCCCACAAACTCCCTCTAATGATCTCCATATCCTCCTCCGTCGTATGAAATTGGTATTCCATCAAAGAGCCTCAGTCCTTCTATCAACCCGATTAAATTATCATCAATACATATTTACAAGCAACATTATAATTCACAAGCAGCTCCCCAAGGGATGGTACACCAGATATTGCCTGATCCCCATTCCTGCGGTCTTTTCAAAAGCCAATGATAAAACGCTATCATTCCTGTGAAAAATTACCCGCCAACAAAAGTTTTTCTGATAACTCCGTATTTTTATCTAATCGAGTATATAAACATCGACGCGGAACAGAAAGGAACTCTCAAGTATATTTTATACTTGTTTTGTCATTATTTAATGACTCAGGAAGTTTCTGCATTTGAAGTTTCTGCATCGAAATTTCCATAAAGAATTACAAAAATGTAGAGAAAATTCATGAAAAAAGCTCTCAATATCTTCTCGCCTTCCAAAGATGATGAGCTGATGAGGAATGCCGAGAAGATAATCTGCTATCTAATTCCGTAATATAAAATGATTTCGAATTAAAATATTACCTAAACCGATATAACATTCTCCTCGAATCCTGAAACCCCCTGATAAAACCCTAGTCTCCATGAAAAAATGACTAGGTAAGAAAAATATTTTCTGATACTCGTTGATTTTTATGCTATCAAGAATACAAAGAGGATCTCGATAAAAAGCATAACTCCTGGTCAGGATGTCTGACGAGAGTGTGCAAAGTGGTCGCAGTGGGATGCAATGTATTTTACACTCACCCCTGCCTAGGCACTCACGTTGTTCACCTAACCACAAGCAGAGAAAAGGGAAAAAAATATGAGAGAAGAAAGGGAGAAGAAAAAAAAAATGATGGTGAAAAAACAAGGGATGGCACATACCGAAACGATGTGTGTGCCTACATTATGCATCCCTGAATTTTATCCCGTATAATGCACTTGTTACTTATGCAGATAGCTGTAGAAGTAACGCATACACACGCCAAAAGGATTTTAAGAAAAATACCTCCTCGAGGATGGTACACGCGGTGGAACGCAAAAGTGACAAGCACTAACAAAGAAAAAACCTCGGTGATAAAGGACCCACGGTGGAAGGGAGCTCGGTAGATTTGTCGCACGGATTTTCCAGGTGATTCGTTGTGGCGAACGGTTTACGAGGCGTTCGTGACGTTCGCCATTTCTCTCGTCCTTGACTCATTCCTTTTTTGTTCCATATACTTTTTTTTTCTCCATTAACCCCTCTCCCCCGGAGGGAGAACTCCACCACAGGATCTTGGTTTGAATCTCGACAGCCGAAGAAACATCAAATGGGTGGATCCAATTCAATACCGCCCCTTATTCTATTAATCCATCCCCCTAACCATCCCTGGACCACCCCCCTATCACCAACCCTACGTGAAGGACCAAATTCTCAGCACATGACACACTAGAACGTCGAGCAGTTGGGAAAAGCCTTCAACGATTATCGTGTCGTGAGAATGGCATGCGGTATTGAGGCACCAAGGAGTGCATCCTTAACTGGCAAGGAGTATAAGCCCAGAGGGTACGTCCTCTCCATCTACTTCCTCTGTACTTGGGCTTCCAACATTACTTCCGTTAGTACTACGACCAGCCATTCTGCACTTTGACTGGATATCTCAAGTACTTTGGACGAGGTTGGATTGTCCTGGGTATGAAGGGAGTGTAAGCATCCCAGGTGTTTCTCGAGATTGCCACTATTTCTGCTCTTTTATTGCCAATTACTGCCTGTATTGCCCTGGAATATCATAAACATTCGTTTAAATATTTAATTTACCTTTTTTTGTGGGCTGGTTCTAAGTGCGGGGGAAATAATAACTCGTGGTTGAAATAATAAAGTCAGGATCATGCTGGTGGGATGTTGTGAGAATAAACAGGCAGATTGCTGGGGATTTTTTTGAGTTTCAGGAAAATTGGAAAATTGGATCACGTTTAATCGCATTTGGAGTTTCCTCCGAATTTCACAGATTATGAAAATTCTGGTTTGAGATTGAATTTATCAAAAATTGTGGCTCAGATCATTTCTACGAATTCATTTTTCCTGAAATTTCATCATTTTTTACGAAATAATGATATAAATTGAAATAATGATATTGATAAATCGAGTAATTACACGTATTCCCCTGTACCCAATAAATTTTATCTTTAAAACCAATTTGTATTGACACTAAAATTGAATATTCCAAACACATTTAATAAATATAAAAATAGTAATTGTTGCGTCACACCCTTGCCTGTCGCCTCTCATCTCACATTAAAACAAAAAAATTCCGTCTTTGAGTGAATATTCAAGGACACTCGAAATAATGCACATAAATTCTTTCATAAATGACAATTACATTCTCAAGAAGAACACTCAGTATCAAGGGGATTCAATTAGCTGAAGCCCAGCCGGCGAGAAGACAGAATTTTCTATATCTATACCGTCACTATTAAGACAGAGCATTGTCAAGGAAATGAGATAAAATAGTATAAAGTAAAGTGGATGGGAATGAACGAAAGAGGAAGTTGAAAGTGTCGAAAGTTACGCGTCGTTTAGTCAAATATTTAGGTATGTAATGTGATATTACGGTTCTGTGATGGCGTACCTGGGCAATCTGCTAATTGAACTCGTCGTCAGGGGTTAGCTATCCGAAAATTTTAAATTAATCTAATTAGCCGTTCAATTAGGATGGAGTGAGAGGGCAACTGTGTATGGGGGGGACGAAGGGGGTCGGCGGGCGATGGGCGGTGGGTGGTGGGTGTTAGGTCAGAGGGATGAGGAGAGAAAGAGGGGTGGAGATAGGGGGAGGGGGCCACCCACCACGATGAGATTACGCTAATCGTATTATACAGGCTGGTACAATTAGTGGCCAACCCTGTGCACTCTACACTCGGACGTGGCGAACGTGAACGTTACCGCTTTCCTTCTAACCGTATTCCTCTCTTTGTCCATTCTGTTATGGAATTTATAAGCCTACCCCTATCTCCTACCCCTAACCCCTACTACCCCACCACCCACTATCCTCGATTATATCAGAAGATCTGCATCGTTAGCCATTTCATTTGCTTTTGCATTCCAATTATCTCATTCGGATTCGTTCGCACAAATAGAACTGCAGAAAGGGGTTTCCTTTTATTTGGAGGGATATGGGAAATGTTTATTAGAGGAATCAAGGGGGTGGGCAATCTCTGAGTTTCAAGGACATTTTGCGGAATCAAATCAGATTGGCAGGTCTCAGCTTTTGCTGGTTACAATTTTTTATTAATAATGAAATTTTTGTGTAGGGCTTTTGATTAATGGATTGTAGTCCTTCAATTTTATTGGAGATTATTTGCAATAATAATTGTCATTAGTTTTTTATTTGCAATGATTTTTAGTTCAGGAATAAAAATATTATTGTATTAATAATCACTAGCAACCGCTTTAGCAATTAACTTTCAAATCCCTTAAATCGAGTTGTAAATAATTTTTAGATGTTGATTAAATACTTGGTTTATCTCTCCCAGGTTCGCGAATACAGGTAAAATACTAAAAGCTCTGATGGTCAATGCAACCTCGTGCATAATAAGCGCATTTAATAACTAATAACGTACCAAATTTAATGCTGAAATTGTCTTTAATTTAATGTATGACTTTAACGACGTTTATCAAAGAACATAAAAAGTTCATTCGATTTTCATGATTGCATTTTGTGGAAAATGAAGCAATATCCCTCTATAACAATAAAAGTTTGAAGTTTTCAACTCACATTAGAAGCAATAAAAATTTGAATAACTAAACAGCCGTTAATGTCCGTGTTATTTACACTTTTGGCTCGCGATGTTTTTTTTAATTATTCAATCATATTTCGAAAAGTTACAATTTTCAATTGAACTATCCATTAAATTCTCGTGGAGCAATCTAACGTTTTGTGGTTCTTTCCAAAAACGCAATTATTGAATAATGACAAAACCCAAAAGGAAAATCCAAAAATTGAGAGAAAAATTTAAGAAAAAACGTGAATTGAGGCGGATATAGTGTACAGCAATTATTAATTATCATGAAGGTATAGAATTTATACATTTTATACAATAATAATATACAACATTTCTCATCCATTGATGGCAAATTTGTGATAAAAAACTATAGACTCGTGTCAATATTTCTCCACCATTCCGAGACTATTGAAACATTTTGAATTTAAGGGAACGTGGAGAGTTAATAGAGAGTTGAGTTATGTTTTCATAGATCCTTGAGGGTAGTGTTTTTTCTTCCTAAAACGATTTTTACCCTTTTTTTCATTTTCCTCTTATCTTTCATTTCTCGTTGATCCTCCACGCTGCACTGACGCTTCCAGGATAGCCATGAGGTAAGAAGCTTCAGTAAATCACGACCGACCAATCGCCCTCTCGGGCGAACCTGGTAAAGTAGAAAAAGGGTATAGAATGTTGGAGTAGAGGATGGCTAACGCCGGAAGGGCCAACCGGGATAAGAGAATTATTCGAGTCACCCGGAGCGATATTTCAGAACGACGAGCTCAGACCGCACGGATGACCGGATCTATATCCTTCCAACATCGATTTCTGGGTTTTACTATCCCACCTTTACCATTATTCTCCCTCTTTTCCTGGGTCTTACATAATAATTCACCATTCTGGGGGGGAAAAAAAAAATTTATAAGACAAATAATGCGAATGAGGTTGAAGGGGGATGAAAATATGAGTAGAATGAAAAAAGATAAGCTTATCCACTTTCATGTGAAGGAAAAAGGTGGTGGAAGGTCAGAGTGCAGAGCACATGCCGTTTATACAGAAAAGTAATAGTGAAACGGGGGCAGAAGATGGAGAAGGGGGACAACAGTATTGCTCGGCCAGCGGCTATTCACCAGAAGTTTGAGGATGAACGGAAAAAAAAAACGCACACATGCGGCGAATGTTCATGGACCGGGGGTTGAAGAGAGGAGACGGTTACGTGTGCCGGGTTCCAAAACAACTGGGTATAATCTCCCGTGGATGGTAACCGACCGAGAGTAAAGCAAGACATGGGGAGGAAAAAAGATTAAAGATAGAAAAGGTCAGGATAAATGTTACGAAATATAGAATTACGTGAGAATGGCTGACGTAATCATTTCCCTCATTGTATTCAGTTTGGGTCTGGGGACAAGTAGAGCAGGAAATAATAGTTCTTTTAGGATTTAGTAATTAATATAATTGAGAAAATTCAATCATGGGATGATTTGAGGAGGAAATTATTTATTCCTGAATATGGATCGCTATGAACAATATTATTATGCAATTGTATATAATAAATTGTATATAATAAAATAATAAAATGTATTTGAGAAAATCGTATGCAATACAATTGTTATGCAATAAATTCTTCAACGGCGGGGGGACAGTAAAGTAATAAAATAAATAGGATATTGTCACTTTTGCTAATAAATTAACATTGAACAAGTAATTCTAGAAGTTATAGAGACGATTTTATTAGGATTCCTAAGAAATATCTCAGCCTTGCACTTTTTTAATTCCAAGAAAAAATATGGACCAACATTGCCCTTGAATAACGCAATCGCCATCTTCGAACTCGATGAAGAGACCACTGAACTGAATTCATTGAGCATTGGTTCAGTAAAATTAAACAATAATTTTTGGAGTAATCGTCGAAAAGCTTTCTAGATAAATATATATTCCAATTCCCTAACAGAAATCGGACTATTACAGTTCTTCAATTCAGAACCAAAAAAAAATAAACATGGCCACACAGATATAAATAATTTCTGTAAAATCGAATTTCTCTATCAATTATCAGTTGATATCACGTGAATGACCTTGAGTATCATAATAAAGCTCTCGAGACCTGGAAAAAAAAGAGATCAATGATCGTCCGATTTCAACCACCGGAGTGAATGATTCAAACGCGAATAAAAATGTACGATAATTTTATTTATTTTTTCTCTCCTGACGTGATCGTAGTCTGAAGTTTTATCTGAACGGGTGAGAAGGGGGTGTAGCCAGGTGTCAAGACACGGACTGGTAAGCGATATAGATTGTCAAAGTTCGTCGAAACTGTTGGCCGCAGAAGCTTCCCCCGTTATACACTGAGAGTTTCCCAGTGTACGACGCACAGCGAAATGGTGGAGAGGGCATGGGGATAACTTTGCCCAGACTTTCCCGGACCACCCCTCATTCTACCTCGTTTCAAGATATCGCTGTATTACGCGCGCTCCATGCCGCATCCTCGGGATATAGCTCCGAAAAACCAAGTTGAATATCCAGGAGCCCCTTATGAACCCATCGATACAACCTCCAGAGATCAAATATTCCAACTTTCAAGAGTTGCCGAACCGACGAGAAATCCCGGTTAAAATTTTCTCTTAACAATAAAATTTTATTAACTATTCACTCTCAAACTGGCCATCAACCAATTATAATATTAGAGTTAAAAATTGTTGGGAATTTAAACGAAAAATTAATATGGAAGCTCAACGTTTAAATGATATTCATTAAATGATCTTAACTTTCGATGCATGAATTTTCGCGGTTTTAGTTGTTTTCGTGGAATTATTTTACTGAAAAATTAATTATTCTGTTGATTTAGAAAGGATTTGCAGGAAAATTATATGCGACGACATATTTCAATGATATTTAGATATATTATGATATATATGATATATTTTTGCCCAAAAATGCAATATCTAAGATGTATATTTGTTCCTTACGGGATATGAATGCGGAATTCAAGAGACATCATCGTTTTTTTGAATTTACAACTTGATTGCACCATCACTGGAACACGGCACGAATTTTAAAATTCTTTTTGTTTATTGTTGTCGATTTAAACAAGAAAACATCGCATTTAGTGTTCCAATGACAAGATTGTCTGAATGTTGAAGTTTGGAAATTAAAGAACAAATAAACGGTGGAAACTGCTATCGTCAGACTGAAATGTAATCATAAACAAAATCAAAGAGGATACAGTTTCAATTGACATCAATTTGCTGGGCACTTACAGTCTCGATCGAAGGAATGGTAAGGTGCCATTACGATACATATCGCTGAGGAAATTTTCATTTTAACGATCGATAAATCCATCGGCATTTCCACCCATACGATTTATCAAAATTCATCTCCTCCATTCTCAAGTCAACTACCGCGATACATAACAGTACACGTAAAACATCAGAAAACTGTAGCAAACCAATCCGATACCGCTCCAATCTGCAAGAAATCCTACGACAAAGCGAATGGAATTGCCAGAAACGTCGGAGCTCTGAACCGAGATTCCCACTATCGTTGGCCTGACAAAAACCATAAAAATACCCATAAAAAGTCGCTAAATTCACGTTACACCGAGGGATCCATACCCAACGACCTCTGCGTCATGGGAAATGGTTTTTATGGGCTAACAGGAAATGCTGAATGACGCTGCATTATCCTCGGTGTATTTTTGATTCACCATCCAGTGACATTAACAACAAAGAGGAGATTTAATAATCCATCAAACGTCCATTTCTCCAGCAATATGCCGTCAGGGTATTTAAAAAGAGAAATACACGTTTCCATTTCAGAAAAACGTTTTCTCATTCTAGATAAAAAAAAAGTTTGTTCATGACTTTAGAAATTTATTCTCGACTCAGGAATAGATTTATCTTTGATATTTGAGAGCTGGAATGAATCATTCATTGATTTTTTAGTGAAATACTCCGACAGATAATGTGATTTTTATGCAACAAAATGAAGAGAAATTCCGGGAGTATAATTTTGAGAGTACATGAAGAAAAAAAATAGAAAAAAAATATTCTCAGAATTTATGCATTGCAATACAGAGTTTCAGCAATATAGAAAAAAGCACTCGTAGGTATAAGTTATGAGTTAATTCATAATATAGTATTAATTAATTAATTAATGCAGGAGTCGTGCATAGTAGTGCGTACTTTTTGATCAACTGAGCATAAACATCGCCATTTTCTTTCATACAATTGACTCATTCGCGTATCCTCCCAGCAGAGATGTCCATGAAGCAATAAAATTTCGGTGATACTCACCATTGTTGCAGGGATTTAATTAATTTCTTTGAAATTTATTTATCAGTATTTCGATATGTATCAATTATACATAAGCAGTGCATGTTATATGACTCAAGTACTTCTCAATACACAGAAAGAAATATTCAATAAAAATTACGTGTATTTCCCGTAATTCTGGTGTTCCGTAATTGTTATCTGAATTATCGATGAACAATTACGATACCACCATTTAAATTTTTCGAATCGCCTCCGTAATCGGTAAGTGAACTAAAAGTTCCGCCATTTTTACAAAATATTTCTGTCCGTGTGTGATATGTGTGTGTAATTGTATGCATATTCAATGCATAAGTATTCCGACTTCCTCCAGAGAGTGATTGCACCCAAAGATGTACGTAAAGTTTGTATAAGATTGTGTAAAGTATTCTTAATGTTTTTTGTGTGTTGGATTCAAAGACGACTTCAAACGAATCATTTATGAATAATGCAAACAGATAGAAATGTTCGATGGAAAGAAGATCTGTCTGTCTATTAATGTATCTTTTGTGGAGGTTGAGTACAGCTTTTGAGGTTGATGGATCAATCGGGGAGAAATTTTAGATGGGTAATCGGAAGCGAGTAGCTGAAAGGGTGGAAATCACCCGAGTTCTGCACAACCTGGTACCTCAGTACGGTGGCTGTGGTACCGCTATCAAGGTACCATTACTACTCACCTTGTTCACAGGGCATCCCAGCAGAAAGGCTGATTTATCGCTGTGGTAAACGTCCCAACCCAACTTCATACAAACTCACCCTCTCAATACCTTTCAAAACTACTGACCCATTTCCTAACATTTCGCGTAACAGCTCACCCGGGAGGTTTTCGTCCACTAGTTTAATAAATTTAAAATGCAGGTAACTTTTTCACCCGTTCCCATCTCGATTTTCTAAAGTGGCAACATTCCCAACGGAGGAAAATTTTTCTGCAGCGTAATCGTTGGGTATGATGTCTACTTCACAAACGTCACCATTTTTTAATGCCCATTTTTACCGAGTGCAATCTAAAATTCTCGCTGCTTTTTCGGGAAACTTTTTTAACTAAAATTACTTTCTTTAGTTTTTTCATTTTGCTTTGTGAAGATCAGAAAATTTGTCAATTAAAAATTATTTATCCAGAGAATTAAGTCAATTGATTGTTTCAGCTGGCGAACCCCGCCATTTTTTCGATTGACGAATGCGTATGCTATATTATTTTGAAGATTATCTAATTAAATCTCAAGCGGATGTTATTTTATTCCTCTATCGTAATCCCCACCCAAATTATTGTAATGTCTGTTTTATAATTTTTCAAAGTTGAAACTTCTCGATACATATATATATTACTGAAAAAAAATATATATAATAACGTAAATAAAATATCTTGTAACAATTAAAAATTTCCATTTTATTACAAAATAAACTCCTTTTTTGTAATTATTTTCGATGGACATTTTTTACTCAATTGTTATCTGAAAAATTATTAATAAAATCAATAGAATTCGTGAAAATCGTATTAAGCATAACCTTAACATTTTGATTAATAAAAAAATTTATAATTATAGGATAGTTTCATTCTGGGGATTCCCACTTCAATTGAAAAATTCAAATGAGGAATTTCCGTACACATTCTTACAAACTTGAAATTTTACGAATCTTTTCATCCGCCGAAATCGAATTCAATGACCTTCCCCGGAAAATTACTCCTCAAAGGTTTATGAATGTTCAATTTTTTGTCAATGGCGTGTGAATAACTCGAGAAATCTATTCTCCTCACCGCACTTTTCCATGGCGGATAATAAATGTAATTTCCTCGGTGAAAAATACGATTCAATTGAATAAAACGGCTGAAATTCAAAGAAGATATTGACAGCTGCACACTGTCTTCCATTTTGTTTATAAAAAATTGCTAAATAAATTATAAGAAGGCACAATAAGACTTTCATCCCAGGAATTTCCATGTAATTTTCCTGGTAATATTTGCTACGTACGGAATTTATGTAACGATGGATTCCAACCTGAAGTTTTGAATATGAATATTTCGCAATACTGTGGGCATATCACGTCAAATAAAAATAGAAAAACTCACGAAATTCTTGATAACTACTGCGGAGGAAAATTGTGAGAATTTCAATGCGTTGACGACGTCCTTGGTCTCGGAAAAGGCTGGAGCTGTAGGAATAGAGTAGTAAAACCCACAGAACCCCAGCCCCACCATTTCAATTTACATTCAACTACTGGTTACCTTGTATTTTCTCAACTTCCCAACGTTCTCATGCAACCCCGAGAAAATTTCAAAGTCAGCAAATACGAATTTCCCTGATAAATGTTTCAAGATTTGAAATAACAAAAAATCAAAAAGCGCTAAAAAATTCCGCTCTGATGGCTGTCCAAACATGTGGCATGCCTTTTACACCAACACACATAAATTCAAACATGAAAAATATCAAGAAGCATCAAAAAATCAATCAAGGAATATTACGCAGAAATTCTACTTAATTATAATCGATATAAATCAATTTAAATTAAATTTTGTAATTAAAAGAAATTGGCGATTTCTTAATGCTGTGAATGAAGTCCCATTCGAATTTGTTTTTTAACTTATTTAATTGTTGCTTAGTTTTACAATCCCTTTCATTCAGAATTTATATACCAAATATTTATATAATTTGTTTCCTGGTTTTATGTTTCTAAAGCTGTGACACGTCTATCAAAACACCAAAATGTAAAAGGTCCAGTCGATTATCTATGGATTTGTAAAATAAAAATAAAGTCCCATGTGAACAAAATTTATACCATTATCCGTAAAGAAATGTAGAAAAAAATCGGTACAGAAGAATAATGCGAAGTGGAATCTCCTAAAAAAATGCTTCAACCACAAAAAAAGAATTTCTTCTCTTTGAATACTAAATAAAATCCCCTCGGTTTTTTACTTGCCGCTTATTACCGCCAACAAGTCAATTAAGGGAGAAAAGCCCCTGGAGATTTTCAAGCATGCCATAAAATTGTTAGAAAAAAAGGATGAGGAATAACAAAGCGAAGACTCACATGCATATAAATAAAAAGATAAAAGTTTTGGTGAAAAGTGAGGGGTGGCAAATAAAAAAGTAGATAGCGGTATGGAGAGCAGACAAATAGAGACGAATGCCGGTACGTTGCGCATATATTTTGCATATATCCGTCAGTTTCCACTGCTACCAGGGTATGTTGTAACTGAGTAGAATGATGCATGTCCACGATGCGTGTAAGTGCGCACACACGAAAGAGCTTTTGCGAATCGCTCTCTCTATTTTTTTTTTTCCTTTTTTTCAACAACTCCCCTCTATCTCCCTTTGCTATTTTATTTCCACCCATCATCGCACCAGTTTCACCCACTTTTTATTCATGCGTCTGTTGTGTTTTATGTCCATCGCACATATTTAGCTGTCTCACCTCTTTATTTTTAACCTACCGGCAATTCGCGGTTTCGATGTCATTCGCTATTCACCACTCACATTTCTTTACGCCGTGTGGTGTTTATGCATGAAGGGAGGAGTTTGTTCCGTGAATCGGGGGAAGATGGGGTTAATGAAGAGAAATGTCAGTGACGTGTGACTTTCGCACGTGCGACTACCGGGTTTAGCCTACCACCCGGTGTGATGAAAGACGTGGAGGAAAAGATAAAGGGTGAATAAAAGAAAATGGAGAATTGCCTGATCGTATTGAGTTTCGTTGGGTGGGGGAAAATCTCAGTGGAAAATCCGTTTCTGGAGCTTTTTAAGTTTTTGGAAATCGATGAAATATTTAATTAGGAATAATTTTCATGTTTTTTTGGATTTTTGGAAAACTACTCTACAGATTCATGCGACTAAAAAAATTCAGGGAGGGATGCCCCTTTTTTAGCAAAAATTATACCATTTTTGAGTTTTCTGGCAAATTGTTGATCGTTTTTGGATTTTATCATTATTTTTATCACATCATCGGGCAATTTTTCTGTTCTTCTTCTGAAGATTTATATTTTTTTAAAAAAACATCATCCACCGATGTATACGCACAATTGAATTTTTTCTACGTAATTAGTATTTTGCATTTCAACAATTTCAAGTGAAGACATTAATTTCAGTGCTCGCACTTCCACAACTTGAAATGACGATAATTACCCTTTGACATTCAGGTACTGCAGTTTGCCTTTCTCGGCACATCAAGTTAAATTGAAACCGCAACTTTGCAATAACAAATTGATGAATAATTGTGCCATTAAACATCGTTAGTCCGCCTGGATAAAGGACAAGGAGAAATGGGCGAACAGTGAAAAAAAAAATTCTGTCTCGCTCTTCATAAGAAGTTTCTCGCTGATATTGAATATCCTTGGACCATCAATCATCCGGCGCACCAATATCCAAAAGTATTGCCTTATACTTGTTCCAACAGTGCATACCGATTTATAGGCAACTCCTTTTACCCATTTTTTTGTCATTTCTTTCTCTTTCCAGGGCTCACCCACACCGTGCCTGACTCAGTGACAAGCTTACGCCCTTTTCTCCCTATTTCTTACCGTAAGTCAACTGACACACTCACAGAATAAAAACTCTTGCCGAGTTCATTCGGTTGTATTCACGGATACCCATGGGGTATGGTAAGTTCTCCATTCAATACTGACTCGTCGAATTGAGATGCGACGATATTTTTATAGAGGATAAAACTTGATAAATTGCTTTTCATCACACCAAATAATTCCATATCAATAACTTTATTCTCTCCCTCTGCAGAGAAAACGGAATAATTTACGATGAAGAAAAAATCGAGTGCTTAATTTGACAAATTGTCAGTCTGCAGAGTTTTCCCTCAATATTTTCATTGATTTTTTTTTTTGTTTTGTAAAGCAAGAATGAAGAATATCCGGAGCTTTTTGTAGTGAGTGACAAAAGTTCCCACGAGCCTTGGACAATGTCACGGCACGTTCATTTCGCTGGATAAAGGGAAACCACTTGGAGTGCTGTGGGAAAAATGCGTTGGTGAGGATGTATTTGAGAAAGCGACGAAGAAGAATCGCTAACCGACTGGAGAACACACTGGATACTGGATTCCAGGGTGAATTGTTTTTTCCTCGGCACATGTCTCAATGCATGAGATCCCCTGTGGAGCCATTAGGTGGACTAGTCGAGTCCTGGAAACATCGTGGCCCCTTTTTTTTATTTATCTTCGGGATAAAAAAAATGAGGAGAATGGAGGGGAAAAAAAAGGGAAATGGACACTGAGGATATCAGACTTTTTCGTCCCTTTTCTGATCAACTTGGCCGAGATATCTGGCACTCATTTGTCACTTTCAGGAGGGAATGGCACTGGTAATATCAAGAAGAGCATGAATTTGTCCCCAAGCATTTACCACTAAAATTAATTGGATTATACTTTAGTTGAAATCAACCTTTGGTATTAATAAATTGTCTTGGATAAACTTGAGGTGAAGGATCATGCGTGTCCGAGCTCATAGTGGATACCAATGAAGGGGAGTTACTCAGGAGTGAGGGCTTTCTGTTTGATACGAGTGATATTAAGCTCAAGTGGAGATAAGACAGGTGGATAAACTCAGGGATTATATCGACCCTGAACCATTATCTTCCACAGCCATCACCCAGCAAATCGACCCGAACTTATGTTGAAGATACCAGACAGCTTACGGTATTGAGTAATTTTGTAATTAATTTACTCATTGATTTTTCACGACAACTCAATTTTACCGGATCTTTCACTAATTTCTCTCTGTCATACTCAAACTATTTTCCCTCATTTTCTCGTGAAATCGTATGCCACTGGATGAACTCGTTAACTCGAGTATGTACCCAAGGAATTCAAGGGAAAATTGGAGGCTCTTACAGCCAACGTTTTCCCCGGCTTCCTTCTGTTATGTAAGAACGATTCTGAAGCACGATAACAGCCAAGTTACCCAGGTGAGGGTGTATTTGTACTTGGGAAATTGAGAAACACGAAAATTACTTCATTACCGTTTTTATTCACGATTTCTAGATTATTCTGCAATTATTCAAGATATTCAGGGAAAAATTATTCAGATCAACTTTAGAGTTTTTCATATTTTATGAAAAATGTGATGGAAAAAATATCGCAGCAATATATGCACTTCCGGTAAATTTTACTGGATTTCTCATTACTTTTTCAGTGACGGCGCTGGTAATTTTTTCAAGCGATTCTGGTACGAATTTTTCATACAAATTTCTCTTCGTTTACGCCAAGCCATCGGTTCCATCATTTATATATAAACCGTTTATGTAGATAGTGGAATAATAGAATAATAATACGATAAATATGAACTCGAAATAGCGCATAATGTCACGAATGAAAGACATTCAGGTAATGATTAATTATCATTACCGCGACACTCCGAGTAACGAGACACCCTCGAATTGCTAGGAAAGCCCTGTTTTTACGACGTAGATATGAAAATCAGAGACAATTTACGGTGGCAATTGCCAACGGAATTAGCATGGGCTATGAAAAGAAATATAATCAGAAGAGGCACAAATAACCACTGAAAAAAACTGTTGGTATTTCGTTAGGAAGTGAGTTTTAAAAAAAAAAAGGCGAGAGGAAGCAGCAAAAACTCGCCGAGACTCATGAGTCTTGATGTTTCTTAAGGCATACCAGCGATACTTTTACCAAGAACGTTGTCTGAGGTGAGCCAGAAGCCAACTCTTAAAGAGAAAAAGTAGTGGTTTGGGGTTGTAAATGGTAGTAAAGAGGACCGCGCAATTTGTATGTACAGTAAGCCTCTATAATTGCCGGGGGTCCTTACAACTATCTACCCTCTCGGAACGTCTACCGACGCCTCGATTTACATATTATAATTTATAGACGAAAGATAGGGGAATCATCGGTGCCAGGGGGAACCCTTGAGTACTCTTAACTCCCAAAGTCTCGAGAACTCTCATTTTTTTTTCTTGCTTTTTCAGATTTGCTTCCCTTTTCTTTCTACTTTCTTCGGAATACTGACATTGGACTTTCACAAGTCATTTTGCCTTCTTTCGTCCACGGGGTGGGAGGAAATCTCAGGTGATGTTTGAGGCTTCACGTGTTTAGAGGAATTATATAATAAGGCCTTTTGCAATTTAATTTTTTATTTATATTTTTTTTATTCTATTTTTAATCTTTGTGTTATGCAGGAATTAGACAACAATAAATTAACAAATTGCAGTGAATGGGAATTGTTATCAATTAAAGTTTGAAGTACAGTAGAAGAATATCAAACATTAGTACTAGAATATTATTTAAATGCAATAAACAAAATGCAATTCTGCCGAACGGTAAAATTTTAATTTTCTTTTCTAATATCGCGCCTTCGGATCTGTAATCTAATCTCCAATTTCAATAAAATCATCAAAATAATTCCTCCCATTGGATTCATCCTCGACTCGTCTCAAAATTCGATATTCAAAAAGCCTTTCGCCGATCCAAAATTTTCCTCTCCCTAATTTTGAACCCCAACCCCTGAAGAGTGAAAAAAAAAATCCTGTGCTGTTCACTTTTCAGGAAAAGTTTCCCCAGAGCATTTGGCCCCTTGAAGCCTCACTACATTAATGTGTAATACCACAAACAACCGTACGAACGAAACATAATGGATAAGAATACGTCCTGGTCGTTGGCATGGAAACTTATTATTCCTCAGGATTGAGTTGCACCAGTCAACCTGAACTGGAGGCCGTAGGTAAAAAATGCAAGAAATATTCCGTTGTGCGTGTTTTCGCGAGAGACGTGAGCTAAAAAAGGGAGTGGAACGAAATAAACTAAATCAAATGTTTAAAAAAAAAATGAAAAGGGAAAAGGGTAAGACTGAGTTGGAGGGGGAGGAAGGGTGGAGTGGGTGGATGGGTGGAGTGGGTGGATGGTGAGGAGGGGACAAAAGGGGAAAGGAAGAAAGCGAAGAAAAGAGTCGTCTGGGAAGAATCGATACTCGCCGGAGCAATGACGAAGGTATATTGGAATCGTATCGGTAAACAGCTCGCAGTTTGTCGGCTGATTGGGGCACACAGAGGATGAGGCCAGGATCGCTCTGTCGCCGTGCACAAAGAGTAACCGTTTCCCTCCCATCCAACTTTCCGCGGAACAATTCAAGAGCCCTTTCCACCCTCACCTAACTCACCCTCAATTCTCTATCCACGACATTTTTTTTTTTATCTCTTCACAACGAAAGAAACGAATTCTATGCTATTTCGTCCGGAGACGAGATACCGCGGTGAAAATTAGAATTCACCGAGTGCTTTTCTTATGCCGCCCGGAAATGAATACTTTGACGCCTCTCTTCACTTCCACGTCTCCTCATTCACTCAAATCTCTTTCAGTCACCGAGTTTTTATTTTCCTTTAATCAATGCACGAAAGGGGTAATAATTCATTTCTTAATCTTTCTCGTGATTTTCACCATCTCGTTCTCATTATACCTCGAGAGGGGAAAAAAAAAAGCTCTCTCGATGGTTTCTCGCACCGTTGAAAAATATAATCAGTCGTGTCGTATTTGTTCTTCTGTTCTTTCATATTTTCTTTTTTGGAGATATTCACAGTATCTCGGATGGAACTGGAGAGAAAGCCGATCTAGAAATTCTGGGCATGAGGGTAACATTGAATATGCATTAGCGTCCGTGCTGATGGGGGATGCACCGGGAGGTACGAGACGGGAAGAACCAAGAAGATGGGATGCACGTTGAAACAGATAGATACTACTCTGCTGGTTGAACAAAGAGAGAAGTGGATTGTGACCGGAATAAGCAAATCTAGCTGAATCAGTGAGGGATGGGAGTGGAGGGATGTTGCTACCACCTGGACCATCGTCGGCACGTTGGCAAGATTTTGGCCTATTGAGTTATTGTAATGCCCAAATGCCGACAGATATTAATCGAACTGGAGGTATGAAAAAATTACGTCATTTCCGATAAAATAACTTATTCTATAATATCCACATCCGCTTCTTCCTATTATAAAACGACAGACGCCGGGACTATCCACATATCGAAAGTATCGGTTTAAGTCACGCTTATTCCTCATTGGGTCAGCCGTTTGAGGCGGCAAATTCGAAAAATATTCGTCACCAAAGAAAGACCTCTCCACCTGTTTTCTCCTGAAATCATTGTTTATGTTTATGTAAACACTGAGGCAACGGAATCAGAAAATCAGAAATCACTTCAATATATTATAATAAATTTAACTTGTCATTTTACCAATTTCAAAATGACGACGAAGCAAAATCAATTGATTCTCCGCTAATGAGATTTCAGGCGAAATTTCCAAAACTTGTCAGAACTTCTCAGGAGAAAAAAACAACGTTTTGTACTTCATGAGAGGGAAAAAAAACCACTGACGTTGATTAGTTATTCCGTCGATCAAACGGTTGCTCTGTACAAGGCAGCCAATCTTTTCCATTCGCATCGAAAATTCAAGTTTGGCGCACGGAACAGTAACGGAAGGCTAGTGGTCGCACTATTGGAAAGAGCAGGAGAGAAAGTAGAAAAGGTGAGGGCAATGTGGAGTTTCACCCGTAATACGTGGAAGCTACCAAATGAATTCAATGTGGCACGTTAATTAAACTTAAACTTCCTTCCGGTTCGATCAGAGTCCTCTAACACTCACGGATACATACGAACACTACATACTACACACGTCTGAAAACGATTGAAGGGGAGGGGATATGAACCCTCTTTTACACCATACTGCAGTGCAGCAGTGCAGCAGTGCAGCGGTGCAGCAGTGCAGTGGTGCTGCATTCGACGTCTACCATTTTCTGTCTTGCTATCTGCTGCTAGTAGAGGCAGGAGCTGCCAAAAGTATTACCACTACTCTCGTATCTTTTGAAATACCTGAATACCTGGAACGCAGAAGGTACGAGAGAAAAATAATCTTCACTTTTCTGATCGAGGAGTGAGAATATTCAGGGGATTTTATAGTTAAATGTTTCATTGCTGCATTCGTTATCTCCAGAGCTGCATAATTCACTGGGGAATGTCTGGTTTAAATTACGGTAATTCTACTGTCGGTTTCGATTCGCAGTTATTATTTAATTGAATATTATTAAATCGGTTATCGTTTCATATGAAGAACTTTTGGGAATTTTGAGGATAAATGAGTAATTTGGGGATTGCTTTTAATTGGAATTGACTTTAAACACATGTCATTAAAAATTGAGATTATGAAATAAAATTATTTGATTTATTATTATTTTATTTATTTCAATGGGACGTCGAGAAAAAAATTAATTTTATCTCGATTTTATCATTTAGTTTGAATATATTAAAAAATATAAAAATGGCTACTTTCAAGGTACTCGACATTTTAAATTTTTCAGAAAAACATGGAACATGTAAGGGATGAATCATAAATTAAATCATTAACCATTCGGGTGTCTAAAGAATTAGGCAATATTAAAATAAAAGTTCATACAAATGTTGTAATTTTAAAAAATTGTTATTTCTACAACATCAAGATAAAAATTTGTCTGAACCAATGAATATTACGTAATTAATAAACGCGAGAGTAAATCTGAATATGAATTTATCTTCCTCCAAAAAATTATTATCAACTCATTTCACAAAACTCCAGCAACCAATCGAGAAGAAGCCAATAATCAGAAAATCAAGGCGATAAGAAAACTAGACCCTCTAAATTTCCTTGAATCCCAAATGGAAATTCAATCCGAAAAATTCTCCCTGCGCTCATAATTTCCATAATGTTGAGAATAATATCCTCAAAAAAAACGTGCAAACCAGCAGAACTGAAACAGATGATAACGAATGGATCTGAAAGATTCGATTCACGGATTACTCTCGGCATGGGCTACTTGAGTTATAAGATTACCATGGACACTTGCCAGGGTAATATCAAACTTTAAGGCCCACCGATAAAAAACGCGAGTAGAAAGACATAAAAATATTTTCCCAAGTTGTTGAAGAACTTTCAACTCGTCTTCCACCACACATCAACCCCAATTCTGACAATTCTCCACCGTGTTATATGCGCATTCACGTTGTGTACGTGCAGTTGCACTTGAGTCATGCTAAGCCTTGTTATCAACGCGTAACCATACGCGCAGTTAGCTCATCATCATCCCCAGCATAAACTCACCCCCTCTCCATCCGTCAATTATTTCGAGAACTTGGACGATTATTACGAAAATGGCAAAAGTGAACATTTAAACGATTATATCTACCGGATGTAATTACACCCAGTGCAAAACTTTGTACGCGTTCCAGAGCAATTACGAGATTCAATTATCATAAAAAGAGAATTTTTTTTTAATAAAACGTAGAAATTCGCTAAATTCGCGTTATCAATGATCACGAAGTGCATGTATGGTCTCGTGTAAAGGGTTCTCCTTATCTTTAATGATAAATAATGGGACACTTTGAATGGAAATTGGATGAGAGAGGGAGAGAGAGGGAGAGAGAGGGAGGGGTTACGAAGGAGGGGGTAAGAGGGATGGGTAGGAAGTGGGGAAATACCAGTGCGAGAGACAATTGAGTAATTTCAGTGTGAAGGGCCAAAGCGCAGGCACACGGTTGAGAAAGCAGTTATATCGTCAGGCTCGGTGCCAGGGAGTCGTGTAAAGCTATCCCCAACCGTTCTCCAACCTCTACCCCAGTATGGCCTCATTATAATAACCATGTAGTCGGTCGAAGAGACTTTATAAACCCACCTCGCACCGGCAAAATCAACCTTGCCATCAATTTTTCTTAAAAGTATTTTTAAACAATCACCAATAGCTATTTAACTGCCATTGTTGAAAATATCGTAAAATTTTCGATTCGATCCATGACACTTATAATTTGTAGTCCTGCGCCTGCCTCACTCGGCCTTTTGGAAATCCGTTCGAATATTACATTTCATTCCAATATTTCAGAAACTGAAAACGTAGGATTTCATTTTTTTATTTGAACAATTGAGAACCATATTTCTGATATTCTGGTAGATAAATAAACAAAATAATAAGTAGTGTTATTTTTTTAATGACAATCGCCTATTGGCAAAGGCTGCTTTAAGCCTCACCCAAGCTAGATCCACCACGTACGGTCACCACAAATCCTGCCATCAATTTTTCAATCTCAACTCTATAGTGAATTAATTATCACCTCGTACAATTACCAACGCTACGAGTCAAATATTTGTCAACAAAGTTCTTGAATGGAGCAAATGCTGTCATTAATATCCACATTGGAATTTGGAGAATTCAACCGGGGGTTCATAACCAGGCAATTACTGTTTTGGAATTTGGCCTTTCATCGAGCGTTGTACATCGATTAATCGTGACTTCACTAGGGGTACCCAGGGGAGTGAGAGGGGGAGGCAAGAGGGATATTAACACCCCCCTGATGGTGGGGACATCGCTGGAGCCATGGGTAAGCAGGGTGTAAGCATTTCTAATAGCCCCGACGTCAGCTCTCCCTCTTCTCATCTACTCCCTTCTTCACTTCTACTCTTCCCCTCGTCCATTCACTGACAAAGTTTGTAATCGACCAAGTTCGAAATCCTTCGACGCTGAAGTTTTGATCCTACGACTTACTTCCTGAGGCCGTGGTGCCACGTCAACTCGCATCTCCTTGATGCGTTCAGTATGAACGAGAGTACATTACGCAAGGTTCACGAATTTTCGAATACATTAGTATGTGAAGATCGGGGCCAAAATTTTCCGCTCAAAGTTCTAGACTTCCGGTGGGATGAGTCGATAAAAAATTTGGTAAATGGATGGGTTGGGTCAATCAAAAAGAATAATCATGGAAATTATAATTTCTTTGAGGAATATCCCAGTCGTATCCTCTCAGTGAAAAGAAAATAAAGTGAGGAGAGAGGTAGAGACAACAAGGAGATAAATACATCGAACAACAGTCTTGAGATAAACGCTGATGTACCTGAAAATCCTTTCGTATCAATATTCAATATGTGACATAATCTCATTGTAATTAAACAATTGCATTTGCCAAACGTCACCTTGCAAAAAAGCTCTTGCGAAAAAAAAATATTATAGCCCGGTACGATAATTAAGTATGATTAAAACTCTTTTTTTAATTAAACTTCATTAATGAAAACTAATAAAAAAACTATCGTAAATTTCCTTTGAATTAATTTCAGGCATTTGTTCCAACATGTTTGGATCGGAATCAGATTAAATTCCAAGGAAGAGCAATAAAGTTGTTAAAAATTGAAGGAACACATTCGACAAATGGAAAACGACCGATCATCCACTTGTTTTACTTTTTATCCCACTGATAGATGATTGAACAAATGTCCATTGTATAACATCCGAAGAGAGCGCTGTCTGAAGTTCCACAGCACTTAGTCCCTTGTTTTTCCTTCTTTACCCTTTTTCCAATCGGTACCGATCGAGTCCTCAAGAACCATTTGGTCGTTGACTTACTCATTTTTCATTCCCAACGTACATCGAGAAAAGAGGATATACGTACGAGTACATAAGGCAAAGGTAGATTGCGTTAGACGAAGCGAATTGAAACCGAAGAAGGTCACGGAGAGACAGAACAAGTGAGAGTGAAGAGAAAGAGGAGAGAGGGTGTGAGGTGGTGAAGGGGGAGGGTCTTCCAGAGAGAAAAAAAAACAAGGGAGTGGAAAAACACGAATGGTTCTTACGGTGGAGAGTAAAGACGTGTATAGGGTGTTGCTAGGCTACCCTCGGACTCCAGGAAGATCGAAGAGAACGAAAGAAGCCTCTAATTCTAGATTCCAGAGTAACGATTTCTCCTCTCCCTCGATCTGCCCTCCTTAACCCAAAAAGAATTCTCAAATTGAAGTGATACCCACACACGATACCACCCTATTCTCAAATTTCCCTTCTACCTTCAATGCGATTTTCGCATCCGTCAGAGACCAACGAAAAAACTACACTTGGAAAAATAAAACTAGAAATCAACTTCTCGTAATTCATCAAAGGACTAATGGATAGAGATCCCTGGAAGTATCATTCTCCCTTCTTCCGATCTGCAGAACCAGAGGTAACAACAAAAACAAGTGAGAAACTTGAGACAAAATGCCGGAAAAGGGACAATACATTGTTGCTTCAATCGAAACTTTTTCAATCAATAAATGTTTCAACCCTGTTCCATTACCGAACTTTCTGCCGGGGTTTTTGTTTTTTTCCTCTAAAAAAGGTACAGGTTTTTAATTTAACGGTAACAGGTTGTACAGACGCAATAGCCATGTAACACCAGTAGGCGTATAACGCATGTCGTTGTATATGGGCAACGAGCAAATAACCGTTGCTAGCTAACAACAGAGCCTCAACCACGTGGTTTTCCCGGTGTGGGTGGTCAGGGGGAGGAGGGTACCCTCGATTTACCCGTAGTCATCGTGGTCATGTTAACAAGGCTGCTCGCTTGGCCGTTACCCCCTCAAGTACTTCAATTGCCTATAGACCGTAAGAGGGGGGGATGAGAGAAGGGGGTAGAGGGTTGTTGGAACACCCTGAAGAACAAATGATTGATCGACGATAGACTAATCATCAATTTACCAATACACGTTTAACCAGCACTGAATTGACCCAAAACACCTCCCATGTACCTCATAAATTCAATCCGAGCCCCAGTATAAATTGCTTCAACGCGTCATTACACAATTCAATTGAATCTCAGAGTTCAAATCCATTTGTCATTCTATGTTCTCTTTTTTTAGGGATTTTTATTCGTGTGTTTGATTTGTCATGCGCTCATTATGGGATTACAAATGGTGGAGATGTTTAATTAATAATTAATCGTCGGAACCTATAAAATTTTGTGGTTTTATTATCATTGGTAAATAACTTTTAAAAAAGAAATTTGAGAAAAAAACAGTAATAAATTGATTTTTTTTTCAATTATTCTCTTATAATTTGTCGTTTTTTTTTTTCAAATTTTATCAGTCGATTTTTTTTTAAAGGACAATTGTTGATCAATTGTCAATTCGTCTTAAAAAGAGCGACTGCCGTTTTAAGATCTCAGAATGAGGGAAAAAATAAAAAATAAAAATCTTAAAGCGGGAGATAATTGGACAAAAATTTGGAGCGCATTTCGTTGAATTCGAATTTAATGAGAGTTTTATAACGAGATCCCAGAAGAATTGAGTAGTTACCCCATTTTATTTCACCGAAAAACCGTCGACAAAATGGCGGAAACCCATAGGTAACTCTTCAATTCAATTTTAAGACTAATTGTCCTCGCTAGAGGGCTAATTCTGGGACCTAGTTGCATTCTCAAAACTAAAGAACACTTGACAATTGATAATCCAAAATCGTCTGATTCGAATCAATCCTTTCAATTTCACCGACGAAATCCATGATTGATCGAAAATTGATTAATTGAAGTAAAAAGAGATGAAAAAGCCGTTGCCCCTGAAACCACCAGACATGTACCCCCTAAATTCAACCGGAAATGCCGTGCAAATTGCCTCAACACGAGATTACACAATTAAATTAAATCTCAGAGTTGAAATAAATTTGTTCTCCCTCGTTTTCTTTTTTCATCAAATTATTTTCTTCTCTTTTTGCACGAGATTAGAGAGAATGGGAGTTGAAGTGAGGCGAAGAAAGACGATCAGAACGTTAACTGGTGGAGGCGGTGGAGGCGGTGGAGATGGTGGAGATGGTGGTGGAGGCAAGATAGAGGTAAGAAAGTTGGCCCGCGGGGAACCCTCGCGTGAAGGGCCACTAAAATGTATACTTAGCTAGAGGTTAAAACGTTGAGATTCATTGCGTGACTGCCGATCGTTTTTCCGACTTGCACATAAGCCTTTAAAGCAGATGCTACCTCTCGGCTTTGTTGTTTCTTTTCGTTCTCCCCACTTTCTTTTACGTCCACTTTATTGTTTCCTTTTAGTCAGCAATAGCCTCCTCAGGTTTATTGCGATGAAATTTAATTGGGTGTATTTCTACTCTATTCTGATGTGTTTTTGTCTGCTTTGATGATTGAAAGAAATAGGGCTACAACGAAATGGTACAATAAGTGGAGGAAATTAAATTATCATAAATGTCTTCAGGACTGAGTCCCAGGGATCTACAGTGCACAGAGAGAAATTGTTTCCTGAAGATAAGAGAAATTTATTTGAAAAACACTCGAAAAAATTAATTCGGAAAATAATTGTTTTAAATCGGTAAACATTGTTTATTCTTTCATTCGATAAATATTTTGCTTGAATCAGGAATGAATTTTATAGAATGGAAATATCGAGAACATCCAGTTCTAAAATCAGGAAACAATTTTTTTCAGTGGATGAGATATTAATGACTGACTCTTGGCACCAATGCATTAGGATTTATATTCAAACTCAGTGTATAACGATCGCCCTTCGTTGAGAATTGGCTTTTATTACCATTGTGTTATTTATATCGTCCAACTCATGTAGAATAATGCTTGCCAAAAATTAAAAAACCAAACTCCAAACTCCCACTCATTCGCGAAATAACCAGAAATTGCGAGGCATAACTAACAGGCATACGATTTTAATCAAACCAACTAAATCTCCAAATCACTTGGCTATACAGAGTTTTAATACTCGTCGTAGGAAAAAGTTATTCCAAGACTAGCCACATCATCCAAGCCAAGTTTCGCAATTTTCCCTCAGCAGACGATGACCGTACACTCTCCTCCTCTTTCTATCCCAATTGTCTTCATTCTCCGCCGGCATATCGATCTTTCAGAGGTTATCGAATTCTTTATCCCTTCATTATGGAGTTTCCAAAGTATTTGAGTCAACGAGATTGCTCGCAGTCCAGCCAATATATCCTGAGAAAATTATATATGAATTTAATATTTCTCAAGATAATGTTGATAGCTCAAGAATTCTCAAGATTATCAGTTTTCGTTATTAAAAATCCGACTGGAGGAATGCCTGGGGCGAGAATAAATTAATTTTATTAATATCACTGATTTTGAAACAACCATTATTTATTAAAAATCCTACTGGAGGAATCCCTGGGGAGAGAATGAATTAATTTTATCAATAACTCTCATTTTTATCAATACAATAATATTTTTAGACAATCGCAATTTTATTACTCAAGATGATTATACATTTCATTGTAATGATCCTAAATAATTTTTCAATAAATCTTTCTTCCAACATTGTATCGAGAAATATCCTGTTTCCCTGACTACCAAAATCCTTATTACAAAAGTAGAAACACAAAAGTGAAGTTCGCCCGAGTCGAAATATCTCGAAACGCTTCCGACTAATTCCCCATTGGTCAACTCGACCCGCGAAATTCAAATTCGGCGCACGGAGTGCGCAGTAGGTCTCGTTTATTTAGAAAACAGTGAACTTTACACAGTGAGAACGAAAAGACTGTGTGGTATAAAATCGTTTTTTTGTATCACTACGGGAAAGGAAATGATTGAAGAAGTCACGAGGGCGGTGGTAGACACGGAGATGTATTTAGACGTGAGATTTGTAGTCATGGACATCTAGTTAAGATTCGGGTCACTAACGCGAACCAGTCCGAGTCACCTCTGGGGACATCAGTTGGTAACACGTTGGAGATACAGTGCAGTGTTGCCTCATTCCCAAGCGACGTACACAAGCCAGAACTGAAGGGATGTCCCTCTCTATATACGATACTTTGGATTCTCGACAAATTATCCCGGGTTTGCCTCAGCCTTCATCTTCTTCCTTCCTTTTCCCTCTGCATCTCTCGTGGCTATCGTTGCATACTCCTGGGAGATCTTATGGAGTAACCCCAGGGCCAATACGTAATGACCATCCATGGGGATATTAGCTCTGATACCCTTGAACACCAAATACCAATAGAAATCCAGTAAATATTGCTTCGGTGGATGCCATTAAATCTTCATCATCGAGAAAAAAAATTTAATTCTCAGCAGCAGACTGATAGCACTAATTCCCATGATCTAATTCGATTTTTGTGCATAACAATGCAGAGTTTTAGAAATATAGAAAAAAGAACTTGTAGGTATAAATTATGGTGAATTAATGCAGGAATCGTGCGTAATAGTGGATACTTTTTCATTAACTTAATTACATAATTATATAATTATAATATAATTGCATAATATGATATATATATAGTATAATATAATTATTATATAATTAAATATAATATAATTAAAAATAACTTATACCTACAAGTTCTTGTACCTTACATTACATGATTACAAAACATCAGATTAAAAAATATATATTGTATTCCCCAAATTTTCGGAACGCATGTTACAAAATTTAGAGAGAACGTCTAGCAATAGAGAAAATCGCTCATTAAAATAAAAAAAAATCCTCCATAATTTAGAAATATCTGTCTATCCCAAAATTCTATATAATCTATCCATTATATACAATTCCTAAATATTTCGTACGACACATGATAAAAATAAAACTTTTTTGGTCTTCATGCTGGTTAATTTAAAACGCCAAATGAGTCACAAACTCTTAATTGCTATAAAGCCCATGATGTTTATAGGCTTTATACATCATCGCAATATATCAGAGATCAAATTTGACGTAAGAGGTGGAATAGGGGGTGGATTAAGTGCCGCCATGTTTTAGTAGAGAGACATTTGATGGAACGTTTTAACGAGGCAAATGAAAACCCTAACACCACCACTGGACACTGGCCTGAGGAAGATGGTACTAGTTTACGATTCAACGATTTCCATAAAGTGCCCGTAACCTAGTTTCAATGGTACTCATCAGTATTATGACACATTGCTCCGGTGAACCCAAAAAAGATTAAACAAATGAGAGATAGATTTTTTATACTCCCAGATACTCATCACAATAAAAGTCTTTTTTTTTTACTCAGCAGTTCATTGATGAATTTCCTCCCCTAAATTTATTTCTTTCTCTCTATTGTGTACCTCGTTTCAGCTCGTTTTATGGGGAAACATGATGGAAAAATCAGGAGATAGACAATCACGTACGAGAAACGAGATATAAAGACGAGAGACGAGGGGAAAATCTTGAGACACGGTTGAAATGAGAAGTCACAGTGGCATGTATACAACTAGACATTAACACCCAAAGACTGAAAGACAAGAACTTGACGGGGGTAAATTTTACCAGTGAGACAGAGATGAAGACAGTGTGCAGAGGGGGTTTGAAGAAAAAAAAATGTGAGTTGAGGGAAAAGGAGAGGAGTGAAGGTATAGAGTTTCCAACGGTAAAGTTTCCCAAGGCAGTCGAGAGTGAACACAATGTCGGGGCATTTGAGGAAGATGTAACACGAAACCGTCTACTCGCTACGGCTCATAAAACCGCGCGTTTTATGCTGATGGCTTGCGTCTTTGCCGACATTGTCACGAAACCTTTGGGATGTAAGGAGTTGAGAAAAAAACGAGGCAATGTCCGAAATAAAGAGAAAAAATAAAGTAACGGGGGATGTGCGGGGTGAGTACTGGTAGAGACGATGAGGCTGAAGGGACATTTGCTGCTGAAGAAGCAAACGGGGAGGGGTTGACTGAGCAACAGAAAAACATTCGGAATTATTTCTGCAAACTTTGCGCCAGTTCGTGCGTGTTTTTCTACTCTAGATGCTCATTGATTTGGAAGATGAACCTGGCAAACGCTCCAGGTGCCATCCACAACGCTAAAGATTGTGCTTCTTTATTTTTTTTTTCTGTCTTATATTTCTTCTCGGGGCCATTCCAACACACAAACTCGTTTGGCAATGTTCGATAGAATCCCCACATCCTCTCCTCTTTTTCTTTTTTTTTCCTTTATCTCCATTTTGGCCCCTCTGACCCCTTTTCTCCGCTGTTTTTACATCAATTCGCATTGGTTGTCTGGCTTGAAAAACAATTTTCGTGAGTGCCAGATGGAGGTGAGGGCGATGGTGGGATCAGGGGAAGAGCAAGGAATTGGTGGAGAAAAAAAAATAGTAAGTGCTGCCGTTTGAACAACAGGTGTAACGAATGGCTCTCCTTCTGGTTTCCAGATCCGATCAAAAGTCTGATTTACCTACGACTGTACTTTATACACCTCCTGGTGAGCGAGTTGAACGCTTAATCGCATTAAGCAAAAGTTTACTCGGAAACGACCCACTGCCATTTTCTCTCACTTGGAAGATTCAACGGGTCTTATCCTGATTAAATGATTAATTAAATTTTCTAAAACGTCGAAGAGTCAGAGTAAATAATATCACAAATTAAGTAGAGTATTCATTTGTGATAACTAAATTAAAATGAAAAGTTTTCAATGTATTTCTCAAAGTTACACAGAATTATTAAATTATAGGAAAATTATTGAGGAACACTCGGTATTTTATCGACTATTTTTCGTAGCATTAATTATTCAGACATCTCTGGCAAACGATCAATGGGTAAGAGGGAACGAAAGTACGAGAATGAGATAGTGAATTGCAGTGGCGCGGATAATTCATGCAAGCTCGATTATCGACAGTGGCTTCACGGCCAATCGGAACTTCGTTAAACACCGGGCGAGCGGAATTTATGGCCGTATAACTTCGTTTTCTTCCAACTCTGGCCCTTTTCCATACACCTCTCCTCTTCTTCTCATTCTCTGTACCTTCTCCTAGCCTTGTTGGACCAAAAGCCTCCTTGTGAAGTCGTCTCTCTCCTGTACCCCGAGACAATCCACCGGTGAAATTGAATGGAGCTTTAAACCACACGGCCGTTGAATTGAAAATATAGAAGCGAAATTAGCCCAGTGTATTGAGGATGGAGATGTGAAGGAGAGTAACAAGGATATCCTGTTATTTGGTGGAGCTGGGGGCAGAGGGGACAGATATCTCTGAGAAACGAGACCAAAAATGCCCTGGGAGCCAGAACGACGGTTAAAAGTTTGGGCGAAGTATTAGGCAAACTGTTTCGTTCTAATAGCAAAAGTTGGGAACAGAAATGAAGGGGGAGACGTTGAATTAGCTGATATATCGGAGTCTTATCATTTGGGATTCGGGTTTTATCATTTTTGTCACGAATAAAAGGTGATTATGGAAGTTATCAAATGTTATGACTGAAATGAGAAAGTCAAAGAATCATTTATTTTTTAAATTGCCGCGACACCTCACAGCTATTATAGTATATATTGCACTACTATTGCATTACTATTGTAATTTTTATCGAAAGTGTTTTTTATTTAACAAATTCGATGTTTTTTTTCACTTGAAAAATTTCTACCTCGCTCCGCTTCGCTTCACTTACCCAAAAGTCACTTTTCCGCACTTGTTACGAAATATACGATTAAGGAGAAAAAAGAAATTAGGGTTTTTTTTCTGGGGATTAGGGTCGAGTTGTTAGGTGGATATCACACGTGGATATATTTGATATTTCGCTGTTACCGCCATAATAAATCACGATAACAAGAGTAAGGCCGGTGGTGATGTAATACAAAGAAGACATTCATAACATCAAAGGAAAATAAATAGAATAAAGTATAGTGTGATAAGAGAAAATAGAGATAGAGATCTGAACTGCAATGACGATTGAAAAAGTAAATAAATCTGTGGATGAGTAGTCGAAAGTAAATGGTCCGACCATTGCGACTACGTTACGTCATGTCTGACTGAAACGTGCTCATCCACTCTGCGGTTGCACGGGATCCTGAAACAGATGCAGTACCCAGGAACCTCATACATGCCTATGGCAACTGCATAAATCCCTGTATATCCATAACGCACCGTCGCGACCAAATTATGGACTTCTCTCAGCATGCGTCTGTTACTGTAGTATTGTACTGTTGTCCATGAACACGTAACGCACACTGTGGCTTTCTCGAGCGTGTGTAAATACGCATGAATGCTCATATACATTGCACTGTAATCCTCATGGACGTTCTCTTCATACACTCGATTCATCAAAATATCCTCTGAACATTCCTGGATATGCAACTGTTTAGAATTTATCGAGTTATACATTCCGTATCTCGATTAATCATTCGACCATTAACTCTCATGACCCGTTAACGATTACCAAGGGATTTCGCATTCTCGGAGATTTTTTTTTAATCATTTGGAGGGGAAATAAATACGCGATTAATTGGCGTACAGCATTCAGGAGGGAATGAAAAATCAGGAAAGATGCATTCGCGAAAAATATGGATTTGGTGCAGACAATGATGGGGATGACGGTTTTTAAATCATCCCTCGATCGATATTCAAGTCTTTATATATCGATAAATTTCATTTCTCGTGTCTTTTTAAAAAATTAAAATAAAATTTCTGTGAATTTTAATTATTCAAATTAGCGACATTCAAATGAAATCAATAAAAATCATGTGAAATCAGCGATTGTTGTCACGATATTAAAAAAATAATAACCACTCGTTTTGAAACCCTATACGAGAACTTCAGGTTACAATCTCCATATAATTAATTCTGAAACTCCTAAAAAAATATATAAATAATATATAAATAATATATAAATAATATATAAATAATAATTCCCTCCAATGCAAGAGGAAAACGAGAGATAAAAATACAGTAGTAGCTCGAAGGTGCGTTGTAAACCACGAAACCTTCATTGTTAGTAATATTTAATTGTAACTTAATTTATGTAAAGCTGAGCACGTAGTACCAGCGAAACAAGTGACGCTGTTGCCATAGGTTCGGAATATGAGTGGAATAAGCCCAAAAACTGTTAGAGTAAGGGATGAGAGGTGGTAGTAGGTAGTAGGTAGTGCTTGGAAGACTAGAGGAATGAAAGAAAGTTAACTGTGAACTATAGTTAAGGAGAATAACGCGATAAAACGGAGGAGGCAATGCAGCAATAATATCCGGAGAACACTGGCATTATGCCAAAGTGTTAGCCATTATATTGTAGCCATTACGTAGAACTTATTCTGAATACATCACAGTAGGACTTGGGACATTTTATTGTGTGTCTGTTTGCCTATCTACAAACGTGAGTCCCATAATTGTTCTATTTTTAATGTTATCTGAATTATTGCTGGAGTTATGAGTCATTTTGAAATTCACACTCATTGCATCCAAAATTTTCGGCTCGTAATTCAGTACGGAAGGGGTAAAGTCATATAGATCAATGATAAATAAACAAACTATCAATTTAAGTTGAAAAAATTAAAGGAATTTTCTAATCTGATTGAATTTCCCAAGAAAACACTGCTCTTCATAAAATAAATATTTTGGTCTGACATGTGGTTTATTTTACTACTTGCGGCGGTTCATGGATTTATGAACGCGAGGAAAACGTTTTTTGTCGATTGGAACTGATCGAAGAAGAGACTTTTGAGACTCTGAAATTTTTGTGAATTATAGTCATTCAAAGTAATCATTCATTGTAAAAAATTGGGATGATCAAATATTAATTGTTTTCAATATTATTTATGTTAAACGTTTTAAACGAAGTATTAGGCAAACTGTTTCGTTCTAATAGCAAAAGTTGGGATTCGATGATCAAATGTTAATTGTTTTCAATATTATTTATGTTAAACGTTTTTTATTATTTTCATGTACAACAGTGAAATGATTATCGCAATTTCAATGATTTATCATTGGATGTTCAAGTATATTTGATTTGTTTCACATTTTAATGCTGCAGTCTCATCTTCATCGATTTTGCCACTTTATGGTTCGGCTGGATCTCTCGTTAACGAGGTACTATCCGTGCCCTGAGTATTCCCAATTTTCGTTGCGTTTAAAAACTCTTTAACCACCGTGAAGTGTCGAGATGAATAGTACATTATCATTAGGACACAGCTTGTACTTCCCCTGTCCCTGTAAAATCACGTAAATCATCAGTTATGCCAAGGTGTATATCTTTTTCCCTTCTTCACCTTCTCCTTCTATCCCTTCAACTTGCGCTGTCTCGCTTTTCCCCCCTGACTTTTCCTTTCCAGCTTAATAAATTCCGTGCTATAAGTTCCGCACCCACCCTCAATTAGGTCTCACAGTTTATCATGTCGACGACGGGGGCGAAACTACTTTAGCTTTAAGCATTGGTCTTAAAGTCAGAACGTCTCACGTCTACACTTTATAATTTTACCCAAAAAAAAACGGAGAAATATGAGTAAGAATATGGGAATACATGCACGTGGGGAATGAAAGAAATAAAGGTGGCAAGGGGATCCGTATGGAAAAGTAAGAAGTGAGGAGAGTGTTTCAATGAGAGAACAAAAAAATAAAGATACGAAGGAGGAAGTGAAAGGATAGTACTGTGGTATGCAAGGGGGCTTTCATGAAACGCGGATATTATCATAATAATGGGCAAACCCATCATCTCTCTACCGTCTGGTTTTTCTCCTTTTTTGAAGTTTCTCTGTCTTTCTTGGCTTCTTTTCTCTTTTCTACCATTTGCCCTTTTTGCACGTTAACCCACCGTGCAGAGAGATCTCTCCACCCGAGTAGAATATCTTAATACCACCCCATGGCCTAACGATACATTTACAAATTTAGAATTATAAATTTTTCATTCGACGAGAAGAGAGCTGACATTGTTTGAATTCTCAGGAATAAAACTACGGAATAAGGAATAAGGGCGAATGGACCGACATCTTGAAAGACTCTTCAATTATTATTGGAAAAGATAATTGTGTAAAGAATATTTCTCATTTACATATTCTACCGGTGTGATAGACATTTATTCTTATAGACGAATTTTATTAGTCGTTTTCATATTTCCAAATGTTTTTGATTTACAAGTCGAAGGTAAGAATGTATTTGCGGGAAAACAAATGTTTATCGTGTCACAGGATCTGAACAATATCATTTTTGGGGCACCCAGTGTTTATTTGCGTTTGTCAGGCCCCACGACAAGAAAATAATGCTTGCGCCTCGCCATGAAAAACATATAACCCCTCGCCTTCGGCTTGGAAAGCAATCTTGCACGTGGTGAAGGATCATGTGTTTCCCAAGGCTCGGATACGAAATTTACTATTTCTTACCAACAGCTCCCAGTCCGCATCGTTCACAAGAACGAGAATACCCGGTCTGCTGTAAGAAGAAAAGAATCTGGGTGAATCATGAATAATATGAAAAATTGAGATGATGTTATTATATAAATGACCGGTTGAATCTTTGTGATTTTCTCGGCAAAAATCACTTACACTGTGTCTTCCTGGAGAAACAACTCTTCTCTTTCCTTCAGTAAATTCTCTTTGATCCAATGTAATAACTTTTGTAGAGTCCCTAAAACATAAACCCTGAGAATAAAAATAAAAACATCTCAGTAAGTGAAAAATTGAATTACTTACAGTCTTGGTCACCAGGTAAATTCACTTCATGTTTTTTCTTATTATCGAAGAGTAGTTCAGCACCGCCCCTATGGAATAAATTAAATGTTATTGTTTTTATAACACAAATAATCAATTGCAATGAGTCTCGTTTTCTTTAATCGTGTGTTTAATCCTCTTCATAATAAACTTGAACAGGTTTTAATTGGCAAATTAATTTTTTATTCAAATGAGAAAACGTAGAGGTTATCTGGAGTCAAACAGAAAATAATTCTCACCTAAATTCGATAATTAGTGGTAATTCAACATCAGTAGCAGCCATTTCGACGTATTGCTGATTCAATAATCTCAAGAATGTGATAAATTAATAGTTTTTATACAAAAAATGAATCGAACTTTTCAACAATTGTGTGTAGAACTTCGGTGAACTTCCTATTTGTTAGTTTACGTTTTTTTCGTCAGCAGTATGTAAATAGCCACAATTTATTACTAATTAAAACAATAAAATCACAATTTATTAGTACTTGAGACAATGAACTAATGCAAACGATTGTAAATTGTTCGCAGGTGTTTCTACAGCAGTTGACAATATTCCATGGTTAACTTAACCTAACTGGTTAACTTTTAAATGGCACCCTCTCTCTTGTAAAATCGGTACTAAAATTACTAGTCATACTAACTACCGAAGAGGATTGACTAGTCATGAAGAATAGAGTCAAAGAGGATTGACTGAAGTAGAGGCTCAGTTCTGGGAGTTTGAGTGACCCCAGCGGCATCGTAGTACTGCACCCCAAGAGAGGGAGGGCGCAATGGGGGTGTCGTCCCGTCAGCCGACTAAATTTTATTCT
>NW_011887748.1:204810-235638 GCF_000806365.1 Fopius arisanus
ACTGAAATTGAAAAATTAAAAATTTTCAAAAAAGTATCAGCGGAGCATGAAAATCGAGGAGGTATTCACTGAAATTGAAAAATTAAAAATTTTCAGGAAACAAAATTCACCAAGCCGACTGGTCCCTCTGACAGTGGGACTGCTACTGAGGCAGTTACCGAGTCGGCTGACGGGCAGACACCCCACCATTGGGTGCGGCCCCCTCTTTCTCATAGGGTGAGGTAGACCCCCACAACTGAGCCGCTCAGTGGGGGGGTGAGTGACCCAACCGGCATTGTAGTACCTCACCCCAAGAGAAAGAGGGGGTCGCGCCCAATGGTGGGGGGTCTACCGGTTAACCGACTCGGTAACTGCCCCAGTAGCAGTCCCGCTGTCAGAGGGACTAAGCCACTGGGTGAATTTGATTTTCTGAAAATTTAAAACTTTTCAATTTCAGTGAATACCTCCTCGTTTTTCATGCTCCCCTGTTATTTTTTGAAAATTTTTCAATTTCAGTGAATACCTCCTCGATTTTCATGCTCCTCTGATACTTTTCGAAAAATTTCAAATTTTCAATTTTTAGTGAATACCGCCTCCATTCTCATGCTCCCATGATACTTTTTTGAAAATTTTTAATTTTTCAATTTCAGTGAATACCTCCTCCATTTTCATGCTCTCCCGATACTTTTTCAAAAATTTCGAATTTTCAAATTTCAGTGAATACCTCCTCGATTTTCATGCTCCCCTGATACTTTTCGAAAAATTTCGAAATTTCAAATTTCAGTGAATACCTCCTCCATTTTCATGCTCCCCTGATACTTTTCGAAAAATTTCGAAATTTCAAATTTCAGTGAATACCTCCTTGATTTTCATGCTCCCCTGATACTTTTTTGAAAATTTCGAATTTTTCAATGTCAGTGAATACCAATTTCGTAACACATAAAATAAAATTCACCCAGTTGACTACTGAGGCAGTTACCGAGTCGGCTGACGGGAAGACACCCCAATTGCGTGTGGCGCTCTCCCTCTCTTGGAGTGCAGTACTACGATGCCGCTGGGGTCATTCAAACCCCCAGAACTGAGCCTCTACTTCAGCCAATCCTCTTTGAATAGAGTCTTCATGGTGCAGACGCGTGACGCTCTTTTGTGACTCCACTGGCATTGCCAATTCTATGTGTATGTATACATAGGTAACAGGAATTACCTCGGCAAGCGAATTTCTCGGAAAAAAGTGAATTAATAAACGAATCAGTCACTCCCGTACTCGAGACACTACTACACGTCTTCTAAACCGCAAAGCTCGAACAAAGTTAATTAAAGTGAACAGTTGGGGCAAACAGCAGTTTTTTTTTTTGCCCTGGTGAAAAATTAAATAACCTTACTAATACGACTGTGCGCAGTCTGCCATAGTGACAAACTCATTTCCTTTTCCTTTTCAAAAATCAGTGGAGAGATAATAATTTGTTCGATCTCTGGTTGGTCTCGTTACACAATGACTGTCTGGAGCTAAACAAATCTAGTTTTTGCGGAATTCTCATTCTAATGGAGCAAGATTATTGATGGAATTTGTAAAAAAGTGTCGTGAAAGTGTTTAATAGAATTTTATTTGTTGATAATAACAATTGGCAGGGGTGAATTGTTGAAATCACGAGGTTGGATTGAAAAATGACAAACGAAATTAAACAGCCAGTTAGCAATCTCGAGACAGAGTATCTGGAGATTAATTCAACAAATGCATGGTCGATTTTCTATCAGCACATTCGAGAGGAGTATGGAAATTTCAATTATACGTGCGATGAGTCAAAAAAACCGCAGAACAAAAACCTCAATCGTTATAGGGATGTGGCACCTTATGATCACTCCAGAATAATTCTCCAGAAAGGACCATATGATTACATCAATGCTAATTTACTCAATGTGGAGCGTGCACACAGACGGTACATATTGACTCAGGGACCTCTGCCAAATACCTCTGGACACTTTTGGCTAATGGTATGGGAGCAAAATTCCAAAGCCATTGTCATGCTTAACAAAGTCATCGAGAAGAGTCAGATTAAGTGTGATCAGTACTGGCCACTGGAGACTGTGGAAGAACCATCGTTGACGTTCGTCGATGTTAACCTCAAAGTTGATTTTGTCAACAGAACCCAGTCACTAGATTACACCACTAGGGTCTTGAGATTAACTAATCTCGATTTAGGCGATTCGAGGGAAATTCTTCATTTTCATTACACCACATGGCCGGATTTTGGAGTGCCAGAGAGTCCAACATCTTTTCTGCAGTTTCTCAATGACGTCAGGAGGTCTGGGGTCCTTGATGAAAATGTGGGACCACCCATTGTACATTGCTCTGCTGGAATTGGAAGATCTGGAACATTTTGTCTCGTCGATACTTGTCTTAAGCTGGTACATCAATTTTTCATATTCTCTTGCTCCGAATTTATTAATCATCCAGTTTAATGAATACTTATTTGTTTGACTTGCAGATCGATGAGAATGGACTGAATTCAGTTAACGTTCGTGACCTTCTCCTGGAGATGAGGCGCTCGAGAATGGGGTTGATACAGACCCCAGATCAGCTGAGATTTTCGTATGCTGCCATCATCGAGGGCTCCAGAGGGCTACCGTCTAACAACGTGGTAACTAATACCAATTCACAGTGGGGCATTGCTTTTACACTTGTTTAAATTTATGATAAATTTGTAAAAGAAGTTAACTCATCTGTTCCATGAGTATATCTCAAATATCTCCAGGAAAGAGGGAGATACGAAAATTTTTGTATTCAACGTTTTTGTGGATCCTCATCAAATCTACAAAAAAGGTTTAATGGAAATTTTTCTATTTCAGTTCATTCCCGAGATATTTTCATATTACATGTTTTTTTATGATAGAAACAATGAACGAGTTTAGCAGCAGTGTTCTACTGTGATTTTAGGTGATATTCGATGTTTCATATATTAATTTGGATTTTTCAGAATGGCATAACGACTGAGAACCACGACGACATTATGAACAATATCCACAATCTCGTCAATCAGAATAATGTCGAGGAAGAGGATGACGATGAACCACCACCACTGCCTCCACCTCGAGGCGAATCTCTCACCAGGAGCATTATATCAGATCAACTGAGTAATGATTCGTCTCCAGAAAATGGTCATTCTCACTGAAATTCACTTATCTCCCTAGCTAGAAATCTTAATGAATCACTAATACTCATTTATTTTGTTTTAAATATTTAGAAATTGAGCCTCGCCCTCCAAATAAACCCCTGCCCATGGAGCCAACGCCGAAAATAGCAACATCAAATTCTCACAATAATGAAGATCATAGGCCCAACAGCTCAAACTCGTAAATATATTTTCTTTCTTTATAATCAAAGACTAGAATATTCCAATGTAGACATAAAACGTGATTAAGTTGGATACATCTTTATCGATTATGTAATCGTCTTGGAAATGAGTGATTTCAGTGGAAGCTATCAAAGAACTTTTGTTGTAGGTTGTGAGATTTCCACCAGAGAGTCTCTCCTAACGTCTCTTTCTCACTCAATTCGAAAATAATTACATAATTAATAGAGATCTCTTCTAGAGTAATTTTATTCCATTCTGTTAAATCATTCTGTGTTATTCTCAAATTCTAGGAATAACAAATTACGTCATCGTTATCAGGATAAGAACGAACGACTGGCTCGTCAGGTGCGGGATATTAAACGGAAACAGCAGCAGACTGAAGAGGGGCAGAAATTGAAGAGGTCATTATTCAACCCAGTTACAATAGGAATAGGTAGCGTAATCATTGGTGGGGGTGTTATCGCGTTATGCAGTTATCTGTATGTCAGAGGGTAATAATGAGAAGACAGCAGAACGGCAAGAAAAGAAAAAATAATGACAATTTATTTTTTTTCATTTTTTCCAATCCGTTTTTTTCTTCTCATTTTAATTAATTAGTCTCAATCTTAAGGATTGAGAGATCGTTGAAATTATTTAAATTTAACAAATTTTTTGAACATGATAGTGTTTGATCATCAGAGTGTCAATTTATTTTTGAATTTATGAGCCCCGGGGCAACGTTACTGAGTAATGAATTTCGAGATACCAGAGAAATAATTCTAAGTAACGGAGAAGTGATTGGAGTGTTTTTTCGTAATTGTATTTTTGTATTCTGATACCGTAAAAAGATCGTAACACTGGCTGAAGTATTTAGAGAATGGAGAAACTAATGAACTTCATACTCTGAAGAGAATAAATTCAACATCTTTTACTATTGGCTCGAGAGTAAAAGACAACATTGGAGAAGAAAAAAAAACAAGACTTCGTAAAATAGAGAGATGTGTATTTTTTTAAATTTTTATACATCAATAACGCAATTCTTATGGCAGAAAACCGAAATTTGTAATCTGAAGACAAATTGACTGAAAGTTTCTCCAGAATATATAACCCACGTCTTTCTACTCCTCTCCATAATGGCTTCTTTGTTTTTCATCTAAAAATTAATGGATAAATTTTATTCTCAAAATAATAAAAATTTGCATGGGTCACCAAAATCCCTTCAGGGTATTAAATACTAAATATAGAAGGAGTGAAAGATAAACGAATGAATTTAGAAATCTAGTAATCATCCTATTAATCCAGTAGATGAAAAAATACATAAACTATGTAAATCTAGTTTTCAATTAATCAAGATAAATCCACGTAAATATTTTGTCCCTCCGCAAGGAATGGAGATGAATGATTAATCGTCTAATTAATAATGTGAATGTATGAAGCGTTCTCTTTTTTTTAAAGAAAAAAAGAAGAGTCAGCTATGGTAAAAACAAACGCAATGAAACGTGTTGGTATATTCATTTCGTGCTATTCCTGACGTCATAATTTCATTATCTAAAGAACTAGTTTCAAACGAAAATTACATTCCACGAGACATTACAAATCCAATATATTCACGAGAATCTCCGAGAGGTGTGAATCACTTCCCACGTGTATAGAAATCATTAATTACCCGACAAAATGACAAAATATCCAATACGATAAACCCTCAGCTGTTGCATTCATACTGTATCCCCCCGATCAATCTAGACACGGTGCTAATAACGATATAACAGAATTGACAACAACAAATTCAATAGATGTGTATAAGTGCGAAAAAATTTTAATAAGTATGAGTCAGCCGACGCGTATGTAGATTTATAAAGAAGACAAGAATAAATCGTAACTTTATTACAAAACGTGAATCGTAATTTAATGTAACAGAACGAAGGACAAAAACCAGAACTATAAAACCATAGAACCCAACCATAATGTACCATCACTGGCTGATTTTTATGTACCCCAAACCCTTAATTTTCATCAATAATCCGGTAAACTAAAGAAGTGCCTATCGTATTTTTGATGGATAACAGTTGCTATTACAATCCTAGAAATTAAATATACAGAAATGAAACAGGATGAACAGAAAAAGGGAGCGATAAACCGCCTAGAAAGTCACATTTTTTACGTATAAAATGAACCGAAAAAAAAATACAGACGCGAAATGACGAATTTATCTGTATTAAAGTATTTTTCTATCAATAATTTTTTTGTCTCGCTTTGTTGCAATTGTTTTCTTCTTCTTTCCTTTTTATTTTAAAGTCAAGAGTTCTTCATCTGGTACTTGATTTCAGATCAAAAAATGAAACGACGGAACCCAGTCCTGATACTGTACACGAGGAGGCAGAATCGACGATATGAAAATAGACGTTATTTACTTGGGATATAGTAACAAAAACAGAAACACCCACAATTTAATGAATCAATTTTTCTCTTGCAAATCACGAATTGATAATAATTTGGCTCTTTGTTTTAATACTTGGTGTATTCGGGAGAAGTAACGATTGTATATTAATTCAGCAAAGACTATTTAATGAAATTATCATCGATGTTTTTGATAAGATTCAATAAAAGCGCACTATTTGATATATTTTAAAAACTCTATTCCATTTACCTCACTCGACTTCTTTTTTTTCAATCCATTATCGAATTTGGAGCTGTCACTTCACTTAACCATCTCGAAGATCTGTCGTCTCCCTATCAGTAAATGATTTGTATTTATCAATAATGAAACTATCTTTCATTATTTATACTTGGGTTTTTATCTTACTATCAACGGTGTTGGGCAAGACCCATCGATCTACTAAAATACGTAGAAATCATGGCAGACACGTAGCTATCAATTCCCAATCAAGGCATTACAGAAACGATTCGCTGTTGAGAAAAAAACGAACTGACTTGTATTACACCCAGAATCCGGTTAAAGAAGTGCAATCAATCATTTTAGAGGAGAGTATGAATAATTCAACGGGTTCAGGCGTCTCAGAAAGTCCAAGGAAGGATTTGCAGTCTCAGGAGTTGGCAAAAATCTTTGGTATAACCGAAAAAAACTCCAACATGACGAATTTCGATCAACTTCTGGACACTGAATCCTTTGAAAAACATGTCCGAGTTAAACGTGATAATCCAGACTTCAATGAAGTCATAAATCCAATACCCGATGAGCACGAAGTACATCTCCAAAAAATCTCCATGGACGACGACAATTCGATATCAAAAAATAATTTCGAAGATGTTTACCCCGATTCGGCTGGACTAATCGACTACGATACGCCAATCGCGCGTGTTCTGAAGACAAAACGAGAAGTGAGAAAGGATTCACCTCCACTAGCTGATAAAAATCTCGAGTGCCCGAAAACACGGGAGAAACGCAGGAAAAGTTCCAACAAGATTGGAGACTTCAGCGATGTCCACGAGAATGAGTTAGTGAAGAGCAAATTGAATTTGAAAACGATACAAACAAGATCCATCGAGGAAGCCAAAGAGCTCGCTAGCAAATTAGTTGCCAAGGTTCTATTTTTTCTTTACTTTATCCAGAACAAACTTATCCAACATGTCTCACTATTTTTCTCTTCAGGTTAACGAAATTGAAAATTTAATGGACGGTTCTCCATCGCCGGTCTCATGGAATCAAACGAAAGCTCGAATTATGGATCAAGTTTTGAGACCTGAGAGATTCGCTAATTATTCAGGTAAAAAATAAAGTGCAGGGGGAATTTAATTCTGCAAATGTTTAACAATATTTGTATTTTAAATCAAAGATAGCTAGAAATTCAAAGTTGAATCGACCAAAGAAAATGAAAAAACGACGCAACCAAAGAGCCCGCAGGCGAAATCACAGGAAGAAACGAAAATCCCACAGAAAATGGGATCGATGGAGCGATTGGAGCAGTTGCAGTGTGACATGTGGCAAAGGCAGGCAAATTCGATGGAGACACTGCATTCGAGATTGTACAACAGCAGAAACCGAAATGGAGGAAAAAATATGTCAATTGCCTGCCTGCGCTCCGGGCAAATTCCTTGGCATCTTTTAACAATGAATTTTGATAGTATTATGTACTTATTATATAACTCTACGTACACTGACCTTGAAATAACTATTTTGAATAAGATTTTTTATGAAAATAATCATCCCCCCTGGACTCTCGTTTTTTTTCCTCTCCTCTTCTTTAATCAATTCTCGTTCTCTCATTTCGAATATGAAATACACAACGTATTGTACATAATAATAATGTTAAACACACGAAATCATCACTATCATCGTCATTTTCACAATATCAACGAGTGCCGGCTCTATATCTCATTCATTTATTCATTTTTATTTTGAAAATCTTAAAATATACAAATTGTTACTTTGTTTTATCATCAATTTATGGGCATAGGCGATGTCGTTCCTTTATTCACTCTTTCATTTTCAATTGGAATAAATCATTTTTGGAAGAAACAGACCCTCTGTTTCTTCATCACAATTTTTATTCACTCATTTTGCGGTTAATCGCGAGAATAACACTCTTATCATTACAAGAAAATAACGCGACTTTTCTAATTACCAATTCATTGGGCATCATTACTGTATTGACTCGGTGACTTGTTTTTCTACGAAAAGTTTCGCCGATCACTGTGATACAACAATTATTCGCTCATACTGGCAGAAAATAAAATAACAAAAACATAATAACTAGTAAAAGAAATGGAATTTCCAGTGCTTTTTAAATTTCATTATTTATACATATATAAATTTTATTAATTGGCAGTAAAAAATTGCGCTCTATCGCATGACCAGGGACAGTGGTCACTAACTCTGGGGCTTCTATTATTTTTCACTTTCATCCATAAAAAATTGAGCTCAAATCATGATCAAATGGTGCGTGACAAAATGTGTCGACTTCTCCAAATTTTTATCTCCATCATCTACTTCTTTCGATTCAAATAACACAAAAAAAAATAAATTCGCTAGACTCATCGTTGTCTTCTTGTTTCCATTTATGAAGGAAGTAATAACTGAGGCGAATTTGTGTAACAACGTTAATCAAGAATGTATGTTCATCTCTCACTATAATGCATATACTTTGTTATTGTTCATTTGTGTTTCTTTTTGTCATTACATTGATTTCCATGTTGATTCAGTTCCTTACACTTGATCTAGTCCAGGCAGTACGAGGATCGGTTCGTCGGGCCATTTTTCTTGCTATTTTTGAAAAACACTACCGGCTACCTTTCTCACATCTCTGTCTGGATCTTGACGTAACACTCGCAGTTTCTGACTGATTTCCTCGAAGTGCTCTGGTCCCATCCTGTCTAAGAGAGGATTCAATACATTAATCAAATGAAAATGATCATTTCCATAATTTTAATAACAATATGTTTCATTTGACAGCTATCGTAAGTTCAAGAATTGTTCGGTAATTAATATTTATTGAATAGAACAGGTAATTTGCAAATCCATTGAGGGAAATACGATAAAAAATACTTACTCCTTATCTTTAAGGCCTGCGTCGTGAGTGTTCTCGCAACAAACAGTCGGACATTAGGAACAACATCTGAAGAAAGATTCAGAAGAGAGGGCAGCATATCCTTAGCGAATCGCTCCCCAGAAATAGCTCCACTCAATAAAAGAAACTCACAGAGACGTGCGTAAGTCTGACGACAAGTCCACTTACTCGAATTGGCAGTCAACATCATTCGGAGTTCCTGGATAATCGCTGTGACGAGTTTATCATCAGTCGAGAGATACGAGATTATTCGCGTCACCTAAAGCACACAAAGCACCACAAGTAAATCCACAAATTCATCCATGAAGAATATAATTTATAAATTACAATAGAATTCTGTGACCAAGTGGTAAATATTCAGTGATTTTTTCAATTATCTCTACAACTAAGGGAAATAATGAAATTACTACCGAAATTTTTTTTGGAGAGATGACTGCGAGGAACAAAAAAGGTGGTTATAAAAAATTTACTAATTGGTCTGGTTTTGGAGATATTTTGGAAAAACCCAGGAAAGGGCTATATCAATTGACTTTTGCCTGTTGGTTATTGCATTTAATTCTTACCAATACAACAGCCATATGTCGAACAGCAGCAACTTTGTCCACAAGCAGTGGGAATGATAATGGAGCAATGTGGGTAGAGACATCCTGAGTACAGTAAAGTGGAAGAGTCTCGAGCAATCGTCTAGCAACTTCCTCCCTAAATCTCCAATTCCTCTCATTCCACTCGCTGTCCCGCGTTAGAAAACACTTTAGATTGGGTAAAAATTGACGTCTGTCAGCTGGCTTGAGTACCTTGAGAAACGTAGCAAGATGCTTGAGGGCACCTATTCGTACCTCATCAAGATCCTTGATGAAGCCCTCATAAATGGGCAGAAGATCCTGGGCCGATAACTCTTCACCGAGTATCAGAGCAATTTCATGAATACTAGAAGCCATTGTTCTTCTGACTTTGTACTCTCTGGCATCTGACAAATAACCATAGGCAGCTTTCAGCATACTCCAATTCTCTCTACCAAGTGTCAATACAACAGCGGGAAAGTAAAATGCACAGAAACGAGGAATTTCAGCACTATTTAGACTCCACCATGCCTCTGGATTTGCCATTGATACAAAAAAATCAATTAACACCTGTGGTACAATTGTCTGACTTCCAACATCACTGACACTTCTGTTTATTGGTCGATGCTGTTTCTCACAAAAACTTACTTCAGACGATGTGTCCATTGACACATCAATCGTCTCATTCAATTCCCTTGAGTCTGATGATGTCTGAGTATTTACGTCAATTTCATTGCTATCAACTTCACTAGGTTTAATCGATGCATTCTCTACCTCACAACTATTGTCATTCACTACTACTGCCCCTGGAAAATCGCTGAGATCATCTCCCATCACCTGTTTATCCTGTTTGTCTGGTTCACCTTTGTGATTTTCTTTATTATCATCGGGAATTGTTACTTCTATTGTTGGTACATGACACTCATTCGACGTGTCTATGTGCACTTCGATTTTCGAGGATTCAAAATTTGTCTCCGGTGATTTATACCCTTCACTGGCTGCTCTGACTAATTCATCGTCAAGGGGCAAATCAGGTGGTATGTAGTAGTACAGAAACGGACTGAATTGATTGGGATCGTCACTCGATGAACTATCATCTATTGATTGTGGGTCAACTTTCACAATTGCATTGAATTCCTTGATCATTTCACCGAATTTTTCGATCGCCTCCTCGTACTTCTGGATGGTCGGCCGCTTTCGGGATGTTATGTTCCTTTCAGTTCCTCGTGACAGTGGAGAATCGAGCATTTCGGAATTGTTATCGTCGTCCTCATCTGTTGATGATTTACAGGCGGCTGATGACTCTGCCGATCCAGAAAATGATATCCTGAAAATTCGCGATTGTTCACTGGTGAATTATTCAGTCGATGCGATTTATCCTGGGCTTTGCAGCGTGTCAAGCATTCGAAAAAAAATCCTGGAGATTTTGTGAAAATCAGGAGGGAGGGATGAAAATAAAAATAATTGACGAGCATACATACATGTTATACCTGAGCTCGGTACCATGTTGATCCGTTAATACAAGTTCACCATACTGATTGTAAGCAAAATCAGTGAATTGTTTTGCAAATATCGAGATGAAAGGCCCGAGTATTTGGTATGCTGATAATTTGACCCACTTTGACTCATCGTCAAGAAAGTTAGCAAGTATTGGTGATAAAGTGTTACGACGATGCTCGAGCGATACACAGCAGGCTATCGATACCATTACTTCGGCACAAGATTTTCGAACTGTCCAGATTGAATCTTTGCAGAGAGACACGTATATTGGCAGCTAAAATGATAATTGCAAATATTCTAGATTCTTCATCACAATTCAATATCGAATATTATGTTTAGGGTCATTGTGAAAGTAATGATTATCTGAGAATTTTCACGATTATTTTCAGATTATTATAAAAATAGATTGTTTTAAATTTAAATCCACCAGGACAGGATTATTATTAAAAAATTGAGATCCCTAAATGAACCAAATGCATGAAATCTGTCAATAGACTTCGAGATAATTCCGTAATTAATTAGATTTCATAGGATTCAGTCAATGGTCTTACCAATTTTTCTAAAATGGTCTCCTTGGTCATCGAGGCTGAAAACTCGCCAAAGTGTATAGCACAGAGTTTTCGGAAGAAGAAATTTCCATTGCAACATAGCGACAGGTATCTTTTGAGAAAAAGCCGCTCAGCTGTCGCGGGATCGAGTAGTGGAGCGACCTTGCTCATCCCCTAAGGAAGAATAATTGAACTTGAATTTGTATCCCTCAACGGTAATTATTCGTTGATTAGGAAAATAAAAATTTGCTGTTCAATTGATTTTACTGCAAGAAAGTGAACGATTGATGAGATTTATCGCTCTGTATCGCTCATCAAAGCTGGCTGTGATATGCATTTATTAATTCACCACATCACAACCACTCTGACGGGCAAAACAGCCGATATTTACAGATTCTGAAATTCTTTATACAAGCAAATACTTCTAACAACGAAGGAAGCACACAGTTTATTGATTACTCCTATTAATCATAGAATAATCAAAAATTCATATCCTAAAGCTCGTAATTACTGAAATGACTCCACGATTAACAGAAATAGCAAATCTATCACTTCATTTTACTCTTTACACCGAACTATCAGTTAATACGGAACATTTCTCAATTTTTTCGTCCCCATAAATCGATAAATCCGTGAAAAGTAACATGTCGATGTAATTGATAGGTGAGTTTTCCAGGAATATCTCCGAATCTAAAAGAGATCGCTAAATTTACGTGGTTACCTTTTTTGTACCTCTCATAACACTCTACAAAAAAGATTCCAATGAAAATGTCGCTACCTCACTTAGATTCAGATATATCACTCAAAAACCCAAGCGCAATTCAAATCGAAATGTTTCAATTTCCCTTCTGAATTGACGATTAAAGATTCCAATTATTCGTTTCAATTATTAAAAATATTAATTCATCCGCTCAACTGAAAGGAAATAGCGAATATCGTTCCGTCAGAATGCGGGCTACAGTAAACTTGTATTTTCTGGCAAATTTGATGTAGAAGTTGATAAATAAAAATATCTGCAAAGTCCAACGACATCCAGGGTGTCTAGTGGTACATATTTGAAACAGGACAAGTGAAAAACTGTGAAACAAGGAAAAAGATATTCTCCAGTTTTGATTTTTTAATTTCGATAATATTTTGATTATTGGTCATTACTGAATTGTAGATGCCGCGACGCTCATCAAAGCTGGCTGTGATATGAATAAACATAACACATACAACAGCCACTCTGTGAGCGACGCAACTATCAATTTCCCGACGTTTCCTCACTCCTCCATGACTCCTTAACATCATCCCTACTTGATTGAACCTAATTCATACCTAATTCATTGAAATCCTTCCTCTTCAATCCTGTGTGACGTTAAAACGGCGATCCAACTTGTCAAAAATGGCTGTGATATGAAAGTAAACAACACGTCACAACCATTTTGACGATTGGATCGCGTTTCCTCCTTACGGAGTATTTTCCTCTCCAGGGATTCGTCGTGAAAGATAAAAATGATAGAAACAAAATAAAAAGATAGATCGATCGTTTTATTTTCCCCTGTTCTCTCGATGTGATTGGATTGTAGAGGATTTCTACGAGCCGACCTCATCAAAGTGGCTGTGATATGACTGACAACATTCCACAACCAATTTGATGTACCGGACCGCAAAAAAATTTTCAATAATTACCTGAAAAAACAATAAATAAATAATCGACATTCTCCTGTCGTTGGCTCATCATTGAACACACCCTGGTTGACATTGGACACAATTTTGCTCATCAAAGCTGGCTGTGATAGTCGAAACTCTATGACAAACCAGCTTTGATGGTAAAAGCATGTCCTCGCCTGAAATTTCGAAAAAATTAACGGATTACTCCTGCAATTCCTGTGTGGGACCTCCACAACGAATCAAGTCGAAGGAAAACGAGAGGACATTGATAATAAATGCGAAAAGACGAACGCCACATGAAAGACAAGGTAGTGAGACGCGAAGTGTCGCAGGAACATCTCACTACCCATGTCTTTCACCCAGAATCCGCCATTATCTGCCCTCGTTCACGTGTGATAATTAGACATTTGTTTAGTTGATGAAGCAGGGTATGGAGTCGGTTTGTTGAAGAAAATAATGGATAATAATGAATAATAATGAATAATAATCGAATAATGATTGAAACTCACGTCAATGGCAAGTGTGACATATTCAAGTTTGGCTGGTTGTTGTCCCATCATCAGGAGAGTGGGTGCCAATACGAATTCGATCGAGTCCTTGTCCAGAAGACCTCGTTCGATAAGTGTGAGTAAGGCTGTGTGGGTGGAATTTCGTACCTGTAATTTGTTTCAATTCGAAATGTATTTTTTTAAAGAACGATACCGATTTTAAACGAAATTTCACTCACACTCTCGTTACAATTTCATCTACATTTTCAATTGTGCGTGTTTGATTTTTATTTTAACTATAATTGTTCATTAGACTTCTGATTCATTTTTTTTTACCAAATAAGAATTGGAAATAAAATTTAATGAAGTTATTGCCTGAATTTTCAGTATTTCCCGGATTTTTCCGGACCGCATAGTCCCGATAACTGAAAATTAATTGAATATTCAATAAATTAACCGATTCGCGATTTGATAGTTATTAAAATTATTAAAAACTTCTGAAAAATAATTCGTCTAAAAATAGTAGTTACAACAAATAACGGTAAAAATGCGATTAATGCTCCGAATATATTCATGGAATACTAAAAAAAATTCTCCAGCCTGAGGACTTATCCACAGAAATAAATTTTAGAAATAAATTAACCTGTTGATCCTCATCATGAAGGAATGTTGCAATTAAATGAATCAAGTGATTCGATAAAACATTCCCAAATCTTTCAGGCGCCTCCTGGCATATCATCGCCACATGCGGCAGCTGCTCGATAAGGTCCAGTCTTACGATAGCCTCTGGAAGAAAAAAAAATATTTTCAATGAATAAATCCATCGAGCGATCGTCGGTGGATGTATTGGTATTGGCTGAAGTATTCAGGCATTTTAGTAATTATGATGAAATCCAAAATGGTAAGTACAATAAATGAATAAATTCATAAGTACAATGTCATTCCTGGAAGTGAGCACAGGTATACGACTTTCTCTGGGTTCCGGGCTCTCGAGGATTCATGCTCCAAGTTCGAAAAAATTTCAAATATTCTAGGTAAAAGGACCCGAGAGATTTCCAAGAATTGGCTCTTCTCCTTCTCACTGCACTCAACTCCGCAGAAGGAATTCGGCGTGTAAATTGTGCGCGGGAAAATCATGATTGCACTGAATGTATCCAAATAATTGTCTACTTTACTCCAAAAATATTCACCAACTTTAAAAATTCAAATGCACGATTGAATTTTCCCTTTTTCCAATTTCAAAAAATTGTGAGCGAATCTCAAAAAAAAAATGGACACTTGCACTTTCTTTTTGGTCTGCACTTGACGATTTTTTTTTCAATTATTGTATTCAAATTTTTACAAACTCTCGCGCATCAACTGTTAAAAACGCGGGAAAGCGGGAAAGCGGAAAAACTGAATCGTCAAGCGTTCGGTCGGAGCGCGTGGGGACAACTGATAGAAAAACGCATCTTCCAGAAGGAAAATGAGTTCCCGGAAGAAGCCAAAAATGGGGAAGGGCCTCATCCCCACCCCCGAAAATTCCCTTCATCACTCAACATGAAAGGAAGGCAACAATTTGGGACGATCGGGCCGCAGTTGTCTCTTCTCGATCTCTTGAAATTTCCGACTTTTTTCCCTTCCTAAAACCCCCGCCCCATGAATTTCTTGAAGCGAAGGAAGCAGAAGGCACCATGTGTTGACTCATTACTATTTTTTTTTTCTATTTTCCCTGACTTCCCCCATTGACTGGAAAATCCAAATCTACAGACTGCGCGCGTGTCTCGATTTAGGGGTGAGGGTGGGAAAAAGGGAGTAATTTTTTATGGTGAACTGTTGGCGCATGCTAGACCCCAAGATGATCCTTGATCTCCTGAGGAAGTTCAATATACGACTGCTGTTTGGGCTGTAGTCTCTTACAATCTATCACTATGTCTTATCTTTCACTTCCTTCCTCTTAACTTGGGGGAACACGCATGGGACCCCCTCAGAATCACTAAAAATAAAAATCCAACATCTCGCTCTCTTCCCCCTTAATCTGTTTCTGGTTCCACTGATGACACGTGATGAAATCACTGTCAATCCACAATATTCTATTTCACTTGAAACCACAAACTAAACAAGTAAAAGTATTTTGCTCCCTATTTTTAGTCTAAATATAGTCTACTTTAAAAATTATGGGCTTTATCCAATTTTTTGCTAGGGAAATTTGTGGGAATATGATTATTTAAAGAATCAATGTTGTTTCCATCGGTGAAAAAACATTCAAGTGATGTTTAATAATAAAATGAGGTAGACTAAGACATTGCAAGTTCGTGGGGGTTCAGGTTTTAAAAATAAATCCCCCTGATTTTCTGGTTTGACTCATTCTTAGATGCCAGGGTGTCTCACTTCCGGTGACAAAGATACCCCTGAGACACTGGACCCATCAATAGCTTTCTCTCGTTACTTTAACCTACGATACTTCAAAACTACAGAGGAAAGAGTCTTTGTACTGCGACTATCACATACTTCATTCGAGCAATTCCACAAATAATTGAATATTCATTGCTCGAGTGTGCGCAGACATTTTAATTGTTCTTCATGAGAAAATCGAAGGGTGCAGGAAAATTTGAGTAATATCAAGCAGAATACAGTGGAGAGGTGATTGATTTTTAATCAATGAAGGATTTTGTCCATTTGTCAGTAATTTACAATCCTCGATAATACAACTGTGAGAGCAAGCAGGCCAATGTTAAGTGCATTTTAACTTACCCGTGTCGTTAACCAATTTGTGGACGGGCTGCATTACCTTGGAGACGTTGAGCTCCGTGCAATGGTCGACGGCATTCCGAAAAATGTCCACCAAAAGTCGACCTACCAATTGTCTGTAACAGAATAAATTAAAGAAATTGTGAATAAAAATGTGGAATACGGTTTTATTCATTAAAATCTACTTAAAGTACATTTGAGCTAATCTGTGGTAAAAAAAAATTATCATTCCCAAAGTAATTGAGCTTTTGGAATTTTTTTTCACTGTTTTTAATAATTTTTAAATTTATTATATATGATATTATATATATATAGTAAATCAAAAAGATTAATTACATTAATTTCCATTAGTTGGATTAATTGGATTAGAGAGATTGCGATTTTAATGAAAAAAATTATTTATATTGATTCTCTCGATAAATCAATGAAATAAGAAATTTGATTTTTGTCTCAAAAAAAAAAAGAATTGTGCAATCCAAAAAAAGTAAAGATCTAATGAAACTAAAAGTGAATTAATTATTCATTAACATAAAGAATGAATTTTTTCAATTGATAAAAAGAATAAAAACTGATCTTGAATAGTTGTTCGGAAAAAAATTGTTTCAAAAAGACGAAAACTTTCTCCTGGTGATGAAAAAAATGTTAAAAAACTGATTGAACCCCCACTCCGATGGTGAAAATGGGGAGTGGGTGGGGGGGAGTTGGTGTGCTTTAAGATCTTGTATGTGACAAGAGGAGAGGGTGATTGAAAAAGGGGTGGGGGTAAAAAAGAGTGAGAGAGTGGTGAAAGGATGCGATACCATTGGCCGGTGTATCGGCCACGCGGCTCCAACATTGGGGCACAAGTGGGGGAGGTGAACAGACACGACTCGCCGACGACTAGCCGACGATCGTGGCGCGCTTCAGCGTCGCGACGCCACGCCCACGACACCCGCGCAAACATGGCCGCGTGTACCCACCGAAAATGCGCGGGACGCACTCCACATATGTACTCTATATATACATTGAGTATGTAGACATATAAACTTTAGCTACATCCCGGGTTAAATGACAGAGAAGGCGGAAAATGAGGTCTTCCTCGAAATATAGGCTATTTCGTGCCATATATAGAATCAAGTGGGTGTACCCACACATTTTTCCAGTCTTTTCTCTCGAGAAAGAATTTTCTTCGCAGTTAAAAAATATCTTCTGAGTCCCAATGCCATTGAAACAAAATTATCCCTGAATTTAATAATTTCGAATGAGATATGAGTTAAGAGTTTAGTCTGGACTAATAAATGATTGGAAATATTTGAGTTTGAAAATGTGTGAGGATTTATCTGGGGAGGTTTAATGGAGGAATAATTATTTTTAATGGGGTAGTCATTTTCAGGGCGAAACACTCGGGTAATTAATTTTTAGAGATGATTTTTTTCAAGTCCTGAAAGGGGATGAATTTTCGAGGGAAATTCTAGGGGAGTACGAGAAAATAGGCACTAAGTGGCGGCCAGGAAAAATTATACTGTATTATATTTCGTTTCTGGGAAAATTTTATATAAAGGCAGGAAAAATTCTTGTGGAACCCTAGAATTCTCTTCGAGCCATTATTTCATTGCTTTTTCCTAGAATTTTATTTTCCCCATAAAACTGCTAATAATTATAATAACTAAAAACATAATATAATGTAACTCATGGGTCGATTCTCCGAAAATATATTATCCACCATTTTCATAAATATTTTCGCAAACGAAAGACATTTTTTAATTATATCATTATATACTGAACACATAATAATGATAAATGCATTGAGTACACGAGAAACAATTATTTTGCTGAATTCCGAATTAAATGAATTAAATTATAAAACTCAATATCATAAAATCTTGTAAGACTTGATTATTTTGTTTTATTTCTTCCCAGAGGATTACCTCTTTTCAATCCAGGATTCAAAATGCAGAATTCCTCAGTTTCGATTACAAAAAAAAAATGGTTCTTTCGATTCTCTTGAAATCTAGTTCTTTTTAAATTTTAGCTGTCGAAGGAAATTGTGTTTCACCGAAGTAGACTCACGAAGGCCAATAACTTTGAGTATTCTCTGGGAAAATCCCGTCAAGTTTAATAGAGTTTCCATACAAGAGACGTATATGATCTCATTCCATCATCTCCGTATATTCCTCTATCAAAATGGCAGCTACCCCACCCTATATATTGGTGCTACCTTAAAGATAAGTGTGTGCATCATGCATATTGACACGGATCAATTTTGTTTCATTGAAATTCCATCGAAGCCCTTCAAAAGCCTACGACCAACGTGAAAAACCCCACAAAAGAGCCCTTCTAGCTACAAAAAAAAAATGAGAAAAAAAAAATAACACATGTTTGAGAGCCTCTCTCTCTCTCGCCTTCTACGATTCGCGTTGTAAAATAAAACCAACTCAATTTGTCTCAGCAATTTTTAAAGATTACTCTGCGTGTGCCTCCAGCTCTCCAGGTGCTTCCAAATGGCAAGTCAGAGGAAACAGAAGGAAAAAAAAAATAGGGGCTCGACTCTGTCTGTGCATCTGTCGTTCATGTAGATCCATAAATCAATCTCCCCCAAACGTTTCTCTCGGTTTTCCAGGTGAAATAAATGTGGCACGGAAAATTCAGGAAATTCATGGCAAAAATGTGGCAATTATTTAATCTCAAAAATAAAAACCACTTAAAACCAAATTAAAATATTGTTCAACCCCATATTTCCCTTCTGCGTGTAAACACCAAAGGGAAATGACCTCGAGCCTCGCGTAAAAATATGGCAAAATGAAAGTTTCGAGGGTTAGTCTACAAAAAAAAATGAAAAAAAAAAAAAAGATTTCTCACATAACTGGTGAATGGCCATGAATTAAAGATAAACGTCAACAGCGGCATTACGATAGTTGAAAGTTCAATCACTCGTCCATTTGCACTGTTGCCGTTTCAACTGGGGTTTGTGGTATCCTCGAGTGTCGCCCTCTGGCAATCGTCTACGTAGACGAGGGATTTATAAAAGGTATTAGTGAGGGATAGGAACTGGTGAGTATATACCGAGGGCTGTGGCACATAACCGTTGGAGTGGTGAGCGTACGACAAGTACGAAAACTACGGAAAGGGGAATGCCGACGACGAAGGGAGAAGTGAAAGGGGTGAGAAACATCCACTGGTGGGGCGAGACGATGAGGGGGTGGGGTGAAAAGTGGGGAGAGAGATTGGAGGGTTGTCGATGGGAGGGAGGGAGAGAGAGTCAAAGAGAGATAGGGGAGAGGGAGAGAAATGTGGGGGAGGGTGGGGTGGGAGAGAGGGGAAATACGATACGCGCGGAGGCACGTCTGTGTAGTGGCCGCGTGAGTAACGTGTGTACGCCAGACTCGCGCGCCTGCGCAAACCACTATTTTACTGGCACTGAATGAACCTCCCCCACTACCACCATTTACAATGACGCTATAGATCCCTCAGCGCGCCAACTCTACGTTGAGAATAAAAAAAATTTTTTCTTGATATATTATTTACTGACCAGTAAGAAATATATTTGGCATCACCCGTACATTGTGGAAGTATTTATATTGATTTGCTGGTGATAGGTTAGGATATTTGGGGAAAGAAGTTTTTTTCATCGGTTTAGTCTTCAAATTTTTTAAGTAAACTTTGTCGGCGTTTTTTTTTTAGATTGTTTATGTAATCGAGTTGAATAGTTGTAGAATGGGGACAATGCTGATAGATTGTTTTTTGGGAAATGATATAGTTTTTTTTATGTTAGGTATTGCAATTTGGTAATATTAATTGTATTATTATGTATTTGGTGGCTATTTATTGTTAATAGACTCAGTGAAGACCCGAGGGCGTGACGGGTTTATGTGGTAAACTGGTGGTTGTGGGTTTAAGCCGATTTTACAATTCTTTTAAATTAGTGTATGATTGAAGTTGAAGTATTAATTCCAAGAGAGATTTATAATATATTTTGTTCATGTATGTAAAATGGGAGATATTAAAAAACAAAATTAGAAGAAGTGTAATTCAAATTAATTGGAGAGAAAATTTTGGAAAGTCGATGAAATTCAAAGCGTTAAATTTTTCTCATCCGAATTTCATTACAGATTTAATTACTTTCTCTAAAAAGAGATATTATCATTCTACCCACAAAAAAAAGCATTTTTCCCAATTGCAAGTGAAGAAATCGATAAATCAAAAGCTCAAAGTAAATTTCACCATAAATTGTTTTCACAGGTACCAATTTGCGTGGTTTGTCAATATAAATTGTTTTCACCTAGTCATTGTTAATTAACTAGACAACTTGCAACATGTTCACTCTTTCGTGTGCATAACTGTACGTCTCTGCATAAATAGACTGCAAATCCCTCAACAAATCTCCGAATGACCGATGTCCTTTCACAACTAGTTCATTCACCCCTTCAGTAACTCGATTAAACACCGAAAGATTATCAATAATTCCCTAGACTTATTCCACCTCTGAAATGAGATTTTGGGGAATTCACGGGCGAATGCTCTCTCCCACAGCTCAGGGGTTGAAAATACCCCCGACATATGTCATGGTGTATGCAGCTGCGCGCGAAATCGCTATTGGGTGGATGGGTGACACATTTCATGAAAAACCCTTACCTGTACTGACCCACAACTGGCAATAGAGAGAAAGAAATTGAGAGAGTGAAGGAGAGAGAGAGAGAGAGAGGGGTGGGGGGAGAAAATAGGAAAAAATAGAAGACAGAGAGGGTCTTCTTCCTCGAAGGTTTTGACGAGTAAAAAAAAAAAGAGAAGCTAAATATTGATTTGCGAGACGAGTGCAACACCCCTCTACCTTCTGGCGCGGTTCACTACCCCCTAAACCTATCCTCCTTTGTTACCCCACAACTCGTTTCACCTACTCATGCCCTTTCACTCTTTTCGATGCACCCTCCACCCCTCAGAACGCGTCCTGGGCTCTGGCATTTTAATATCAAGGGGTGTCATCGCTCGACGACCACCGGTTAGTCCGCATTTCTGTCTACTCCCGGCACCTCTCTCTCTCTCTCTCTCTCTCTCTCTCTCTCCCCCTCGTCACTGTGGATTCGCAGTTTTTTTTTTGTGTTACATTTTTCACTCTCTGGGCATTCATGTGGCGCCCGTCACCCCTTAACTGCACACGATACGTGGTATATCATTTGGGTGGGTCAGGGCCGAGACACGATTCATACTAGGCCAGACTAGATCCAGCCATTTCAAACTCACAAATTTTAATTGATTTTTTATCAACTCTTCGGGTATCAATAGCAGTTATTACTCGCCTCAATAACTCAAGATTTTCGATTTAGTCTACATAACTCTGCGAGTCAAAGCCCATGGCGAAGTGGAAAAGAGAGAATAAAAAAAAACAAGGGAGAGAGGATAAATAAAAATGAAAAGATGCGGAGGCTGGGCTCTTGTGTGATGAGAACAGGTTGAGATGGGAAGAGGGTGGAGGGTGGGCGGGGGGGTTTAGGGTGGGGAGGACAGGGAGGTGCATCTCCCGAGACGAAGTAAACAAGTGGATGGAGGTAGGACGAGTATACGGTGGTCAGTGTATTTGGTACATTCCTCGGCAAACTGCGCTAGCATCGATACATGCGATAAAGATAGAGTGATAGGGAGGGGGTGGCAGGGAGGAGGGAATGCCAAAAGAAATGGGGGTAAGAGAGAGATGGGAGAGGGAGGAGAAGTGCGCGGGTTTGGACCGACGGACGCGAACCGCATTCCCGACCGTGACCTTCGCTAGGACATCGCCACTGCCCCCACTACTTTCTACCAACCCTCACGCCCCAGTGTATCTTGCTCTTGGCTACACTACGCGTGCGAATACCTCCGGATCGTAAACATATTATCATTTTTTTTATTACTATTTCCCGAATCGCCCCGGCTATTCTGGATTTTGTCGGCATCCTATTCGTGAAATAGTGCACTTTGAGATATTCACGTATTCAAATTTCCCGCCACCCACCATTGGGTAGTTTTTTTTTATGCGTCTGGGGAAAGGGGACTTTGCGGACGAGGATGAGAAGTACGTCGGTTTTGGGTGCAGTGTGTGGCGCGGGTTTTTATTATTAATTTTTTAAGAGGGAAGGAAAGTGAGTACTTTACGGCCGAGGGGGGAAAATTATGGGAATGGGGTTTTTATCATGATGTGGTGAATAGAAATACTCAGATGATTATTCATTTGAAAGAATACAATATTTCGAATTTTAAGCATTTTTTTTTCAAGAATTATTGGTATCCCCAAAAATAATTCCGAGTTTTCGTTCAATTTTCTTTTAACAGGATCACAGAAGAATTAAAGAGATGTCCGATTTTTTCCCGCCATTTAAATTATTAATAAGACCGCGAGTCCTTCCACGGCAAATCGATCATTGAAAGAAATCGACTGATCAGAATAGAAAAAAAATGAAAAATCCCTTGCTCTTTAAATACAGCGAGAAGATATGAAGGGAAAGGGAAAGTAGATGGAGTTATTGTTGTCGAATGAACCAGTACCTCAATTCTGTCTGTGAGAATCGTAAAAATCGTTAGAATTTTAGAAAGTGGGAGGTGAAGAATCCGTGCCATCCGGCTCTTTCTAATGAACGAGAGGGCCGTTCTGAATCTGAGCAAATATTTGTCGAGCGTCTGACTAACGGGTCGTTGAATACAAGAACGCGGGAGGACAGAGCAGCCACGAGCAGGCAAGGAGGTATTAAAGAGGCTCATTCATAGTTTCTCAGTGGTTTTTCCTTTTATTTGAGCTGTTTTTTCCCCCCCAACCACTAAATTATGTACCATGTGAAAGGTTTTCTGTTTTTCGGCCGCACGCAGCGAGAGGTACAATGTAACTGTTAATATTTGAGAAATAATTTCAGAGCGTAGGGTCTCGCCGATAATCTCAAAGTAGTTAGGTGTTAATAAAGAAGACTGAACCGCTCAATTAGCATTTCTTTAGAAGATTCTCCGACTCTTTGTGGTGGAGTGTTAACAGATAAGCCGAAATTTGTCGAGTCAAAGAGATCATCATGGAGTGAATTTTCAAGAACCTACGGAATCGTCAGACATGCTTATACATAAAGTATAAGCAGTCGACAATATCCGCGTTATATGAATGAGGACAAAGAGCACGAGAGGTACATTATCGCATTGAAACCTGTACGTAGGATCTAAACAGTATAGGTGATGCACGCACATTCCTCTGAGGCCATGAGGACAGAGTTGGGAGGTCCAGGATTCGAAGAAAGAAGAAACCAAGAGTCAATGACCCAACCGAGACACTCTTGAGGCACGCACGGAGTCCAATAAAATGAGAAAGAAAGAAAAAAAAAAACTGCATTGCACAAGCTGTTTTACCGACTGTGGCTACGTGTACGATACCATGTACATGCATATAAACCCTCAATAGTGCATTAACGATTTATCACTGTGGTTCGGATACTCCACGATACCGAGGCGATGAATATCCCGCATTCCTCAGAACTGCAATAACAAAAAAGAGAAGAAAAAAGCAAAGAAAAAAAGGAGCCCCCCCTCCCGCCCCCCAATATTACGACGTGAGTGACCGTTAAGTGACCGATTGACACACGATGAGAATGGAACACAGGTACCTGCAACTGTAGATATCATCGAGAGAATTGTCACAGGATACATCATGACAATTTATCGCACTCCAATGGCACGTTTGTTACATACCAATACCATCGGGATGAATTATTCAAGGGGAAGTTGCAACGATTTAAAAGAAAATAAAAACACAACGATGAGTGGATGAGGTATACAAGAAATGCATATGCGATATTATTTGGGTGTACCTCTTTAAGGGGGAAAGTAACAAGAGGAAGAGAGAAAGACAGAAGTCGCTGGCCATCGTTTTCTCATGCATTCCGCTCTGTCATGGCAGTCGCCGACTCAGACAGTTGTTTGTCCATCCTTGTTTCTCGCCAATCTCTCCGCTCGTTGCACCTCAGGTTCGTTGATTTTCTCCCGGAGGAACTCGACAAAGTCCGAGGGTAATCGGAAGAGTGTGGGACAGAGAGAGGGACGAGGTAAGAGGGGGAGAAAAAAAACGGTGGGGGGAAAAACAGTGGAAAAAAAGGGGGAGAAATGGGGGGGGGGCAAAAAAAAAGAAAGAAAGAGAAGGAAAAGAAGAACCAGAAGAGGAAGAGGGAGAGGGGAGAGCGCCCACTGCACTAAATGGCCCGACCGAGGCGCCCGCTCTCACGCTGCTTGGGCCCTCATATCGGACTCCTCGGGAAGCCCTCCCGGCCCTCCTGGCCCTCCTCACCAGCCGACGCGCCGCCACCGTACCACCGATGTTGGGTGTACTCCCTCTATTCGTTGGATAGCCATCAGTACCCAGTGCACCTCACCCCGTCGTACTGCGGCGCGACGTAAACAAGCCGCCGGAGAGACCGAAAAGATACCGATATTCCCCTCTCTCAACATTCATCTTTCTTTCCTCCTTTTCCTCCCTTTCCTCCTTTTCCTCCCTTTCCTCCCCTTCTTCCCTTCCTTCCCTATCATACCACAACCTCGATCCCTCTCTCTCTCTCTCTCTCTCTCTCTCTGTTGTTTACGCTTCATCACTGCCATTGATTAAATAAATCGGAAAATTCGCATTCTGAAAATGACTAAACGCTCGGTTGGCTTACGAGTTTCTTTCGAGCCGAGAAACGAGGGAACAATAAATACGTGAAATAAAAACAAATTGAGGGAAAAAAAAAAACAACGGGGATATGAATGCCTCGGTGTTGTGCCTCGCGTGTATTATGCGGTGTATATCTATTTGCACATGCGCGGGAGCGATGAACTTGAGGTACCTCCAGGGTACAGTGGACGCCAGTAATCGCGAACCAACGCGACTCTCCTGTTCCATCCTTTGACGTGTGCTTTCTCGTTTTTTTTTTAGTTTTTCTTTTTCATTAAGTACAAATCCGAAGGTGAGGGCGAGATTGAGCTCTCGATTTATGCGGATCGATTTTTCAACGATTACTCGGATTTATTCTGATAAAAATACTTAATGCAAAAAAAAAATAATAGAAAAAAAAAAAGAAAAAAAAAATAATAATGGTAAATAAGTAACCAAGGTTGCAGCACTACAAGGGGCATTCCACCGTGCCTCTCATTAACGCTACCCCCCTCTTGATAGTGCAAAAATAAATAATAATGAGAGTGAATAAAAATAAAATAGCATACTTTGTACTGATTATCCATTATTCCTTGCACAATTGTTATCGCTGGCTTCTCTCCTCTCTCTTTCACTTTCGACATAAGCCATGTTTTCATAGCGTTGAACTTTGATAGTTCGAAGGAGGTAATGCACTGGAGGCCTCGTACTATGGGAACAACACGATTTTATACACACGGTATCCACGCGTGTTTCACTTCCTGCGTCCAGACCGGAAGTCTCTATAGTACTATGGCGCACCGTAGTGTAGCGTGACGCACGGTTAAAAGGGTAAGGAGGAGAAACAAAGAGGGGGAGGAACCCATTAAAGCCTCAATGGCCATAAGAAATCGTTCAATTACCGATCCAATGAGCACGACTCATTTTCATTTTTTTTTTCCCCCTCCGATGGAGGGGTAACTCCATTGTTCTTCCGTCGCAATCACAAACACTGCAGGTTTAAATATGAAAATTCGAGCACGTGTCATTGCTCTGGCCGATGAATTGTCAGTTCCAAAGTCTCCTTGTGAATCGGCCAGAAGCCAAAATGAGAGGAGTGGGAGTTGCGAGGTAGGGGAATTCTAGCCGCGTCGTTTCCGGTCGCGCAGCGGCGTCATCGACCCACGTGTGCCAATCTCTCTTTCATCCAAACAAAACCAGGGTATTTCCACATCACTCGGTCGCACATTAATAACCTCCATAATCTCCACTGATACCCAAAAGAGATAGAAATAAAAAATCACGTGTTCTCACAGGCGTTAAAAAAGTCGTTAAACCATCGAACCGTCAAGAATCTCCATAAAATCACTTGTTAAAATGCCCCGAAAATGGTTGGACACGATGGAGTTGAAAAATATAAAATAAAATAGTTGGAGTGAAAGTCAGTCGATGCGAACGGTACCGTAGTCCGTCCCACACTGAGTAAAAGATCGGCCTCGTACTTTGCCACGCTTCGTCCCACCAAGCACACACTCACCAAAACCCCATACACACATGCTCAATCAACCCTCACACCCATACAACTCACTCACACATGAAAAAAAAAAAAAATTCTCCAAGCACTAACACAGATTAAACCCAAGCCCAACTAACACGCGCCTCTGACGCACAAAACTGCGCACCAACCAACGCACGCGGCCCAAAGCTACTGCCTACAAGATTTTTCGCCGAAAAATTCTCACCGAGAACTTGGGAGGGGTGGGGAGGGGAGGGTTCAGGGTTCGGGCCCCCGGGCCCCGGAATATTGCCCTGGAACTCAGGAGTGGTTTTGCCCCTCCACCCCCCGTTCTGCTTTAGATGCCAAGTACTTTTGGCTCTCGCAGCCGGTGATGACGACAACCTCTGAGGACATACACATTACACTGATGTATGTTGTATGTATGTTGTATGTATGTTGTATGTATGTTGTATGTATGTTGTATGTATGTTGTATGTATGTTGTGTGTACAGTGGTGCACACATGCTCATGGTTAAACCAATGGTTGAGCAGGGAGAGGTATACAGGGGGATATAAAACAACAGACCCGTTACTTCTCAGAAGAGGACCGCCGTTCTCGCCAGTTCTCGCCGCCAAACAGACCTGCATCGTTCTCCAATTCTCCATCTCTCTCTCACTCTCCCACCACTATCAGTCTCATTATCTCTCTTGTTCTTCATCATGGAGGTAACACTCGGTTTGTCTCTGTCATATTGTCTTTCGATCGTGTCATACTCCGGGGTTGTCTTCCTAGGCATTTGCATGGGAAAGATCCTGGCCTTTATTTTGTTTGGGTTTCTTGGGGGGGTTAATTCTCGTGATGATACCATTTTTGGCGAAATTCATTGATGATCCATCTCTTCTTCCTGCCATTGATTTCCCAGTTCAAATCGCATTTGAGACTTGCGATTTTGCCGGTTGGGGGGACAGTCCTTGTCTAGGTGTCATACCAGTGACAAAGTCGCACAAGGAGTGGATCCGTTGGAGTTATTAAGGTCAGTGGCATACGGTGGCTTAACCAACGCGGCCAATGACCTACTACGGATTCACCCTAGATGGTACAGATGTAGGGGAGGAGGGACATGAACCGATCATCTAAGGGAAATCTTCATTTTCGTACACCAGTTACTCCCAATCCGCTAACGAAATTCCTTAAAAATTCAATCATGATCCATCTATCTAAATTTTCGGATCATTTTTAGTATCCATTTTCTCATGGAAACCGCTGGGAATTTAATTTTCTACTTGACTCTAGACTCAAGTAACTCTCTTTAAATGAAACAGAATCTCTATCCCGTAAAATCTAAGATGCAACAAATATTTATTTGAAAATTCTGGGAATTCTCAAGAATTTGAATGGAGATTTGTGGAATAAATACATTTCAGAATATAGATTTTTACGAATTACTCTGAAAAATTCTTTATGAAAATCGTTCTGTAATTTTTAGATGATTTTCATGGTAATTTGTCTGATTTTTTTTCCACCGTGTACCGCTCATCCACATTTCTCCAAAATCGCACGCGTTAAATTTTTTTTGCTTCTTCAGTATGAATTATTTACTGTTAGTCCCAAATTATTCTGGAATGGAATTTAAAAAGTAGCATGTGCGGACATTAACTTGTAATTTGATGGTAGTTGATTACAATTTAGATGAAAAAATCCAAAGTCTGATGTAAGTACATTAAGTACAAGAAGTATTGAAAGCGAACTGAGCGGTACTATTGGAATGCGGATATAACCGTTCTGTTGAGGCAGTCTTTTTCCATAATTCAGTCAAATGTTAACGAGGTTGAACATTGACAATTTCAAAAGAACAATTTAGCTAGCGGCAAAAGTCTTTCGGAGAATCCTAAACTTTTATGCTCTGATGTGTGATGCATTCCTGCGTTCCTAGAAAATTACCCTTGAAATTTTAATTAAAACTACTTGAAATTTTTAATGAAGAAGCATGTCTCTAGAATTCTTCATTGATTCCTCATCAACTTCTTGATATTCTGGCAAACCCCAAAATTAAAAACCCAAGCAAAAACTTTTTTTTTTTCAATCTCAATTTACAAAAAAACAAATTGTACTTGATATTGAATATTTCAACAGATTCTAAAATTAAAAATCTCATCAAAAACTCAATTATCACCCACGATAAAAACCAAATTTCCTTGAACTTTCCTTGAACTAAATAAACGCGAAAATTTCCAAAAAGAAAAAAAAGCATTTACAAATAAATAGATGTGAATAGACACAATTTCTCAAAAAAAAAATCCGGTTTAATCCTAAAAGAAATGAATGAAAAAATAATCCCAAAAACTCAGATAGATTGTCTACTTGAATAAAATGGGAATAAATTCTTGACTGAATCCCCGGATTGATCCAAGAATATATTTTTTTCGTTGTGAGGGATTTAGTTGTCGGTGAGTGGAGGGGTGTACGGCCCCCCATGGTACATGCACATTATAACATCCTCCTAAGTACACCCGGTATACTAGCTGATACGCCGAGAGGGCCAGAACGACACCACCAGCAGATGCATCCGAAGATGTTCACAACAGGAAATTCCTCCTCTACGTTTCTGTTCCCCTTATCCTCAAGTTTTGACCCCACTCCACAATATTATATACACACATATATATATATATTTTTTTTTTTCTCCTTTAACCCCGCGCTCATTCAACACACATATCTTTATCTCCCTCTTTCTTCCTTCATCTCGCTCTCTTTCGCTGAGACCGCTCTCAACGGTGGAATTCACAAACATCATACTCACTCACAGATCGTCATCGTGTGAGTCAGAGTAACGCACGCCCAAAGGCGATATCGACGTTAGAATTTGTGAATGAATACCCGTAGAGTCAGGTATCCTCACGAATTTCCACACGTCTACCCTCAATCATTCCTCTTCTGAGCTTTGGAGGGAAAAATTTCAGGTTTCTTATCAAAATCACTGATTGCACTCAGAGTACACGATTCAATTAATGGAACACTATTATTCAGAGTTAGAATGTTTAGAATATGAGTTCGCAGTGAATCTAATTTTTATTGGAAAATCTCAATTGATTTCCTATTTATATGTAAAATTACGGTAAGAATATTGAGGAAATTAACGGATTCGTTAATGAATGGGTGTATAGAAATGTTTTTACTTTCCTGTTTTTTTTTTTCATTATTATTGAAGAAAATTTGATGGATAAAAAATTTACACATCTATCGAGAGTTGCAGTACACTGGTAGAAATTTTAGAAAATTTCAGGCAGTATGAATATGGATTTTCAATTGTAGGAGGATGAATTCCGTTTTTGATTGAAACCGCTCAATAAATGTAACATTTAATTAGAAGATTTTGAAAACTTGGAAAATGGTCATTTGAAAAACTGTTTTCATGTTAAATTATTCGAATTCATCTGAATTATTAGTCGCTCAAGTGCCTTTTAATTGCTTTCTAATTATTTAATAATTAGAAAATTAAAGGCACAAAGTCATTTGAATTTAAAATTCTATGAGGTTGAAATAAATTTCAAGTAAAATCGGTCACCAGGTTTATAATTCATCATGGAAATTCAGAAAAATCGAGTTGTTGGTGTCACATATTGATTATTTCAATGTTCGAATTTTCCGACAGAAAGTGAAAAGTCGACATCAAATACAATTGAATTCTCAACAAATTATTGCCTCGATTTTCCGAAAATTCATCAATTCAGCAGTGAAGAATTCTATAGAAATTCCTCATCACTTTGCTGTTGTTAAACGGATCAAATATAATTTTCAAGCAATGTAAATAAAGGAACGACTGGCTATTGGGTTCTAGTGTTGTATAATTCACCAGAAGTAGTTTTCCCTCGAATTTACCTGTAATAATAAATTCATGGGGATTCTTGTAGTCGATATAGGGGATGATGGAATATCCTTTTTAGAATCGTGAGTGGGAGAATGGAGTATGAGTAGTGAAAGGTGCGCAAGCGTACTCACACTGTTCACCATATCTCCTCTTTCATGTATAGTTACACTAGTGAATGAACTGCAGAGGAAAGAAAAAAAAATGTCAATGAGAGCAATTATTATTTCACGAGTCGGTCTAAGTCCATTGCGCCTGCGTGACACACCAACACACTTGGGGTAAAAGTGGGGAGGACTTACCTCCGAGAACAGAACTTGAATAAAAATTACGGTGATGCGCATTTTTCGGTTTTTGACATTTCCGAGAAAATATGGAAATTATTCCCGGGCGCGAGACACAATCGAATTTGGAAAAAAAACTCTGAGAAGTCGAATTTTAGATCAAATTCAAGGAAATTCGTGAGTTTTCGGTAGGAGTGAACCTAGAATATTGAAACTTGATGAAATTTCAGGTTTTCCCGGATTTTTATGATTTTTGTAGAATTTTTTTCCAATAACCCAGT
>NW_011887748.1:243279-244275 GCF_000806365.1 Fopius arisanus
GATAATTAAATTATTGGAGCTTTTCCCCAGAGATTTCACGAGGGTGGAAAAATTCACGAAAAATAACGTAAATTCTGACTTAAATAATTTTTTAATTTACATTATGCGTAATTTTAAATATTAATTTAACGTGATTAATTAACATTGTAGAAAAATTATGTGAAAATAACGTAGAAATTCATTTTATAATTCAGTAATTTTTGACGAAATGACACTTCACGTAATTTTTCGTGAATTTTTGATTCCGTGCGCCAATCAACTCTGATTTCCCATTGAAGAATCTAATTTATTAGATACCTGAGAAATTCCAATCGTGGCTACCCTAATATCTACCCAGAGGCGTCGATCTTTGAGGCGCCGCCGTTTGAGATGCATTATGCTAACCAAAAGTAGCCGACAATAGGTGCCAGAGGCATTCGGATATTTAAGGGGAAGAAAAGGTTCGCCTCCCAAAAGAGGAATGAGAGAGATGTATATGTGGGATGAAATTCGTAGAAATTGATAAAGGATGACGGAGGCATTCACACACTTCTTTCCATTTAGATCCAATTCTCTATTTGATTTCTTCCATTTCGCTCTTTTTTTCATAATTGACGGAATAATTCTGGCGTTAAAAAAAATATTGATTAGAATTATTTCTCAATATTATAAATGTAAATTAGCGATTTAACGGGAATTCTAACAATTTATGTCAGTTGCGAAACAATTTCAGTCGAGAAAAAAAAATTAATTATCTATTACACCAGTAATACCCACGTAGACTTCATATACATGTCTCGCTGTACTATTGGAAAATGCCTCTAGAAATTCAAGTAAAAGGACGCGACAGTTTCAATTTATTACAAATTTATGCGCAATTAATGTTTTTTTTTCCCTTTAAAAATCAGAAATTACCGAATGAAATGCGATACAATTTTCCTTTAATTAACAATTAAAGAATAAAAATCCCTCATAATTGCCAAAATATCCACGACCTCCAATTGAATTACGAATTTC
>NW_011887748.1:249960-252074 GCF_000806365.1 Fopius arisanus
AGCAGCTTGGAGAAGGTGTACACGTTTTCCCTACTCAAGTTGTATAGTATATCCTAGAGACATCTCGATGCATTCCAACCTAATTCAAAGACTTCCTCTCCCTTCTCACGCCCCCGTCAGCACAATCTATCGCATCTACCATTCCATCTTTCTCCCTCACTCTATTCCGTTCTTCATGTTACTTCGCCCTGCATTCGTCCCACGAAACTCGACGCGTGACGCGATATCGGGGTCATCACACTCATCACATACCGAACCACAAGAATTCGTCTTGGGCAAATATACATTCATATGCCGTTAAATATAATAATAGTATCTAAGAGTTGTCACATTCCTCGCTTCATTCATCCCAGAAGCCCGAGGGGGGGTAAACAATTTCTCAGAAAAAAAAATGAATGGAATTTCAGTGACTCTGGCGTAATATCACTTGAATTTTTTAAAAATCAAGGGATTAACACAAATTTATATGAAGTCTTCATTAATAAATCAATTAATTCTTGATTTTCAAGTCCATAATTGTGCCATTTTTTTAAATCTTCAAGATGAATGAGACGTTTAGTGAACGTTGTGAAATTAAATTGAAGGTACGATCACGTAATAAATAATGTACGTAATGATTTGAACATGTACGCTGAATATGATCGATACTTTTGATAATTTAGTAATGATAGCAACGAGTTATGATATTCCTCAATGAATTCATGGTAGGAGCAGAGGAGAAAAATGAATTTGCGATGAAAAAGAAAATTGAATTTAAGAAAAACGAGAAATTAACACAAAATTCTCATTAGATTCTGCATTAACGAATGAGTTAATTCCTGATTTTCAAATTGAATAAGAAATGAAGTGAACGTTGTCAATTAAAATTTAATGCACGATCACGTAATAAAAAATGCACATAATAAACTATTCAATAGTTATTTATGTTAATTACTTCATGTGCGCTGGATACAATCGACGGTTTTAATAATATAATAATAATGGCAACGAGTTGTGACATTCCTCGATCCATTCATGAAGAAACAGAGGGGAAACCTAAAAAATTTCTGACGAATGAAAAAAATGAACGGAATTTCGGTGGCTCTGTCGTAATATCATTGATTTTTCTCCTCTCTTTCTCAAGAGTTCGAAGTTGTGTCAATGAATTAATGAATGAAACGATGAGAAAATATTTCATTCTTGATAGGATTGTGCCCGGCAGTTGACCTCAATGGTTTCCGGTCCGTTTCAACAATTTCACTGCTACTATTTTATAACCGTTCTATTCCCATACGAGGGATCATTGTATTGGTGGGTTTCATGAATGAAAAGTGGTTGGATGTTTGCGTCTAGTATCGTACACAAGGTCTTCACTATCTGGTGGGTCGCTTCGGTGCTGATAACGAAGGGAAGCGTTTTGTATGTTGAGTTTGTACAATGGTTATTGGTGAGGCCGACAACTTCCAAAGGACCAGATATAGTTCATGACGGTTATGGGAGAATGGGATTGTTAATGCTTCTCGGTTTTCTGGTATTTTAGAAATTTAGATCTTTGGTTATGGACGGAATTGTAATCGACGAATTGGAGCAATGATTCGGGGATTTGTGGAGAGAAATATTTAATCATAATTATGGAACTCGGATTCACTTGATGTGAATAAGAGAATTTACGAGGACCTAGAGACGATTACGGAAAGCTCCGAAAAAATCCGAAAAAGCAGTTCTCGAATTACGGAATAGATGCGCAATTTTTATTTAATAGTTATTCTCTTAGAGAAGTGGCGGGAATTTTCTAATGGTTTAATTCTCTTTTTTAATTTTCACTGATAATTACTGCGAGGTTTCAAATGTGGAGAATCACCATTTTAGACTTGATTTTATTTTGAAAATTCAACAAAATTTTGGGATTCCTGAGAAATGATCATTTTCAATAGATTCTTATCAAGAAATCGGAATGGAAAAAAGTTAAATGAAAATTATGAGAACGACAATATTTCGTAACACTTTCGTGCAGTTTGCAATTACAAATTTTTAAGAATTAATCTCGGAAATTATTCTTATACCTGCAGACGTTTACGTAATTTGCTTCATAATTTTTGAGAGGAAAAGAACTAAATTTTTCAAATACATCCCGA
>NW_011887748.1:253839-255365 GCF_000806365.1 Fopius arisanus
TTTTTTTTTAACAATGAAAATGAAATTTAGAGAAAAGAGGCAGACAGAGAGGGAGAGAGGGTGAGAGGGTGAGAGGGGAGAGAGAAAAAGGTTGGTTTTTCTGAGAATTGAAGATCGGCATTGATTTTGAGGCCACGGTCGTTCCGCGGGAGCAGCCAACGACTCTCAGAGGCCTCCGAAAAATTCCTGCCCCAATTAGGTTCCAAGCGACGAAGTGAAAAAGGAGAAAAAAAATATATATAGAATGAAAGAAGACGAGCGGAATAAAGAATAAGGATACCAGCACGATGGAGAAGGAGACGAAATGTTCCCATTGCTTGTGCGCCTATCTGATGCGTCCCGAATTGGATTGGGACTGTTGGCTATATACCAGTCATTCACAGAAAACACTGCCATGGCGCCAGCCCTATAGACCAAAGAGAGGGAGTAAGAGGATAAGATGAGACTTGGGATGTAGTGAATGTTTTCTTCAGCTCTCCATTCAATATCTCTTTTTCTCATCATCAAACTGCCCCCACCGATAGAGAACGAGGGAGAAAAAAAAATCCACGCTAAATTCCACTGGTGTAAAACTCGTGTGAATATCTTCTAGTTTTGGTGAGAGGGAGGGCACCCGGGAAAATAAATAAATAAATAAATTTGTGGTTCTCACCCCCGCCAAGGGGCCTGAGGGACTGTGTCGGTGGGCTGATTCTCAGAAGGACCTCATTTGTTGCTGGCTGCTATATATCTTGAGCTCTTCTTACTACCTACCCTATCCCTCTCCCTTTTTCTCGTGACGACGATATTGGGTGTTTGTTGGCGAGAGTTTAGGCGGGCTGCAGCTGAATTCCCCTTCCTCACACACCTCCACCCCACGAATTCCTACACCCAACGATCCAGACGAAATTCGAATAGATAGAGCAAAATTACCGAGAGCAATTCCCAAAAGTATCCGTTGAAAATTCAGCGAGAAAAAAAAAACCAAAAAAAAAAAAAACCAAAATAACGAGACATCAAAAACAACTTTCAAGAGGGGCATGAGGGAGAGGGAGAGGGGGAGAAAGAGAGAGAGAGTGAGAGAATGCAAAAATATCTCGGCGTTACCACGGGGAAAAAAAATTCCAAAAACCTCTGGAGCAAAAAAAAATGAAGAAAAAGAGAGAGATGAGGTCGATGTTTAGTATGAATGTATAAGTAGCCGGTCGCGCAAAGAGGGGCAAGGAAGGGAAGCTTTAAAGTAGTTCCCGCAGCTCTTTCTTACGTGGTCGAGGTCGCAGGTACCTATGAGCAAACCTCCATGTCTCCAACGCAGGTAAGACAGAGAGAAGAATAACGTATTGGTGGGTTGTATATATCGGGTTCGATTGAGAAAGACGCCCTGCCGAGAAGCGAGGCCGAGTGCCGCCAGATTCAAAGAACTCCGGAGACTTGAGGTAAACAAAATATTTCTGCGTGCTTCGGCTTCTACCCCACCCTTTTCTCCTCCTTCATCTCAGGAATAGTCTGTACGAGAGTTGAAATTGTGGTGAAGAGGGGAGGAGGGG
>NW_011887748.1:257067-259110 GCF_000806365.1 Fopius arisanus
CCCTCCAATGGACACATTCCATATTATCCCGAACCAAGTGGGGAGTCAAAGACGCAAAAGATCCTCACCGTTGGCTGGTGAGTGGGGCCAAAGGGATGGTGTTTATGCACGTCGGTGTGTACAACCACTGTGTACAAGAGTTGTTTAAATGTGTATGAAGGTTACATATATGCGTGGACAACGACGCGGCGTGGGAACACAGGAAAACCTTTCCCGCATACCACCCTTCCCTCCCACTCTGCTCCACCTCTCACAACATCTCCCTCTTTGCACTTCACGCCCATTCTTTCTCTCTCATGTACATCAATATAACTTCCCTTCTATTTTCTTCTCTATACATCTTCGTCTATGAAAATCGCACGCGCCGAAGTTTATTTTATTTTTTTGCCCCCCCATCTGCCTCTATTTCCCCCTGAAAATTCCCCCAACCGCATCGCATTCCCAAATTCCCAATTCCTCCTAGTTTTTCCAACGACACTCGATTTTTCGTTCATTTTCAAATATTGATAAATGTAATTGAATTACGAAATCGCGGCGATGGAATTTCGTTATCTCGTTTCAAGTTCTCAATAATATGCGCGGTGGTGAGATAAGATAAGGCTTGTGGATTCTCTTCTCTTATAAAAATTTGATTATGGCGGTATTTTTTTTTTTCGATTTTCTTCTATCCCTGTAGTTTTCCCTCTTCCGTTTTTTTCCCTTTTTTGGTGAACCGTTGGAACTTTTTTTGGGGGGGCGAGGGAGGTGGAGTAAAATCTTGTAGGCGCCTGGGAAAAGGAAAGATAAAGACGAATGATGGGGAATAGGGGAGGAGAGGGAAGAGTATGCGGTCCACATGAAAGAGGCCCAAGAGAGGAGGTGGACGACCTTCCAGGAACCCTTGTAAAGTTGGACACAGGTCTCTGTCTCACTTTAGCTTTTCATTTTTCCCTCCTCCCCCTATTTTCCTCAAACCATCGTTTCTCGGTCTTAAACACTATATTTATTTCATTCTCACTGTCACCGACCCTCAAGCAAAGCAACATTTGAAAATTGAAGGATAAATATAAATTTACTATTCGGTTTTGTTGTGGAATTTTTACCGCACTCTCTCATTCTCCCCTTCTCCCTTTCCCCATGTGGACTTCCGCAATAAAAGTCGAGTGTCTGGGGATAATTTTGGGGGAGTGAAATTTTCGTAATTAAATAAGGCTGGAAAATTTTGATAAACGAATGGAGCAATCAGTGATAGATGAGTTATGGGGTGATGAGAATTTAGTTAGATTTGTCAGGCACTTGGGTACTCAATTGTCTATGGACAATTTCCCCCGGGCAAAATGGAATTTGATTCTGATGGATAATTTCGCGTTTGAATCAACTCCCCCAATAACTTCACCATCTTTTTGCAATTGTGAGGCGTACCGGGGAGGCGGCATTTTTACCCCTTTACTATATCAGTTCACTTGTCTTGTTTTATACCTATAATCACTATTTCGATCGGGTTCATCTATCCATCTAGCATGGACTGAGAAAAAAAATTATTCTCCTGAAGCAATTAACTGCAGAAAAATTCATTTACAAGTAACTCAATACTTTGATTAAAAGATGTGGATTGTCTGGTAATTACTGATTTTACTTGGCAAAAGTAATCATTTTTCTATTATTGCACGTGCACAGATAAATTTTCCATTGAAAAATATTCAAAATTTGTGAAAATGATGAATGGAGATGTAATTGTTTTGAGATATTTAATAAAACTCGTCGATTTTTGAATATTGAGATAAAAGGGTGATTAGTTCGCGTTTTTTTAATTAAAAAAAAATTATTTGTGTATTTTTTACGTTTTCGATACTTGTTATTGTTTATGAGGTGAATATGGATGGAATCAATCCCTAATTAATAAAAGAATCAAATATCGAGAAAAACATCAGTTTCCTCCTTCCACTGAAGTTCCAAAAAATAATTTCATTGAAAACGCGCGCCATTTCACGTAAAAATCTGAAGTAATCGTAAATTTTAGATCAATTATCCCGCGAAAGTTAATTAAAAATTAAGAAACTGCAA
>NW_011887748.1:260680-281186 GCF_000806365.1 Fopius arisanus
GGGGAACAATTATTACCCTCAAGCGTCCAAAAATGGATTCAGAATTGTAAGGAGCAAATAAAGTTCGACAATTTATAATTAAGTTTTCCTCAAATGACTTGAGAAATTACCCAATTCTTTCTGACTCTTGGTTTCATTCGCATTCTTCAATTTTCTGTAGATGGACATCATTATCCGTCAATTAACTTCCCACACCCAAAAAGAATGAGTTGGAGTGCTTTTTTTGCAATTCTGATTATTTACTCTCAATATTATATCGCGTTTATATAGTTTTGTTGGTGGAATAATTTTTATTCCAAGGATTTTCCTTCCTAATGATCCTTTACTGATTTTATTTCGATGGATAAACCTCAAAGTTTATGAATTTGGGATTGCTAATTAATTTTATTGGAAAATCGAAGGTTTTCACAGTTTTTTTCTGTCGTAATATGTCGAAATGTATTTACAAATGAATTAAATTCACTATTTAATGGGTTTGCTTCTAGTTCACCATCAGATTATCTATAATTACCAGAGGGATTTGTTCCTTCAAATATTTCACACTCTGTTGGTAAGTTTTTTTTAATTTCGTGGACAATACAACGCGGATTTTCATGGGAATGGCATTGAATGGAATCTAGGATAAAAATACACATGAATTTCAAGTGTGATATCATTCAAGAAAATTCGTGAGTGTTCAGTGGGCGTGAGATGAAAATTTCGCCATTTTATCGAGTCGTTTGGGACACAATGACATGAATTTTCTAGTTTTTCCAGAATTTTCATGGTCATCATAAAGACAATGAGACATTTGCTTTTTCGCCAAGTTTCTCTGAAGAAATTGAAGTTGAACATAAAAAAAATTCGGAGCGCCAGCAATGAAAAATGAAACGAAAAATTATAACAGTGTGTAACAACTTTTAGTAGTTGGTTACGATTATTCAGATTAGTGAGTATCGATTGGGGATTCGTGGAAACAGGGGAACTTAATCCTTTCAAAAATCAATCTTTTCTATCCCGAAAAAAATACAAGAAACAACAAAGAAATTATACAATTTCCTGTTGAAATTGAGTGACACGCTCCTCCAAACTTCTACCCAGGCACACGTAAAACTTAACTACATGCAAAAGCAACAGTATCCACTGTTTCCTAACTCTGCCATCAAAACTCAACTCGTGACTATCGAGTTTGGCGCCTGTGATTAATCGAATTAACGTACTACGTCGCAGAATGAACGCTTGTCGATGGACTTGAAAATTTTCCAATGACAGCGTTTGTCACATCAACAGTCCCTCACCCAGCACACCACCACAACGTAAAAACCAAAAATCCAGCCCTAAAATCGAAGCCAAAAAATTTCCTAAGATTTCCCTAAGAATCTACTCGCAGATTATTTCCACCTCGTCATATTACCCTAGAATTCCTATGAATCATGAAAAAATTCAATGAAAAAAAAAGGAAACATCAAAAACTCACATTAGTCAGCAATATCCCCTGAAATCTAAGACTCTTCGCTTCTCGGATCATCAAATGACTCATTTCTTCCCAAGTCTCCTTGCTGATTCACTCTCGCTTTCACAAAAACTCAATCAACTCATAGATCACTCCTATTTCCCGAACACTAAAAGAAAATACGAGAAAACCGGTGAATTCCCCACACATGGGTCAAATCTAAAGATCATGGCGTGGATTTCCAAGCCCCTCGACCAAATCCGCCAAAAATTTTGCATTCAAAAATTCCCGCTCATTCTTCCCGCGCAAAAATTTCCCAGAAAATTTCACGGCAAATCACGAAAAATAAAACAATTTTTGGTATTCCAACAAGTGAATGAAAAAGCCTGAAATTCCCCGAACATATTATTGTTCACGTGCACGCAGCGTTAGTTGGACGCCATCTTGAATCGCCACCATGCGCACTGAGTCTCCCCCCCCTCTCTGCCCCCCCTCGTTTAAGACCCCCTCCCCCCCTCGGTACCCACCGCCCCATCAGTTACATGAGAGAGTGGGTATAGGGGCGGGGGTAAACGGGGTTTGAGGGAAAGAGAGGAAAGAGAGAAAGGCTTATCGGTTAAAAGCACGTTACGTAAGGAGACGTCAGTTCGTTTGCGTCGTAGCCACTGTACATCGACGAAAATCGTCGTTTCAATTTCTTAATAAAATATATATTTATTCCTCCTCCTCTCGATAACACTGGAGAGGCCCCAACACTCCCCCGACATCGCGCCTTTTTTTCCATCCGAGTCATTGCCACAAAATGCCGACAATCACTCGTCATTCAGCCATGATTCAGTCATCAGTCACTCATTTCCCCTCGTCACCAATGTGCAAATCATTTTCCATTGGGCGAAGAGGGGAAAAAAAAAAGAGCGGGAAAATCTACTCCGTCAACCGAGAAAAATTCCATTTTACCCAACTACGCAAAATACAAACTGCGCAGCAGTTCTGAGATACACGATGCCAACGAAATAGGAGGAAATATAAAATATACGATTCAATAAAATATTATGGGAAATAATCTGTCTCAATCTCATCAACTCAACCTTTGTTATTACCTTTTTTCTCGAAGCTCTTGAATTTTATTTCCCAATAATCTCTAGCATCATTGGGTATTGTCCTCTGCCCGATCATTTTGCCCGCCTTTCTTTAAAAAATTCTCCACTCACTTGACTCGTCCCCAAAGATTATAAAATTGTCGTGAATTGTTCGTAAAATGTAGATCACTGATTATCAACAGTATTTTAGCGATCATAGCAATGTCTTGGATTTTATTTTTCGCACAAACTACCACGTGGACACGCGATGCCAATAATTTAACCTCCCGCGGTGGAATTTTTCAACGGTTTTTCGCAGTGTCACCACAATTTTAAACACACACTCATTGTTTATTGATCTGTTGTTTAGGGATAGTTGTAATTATTAGGGGATTATGGGGGATGACAAAGTTGAAATAACGAGGTGCACGTTCCGCGTGGGACTGCGCGCGCTTCACAGAATGACGCTCTACCGGGACCGCCGGGACGCCGTGCCGCCGCGACCGTCGCGCCCTCCGTCGGCCGACACTCCAAGACACATTAACTGACGAAAACCACGCAACCATTGCAAAGCCCATACACACTTCACCTACAGCGAGATTTTATAAAACAAGAAAATAAAACACTCGGCGCCCACTAAAATCACCTAGTAATTTCCCACACACATCAATTCGATGATTAGAAAAATAAATCCTCACATCAACGAAGATTATTTCAATGTGTCTATCACCGATATACAATGCCTCCGAGTAAAAACAATCACATGACCCCGTGACTGACGTAGACACGAAATGAATACTCTCACGTGTTGCCAAACGTCACAAGTGTTTTTCCTTTTTCTTTTTTCTGCTCCTTGATTTTTTTTTTTTTTCCCTCTACTCCTGGACATCGAATTCCGTCAGCGGTGCGCGTTAAATGGAGATATTTGAGAGAAGTTTGCGTCAATCGAATTTTTAATCCGCGTTTGAGAATTTAGAGGGGTTTTTTTTCATTTGGGGGGTGTTTTTAGGGTTTTTTTTTTGGTGATTTTAAATTGCTCGACAGTTTGATTCTCGTGTGGCCTAATAGTTATTTACTTCCTTGGTAATCGCTTGGGTGACTCGAGTCGAGGCGCCTACGATTTAAATAGCTGCGATCTGAATTCCATCGTGTTTGCTAGACGCGCATTAGCGTAGCGATTCTATACGCATAGGCAATCGTAGTTTGATGTACCTGATGCCTGATTCACTTGTGTAAATCAGTGATTTTTATCGTAGCTTAACTTCCGGACGACTCATCGAAAGTTCCGAGACTCATCACTAATTATTGATCATCGTGGAGAAAAAATAAAAGTGTGAATCATCGGATCAAATTCCTAGTCATGAATCCCATGTTCTCGGAAAAATTAGAGCTGTGGTAAACTTGGCTAGTCATTCCTGAAGTGTTAACTATGTGAGTCTTCATTTTCACGGGCCGATTACGGAAAATATGGAAATATTGTCTTTCAAAAATCAAATTTTAGGGTTTTTTCTGTTTAAATAATTAGAGGATACTGTGAGATCCGTGATGAATATGAAAGATTGAGAAAATTGAAAAACGGGGAAGTTGGAAATTTGCGAGTATTTATATTCTGAGAAAATTCAATTCAATGCGAAAATTCTTGTTTCTCTTCCTCGAAACTGAGAAATAATTTGAGAAATATCTCTACAACTAAGGGAGATACCTAAATTTTCGTTAAATCCATGTTTGTAAATCTAATGAAGCCCTACAAAAGAGATGATTACAAAATTTCCGCTATCTCCCTTGATTTCTGTGATATTTCAAAAACTCCCATCAACTAAAAATCGACGAATTCTTCCGATTTCGCCCCCGAATTCCACAAAAATTCAAATTTCCCCCCCATTACCCTCCAAACCCTTCCAATTCTGTCACTCTCACGATATTAAGAATAACTATCACACGTTCTCCGAGAAATCCGAAAAATCCGAAAAAAAATCTACCAGAAATCGACGCGTTTCAATTGATTGCAAATTGTTCTTAACAATTTGGCGTTTTGGCAGGACTTCTTCAATGAAGATTGCCGATGAGATGAAGAAAAATAAAGAATGAAGGAAAGTAGTACATAACAAAACGAGAGGGGAACAGGTCGAGTACGCGTGAAGAGTGAAGTTTATTTTTAGCGGTTACAGCGCCATTGTATTGTCGCGACATTGAACCCAAGTGTGAGTAGTGGTAATCGTGCGTGGCCTCTAGCATTTCCGCTCAACTTAGGGCTTATGTATAATGGAAAGTGAACTAACATTGCTAAACTGTTATTATTGCCAAATTAAATAAATTTCCGTCAATTGTCTCACACCAAAGATCATTAAATTGCGTAAACGGGCCCTCGAATCAATGCGTTGGGTTTTTCGGACTTTCAGCTAGAGATAGCGCATGCCATTCACAAACTCAATGATTCATTTACTTTTTATAATTTATAAAATTTACATTACCCCTGTCATTCTGCGATGAAGAACGAGATGAAAGTAACATTGAAATTCATTCTAGACATCTAGACATCTGGAACTTGATTCCACTTACCTGAAACACAAAATTATTTGACAACACGTTATTTTCATGAGTTGAACAGAAATATTTAATTTGGGTGAGTGGAGACAGTTTATAAGACTGTAAATAAGAAAATTCTTGAGATTATTGAGAACTGAGGCCTTGACTTGGCCAAACTGAAAAATAAATACTCTACAATATGACAACATTACACTTGTTATTCGTAACACCTTCTACCTGGAATCTCGTCTGTGTTCACAGACACGACAAATAGCTATCACTTTCATCAGATTGTGTTATTTTCTCACTTTCTGACTAGACACGAGGTAAGCATTAAAATCTGCAGCATCTGATACACCAACATCCGCTGCCTATCGCTAATTCGATGATTACATTAAAAAAATATTGCAATTGAAAAAAAAAAGGAGAAAGAGAAGAAAGGAAAAAACTAGTTGTTGAAGGCTCTGAAAAATAAATGCAGACGCCTACATTGCTTTTAATTAACACTAGGCAGAGAGGGGTTTCTCCAGACACCGCTGGGGGAAGCATCTGTCGGTCGCCTCCTCCAGGGGTTGACGGACGATCTCTTCAAGGCATGGAACTCAAAAATGAGACCCCGTAAAATAAGTGAAGGAAACAAAAAAAGGGAGAGAAAAAGAAGGTTTGGTGGCTGAGGCGAAAGAAAGGCACGTTTTGTGTGTAGGGATGGTGTTGGGGGTGAGGACACGTGACCGGAAGGCGGGGGGGCAGCGCACGCGCCGTCGTACTCCACCTGGCGCATCACCTGCTGCCCCCTGCTTAAGAAATTCGCCCTGTCTTGCTTTATTCTCACTTGGCCGTTTTCATTCTGATCACTTTTTGAACCAAAGGCATACCTTATGGCCCTCTGCTAACTACTGTCCATTAATTTGATTCGTTAAATTAAACCCCTTTCTTTACATTTACTCTTCAAGATTTTTAATCTTATAATTTTATGAAATGAGGGAGAACTTGAATAATTTGAATTCTATTTTTTGATTATGGTGGATACTCAATTAATTAGGGGAAATTGAGGGCACTATTGTTTAATTATTTCACTCTCACTTGACCGTTTTTGTTGTTGTCGTCTTTTTAACTGAAGGTGTACCTCATGGCCCTTTTTAATCCGTCAGATTCGACTGATAGATAGACGTTTTCTTTAGACATTGAGATAAAACTCGTTTAAACATTAAAAATAACAATAGGTATTCTAATCTTAAAGGGGTTGCATTGAATATAATATTGAGCTTTCAAAATTTAGATGCAAAGATTAAAAATTCATTCAACTCGTAAAATTTTCATGCCCACCAAAAGCCGATGAATTTCCTATTTAATAAATCCTACATGAACTTTGATTTTCCCTGATGATCCCTCAAAATCCGAATTGAAAATCACTGGACTCAAAATAATTTCCCGATTTTCCCCGAAAACCCTGGAAACTTAAAAAATTGCTGATAATTTAAAAAAGAAGAAAAAAAGCCAAAAAATATAAATTTTCATCGCATCGCGGTTGAGAAAAATGAAGGAAATGCAGATGATGGAGAGAATGGAGAGAATGGAAAGAATGGAAAGAATGGAAAAAATGGAGAAAATGGAGAAAATGGGGGGACATGAAAACATAAAATCAGCATCAGCTGCGAAACAATTTTCCATTGGAAATATAAAAAGGAAAAAAAAAAGTATTGAGAGTAACAAGATGCAACAGCGAGGGGTAGAGAACTAATGGAAATAAGGAAGAAGAAGAAAACACATGGTATGGGGCTCGTGCCACGATCCCAAGAGTAGTATCTATCTCGTGCACACGTTGCAGCTGTCTTTTCGCCCTTCCCTTTTCCGTTTTCAAGACCCTTCTCCTAAGGTTGCAGTTAACGTGCAAGAGATGCGAGAAGTTTTTCGGTGGTATTATAAACTCAGGGCAACACAGTGCCTTTGAGTTATTTGAATTTTTTACCGAGCAATCTCCTTACATGCCCTGAATAATGCACGCCTCAAGATTTCATACTTGATGATAGCATGAATAAGTATTTTCATCATGACTCAGCAACATAAATTTCGTATAAATTCTCCCTATATACGTTGAGATTTATTTAATTGTTAAGGATTAAGTTGTCGGCTGAAGGAGTCGTTTAGCTTGAATTAATGTGAGAGAGTACACGCGAATGAGAAGAGGAGTTGGGAGTCGGTGGAGAAAAAAAAAGAGGAAAGAAAAACATGAAGCACGCCAAATTTTCCGGGAAACGCCGGAAACTGAGGATAAAGTTCGGGCCAAAGGATGCGACAGCTGGTCAAATACTGGCTGGGGATCGACTACATGGCGTCAAAGGCAGACAGGGGGTTTCAGTTCAGGATGCCATGGAGGTTTTTCCAGAGAGCGATCATCTCGCTTCAGCAATTCATCCTTCAGCTTTCTAATCAACGGAATCAGCGACTTGACTTGATAAAACTTTCCTTTGATCTCTTTTTCTTTGCGAATGGGAGATTGGTAATCATTCCATTTTTCCATTCTCTAATCTTCTTCGGAAATTAGTTAGAATGTCATAAAACGTCGAGATGCGGATTTTTTTTTGGAGGGTACGTTTTTATGTTGAGAATAATTTTGTAAAAATATTTTTGCAATTCTGGTTGGAAGAAAACGGTTGAAGTAGTAGATAGAAATCTGAAAGTTTGAGTCATAAGTGGAGCACATCTGCCTGAAATTTCAGAGCAATCGACTCAGTAGTTTTTTAGATACAACGATTTTGACACGAACAACGGTTTTCCCCTCCAATGATATCAAATTGTGTTCTGTTTTTACGACTTGACTCAAGTAGGGATCCTACTTGACTAAAGTAAAACCTAAAACTTCAAAAAAATTCTTGATTCGCTTTGAATTTTTCATTTGATTTCAGTGAGATTGAATTGAACCAAAAATCTATTGGATTCAAGTAGATTTTATGAACTTGATCCAAGTAGAGACTTTAGTCAATGGAAGTAGGAGATTCATCCACAAAATTTCTCTTTGTCGGTGGAGTCGAACTTTAGACTGATTTTCGCTCTTTTTGAATCAAATAGGAATTAATTATTGAATTGATGAATTGATGAATTGATGAATTGCCTCAAGGAATTTTTTTTCTGGGTGAAGTCGAATTTCGGACTGATTTTGAATCAAGTTCGAATTAATTCCTGAATGAATACTCTGGTGGATTGATTCGAAGAATTTTTTTTCTGAGTGGAGTCGAGATTTTGATGGATTTTTAATCAATTAAGAGTGAAGTCTTGAATGAATGCTCAATGAATTCATCAAATTGATTCCACGAATATTTTACCGGATGAATTCGAAATTTAAACGGATTTTCACCGAAAATTCGTTGGTCCGGATGAATTTTTTTGAGAAAAAAGTTGAGAGCCCCGGGGATATTTTGGCGGGCCGCAGGCGTGAATACGGCTGACCGGACAAATTCGATCGTTGTCGAGCGTTTGACGGCTATTGGACAGAGATATATTCGGTTACCGTGGCTTAATACGAGACCCAAACCTGTAACACGATAACTCCACGTTAACGTCTTTTTTTCCCCTCCCCCAGAGTCTGTGATGGAAAGGACGGGTGGAAAGGATGATAAACTTGAGAAATAATAAAATGGGGAAAAGTAGAAAGGAGGTCATTGGATATGACACAGGGAGAGGGGAGGGGAAAGGTCAGAGAGGTGTTCAATGCTGGAATGAAGAGAGATTGGGGGCAACCTTGGTGTTTTAAATAATTAAATAACTGTGGAGGAATGGGGTGGCTGTCAAGGACAGAGACAGAGTACTTCGAAGCATCTCCATGGTTCTTCATTGTAAGTGATGAATTATTCGGTATTCCGTTCATAAATGCGGATAGTATATCGATTTTCGGATCGATTCTTCAGTCGCTATTTCATCGGGAAAATTTAAGAAAAATTCGTACTCATTTCCATTCTACTCTACCTCACGATTTCATTTTTGGCAAAGGACTGATTTTTTTTTTTTGGAGCTGAAGAAATTTCACTCCTTGATTTTTGAGATAATTTTCCAACTTTTCTCCTTGATTTTCATTGAATACTTCTCTGGGAAATTTCGATTACACGCAAACCCAAAAATTTTGGCGAGTGAATCCGACCTGATAATATCCCTGACATCTTTTTTCTCATCGCAATAAGATATTTTTCTAGAAGATTATTATTCAACAAATGACCTCACATGAGCCTCAACAACAATCATTAACATCCGCAATTATTCCAAATGATTCAATAAAATGCGTTACAGCCCACTAAAAAAATCCACGAAATTCCGGTGCTATAAATCAACTGATCCACCATAACTGCAATGTTTACGTGAAAAAAAAGCCCGGACTTGGACCGACTAAAAGTGGCAGCCGGAAGAAATACTTCCCAAAAAATTATTTTCTGGCTCAAAACGAGACCCTTGAAATCTATTTTCTCCCAATATATGAGGAAAATCGCGGTGTGCCATTGGTGTGGATCGAAATCGGATGGAGAGAAAAGGAGGCACTCCAAAAAAAAAAGCCAAGCTCATTTGGTAGGGGTTCTCCACATGTATTGAGATACATACAGACAGAGGATAGGTACGCCACCGGCAAAATGGATAAAGTCCACACCTGGCCTCCGGATGTTTGACGGCGGCACGCGCTACACTCTCTTCACCTCTCGTTCTCTTTCCTCATTGGCATCAGCCAAATGCATAACCTCTTCTTCTCACTCGCATTACAGCCCATACACACCTGCCCCATCAGACCCAACATGTACGTTCCTGTATACTAACCGGAGAGGGTCATAAATGCATATAACGTAGGATTACTACCCCGAAGGAACGCGCCTCAGCCCAAAAATCAGCCCAAAAAATTTATCGATGGCTGGGTGAGATTGTTGAACGAGGACAGAATTTGCAAGATGAATTATTCCATTCAAACGAAAAAACAGGGGAGGAAAACATCACACCCGGCGTTTGCCCCCCTCCAATACTCTCGATCAATCGATAAATCATGTAGTTCGATTGACTTATTATTTTTCGCCGTTAATTGATTTAGGAATGGTTGATTTCGATCTTCTGTCTCGACCGATTATTTCGTCATCTTCGTCGTCTAATTGGTTCAAACAATTTTATTAATTAAATTCCTAGATACCTGTCCTGAATTTACGGATTGATTATAAAAAATTATATTCCGGGAAGTTTTCACGTTAAAACGTCGAGACGAAGGGAATTATAAAAATAACATTTACTGCATTAGTACTTCTGGATAAATGACAGTTTTCACCTTATGGAATGTACCATAAAATTTATCATAACAGCGATGACAACTTCTGACGCAGTTCTCCCCTCATAAATGAACGCATAAAACTCCTAAAACATTTATTCCCTCCATTTGCCTGTTAAGTACCGAATAGAAGAAATTTCATATAAATTCAAGTGCTGTACTAGTTGAATGTCGTTGTGCAATAAAAAAAAAAATGACATTCCACGGAGTAGATGCAATCACCTACGTAAATCTTATCGATGCATCATACCGAGTTAGACAACATATATCGATAACTCCAGCACGTGCTGGTATTATGACGCTGACTTTAAATAACTGCAGCGTCATTCAATAGCAGAAGAATGATTGGCATATGTGTCACTAATCATGAGCTAGTTGATACTGAAAATTCACTGGCAACAGTCGAGTCACTAACATATTCTCAGACTCAAACTCAATCATAGATACACTTGGGCTAGACACGTATGGGGGTAAAAATTTCGTGTCGAAGACCGAACCAGACGGCACGCAGACAGACTGAACTATTACTGGATCGGTCTGTGCAAAAATGGATACTTGAAAGCCGGCAACACCGACGGGATACACAAGTTAAAGTGTAAAGTCCATCTACAAGGACAAAAATACACTAATGTTGTCTGTCCCGTGGCGCAAGTGTAGGTGGTTGTTGCTTCTTGCCAAAAATATTATTCAAGTCCATCCCTCTGACACCCTCAGACACCCACTAGCCCTCGTTTTTCAATAAATATCAAATCAATTTCCATTCTCTATGACGCATATAGTTTTTACCTCAAGGATTTATGGAAAACTCTAGGAATACAACGAGAAATATAAAGGGGTAAGCAAATGAGGTCACCGTGTCGAGACGCGCAAATTAACTCTCGCGTTTTGGTTTATTTTCAGTCGATGTATTGTAGTCGTCAAAGACGAAATTTTCGAGTTTTCAGACAGGACTAATCAAAATGTGAGCAAAAATTGAGATTGAGGGATAATTGGGAGAATATCTGGCTTTTTCCTAAGCGTTGGGGAATTTTAATTAAAATTATTCCCAACGTACGTCTAGTGTGTACTTTTAGAAAATCACTAACAAATTCTCCGAATGGGTCTTCAATTCAACCTCTTATTAAAAAATATCTGACGATTCTCCCCTAAGAAAAAAATCCCGGAATTTTGAAGATGAATAAGACGAAAATGAAGATTAAATGGAATAAAAATGTATGCGGCATACACATCGAAAAATCGCCAATCGTTCCACAAGAAAAACCCAAAACTTGAGCGAATCTTCACCATAAATGAAAGAATGAAAATTTCCAATGAAATTGGATTAATCGAAAATCGAGATGACATTGGAACCGAGATTTCCAGAAATTTTCAAAAATTTCCACGAAAGTGAGTAAAGTGGAGAAATTTTCACGAGAACTTTCATGATTGTACGTTTACTAATTTGGCATGTGATGTACGCTGTTACAATTGGGGTTTATTTGGGCCTCGAGAGCGTTGGGGCCATGGCGGCCACCTACTCCAGAGTCTGGATGACGTTGACCCCATGCGCTTCCACTACAGGCGCCCAAAGGCGTCGCAAATCTCAGTCTAAAGGAAAGTATAGCATACTAAGACAAAGATGAGATGAGAAGAATGAGAAGGGATGCCGGGACGCTGACACACCGCGTATATTTGGCTAAAGCTTCTTGACTCTCCTACACTATCATCTACATCCTCAATACACTGCATTTCACTGCCTAACATTTCCTGTCTCCACGATAAGTGTATGAGTTTTATTTTGTCCCTCTTGGAACTACTGCATTCGAGTAAACTTTCATTTTTATTTATGATTTTCTTCGGTTGCAAGCTATTCAGAAAGATATCGGGACTCACCTATTGAAGACCATTTCGCATACGGCATACTGCTGGAGCTTCGCCATCGGATGAAGAGCATCTCCTCCACCCTCGTCGTCTCCACAGCCTCCACTATCGCTCTCATTGTCCCTCTGATATTCACGACAGTTTGAGTCTCCAATCCCTGTATTCTCCATTTCTAAATGCCACAGAAAGAGAAAAAAAAAAATTTGAGATATTTTTTTCGTTACTCATGCAGGACAGACGATCGTCTATATACAACTGATATATCTCGTCTTTGACATTCTTTACCGATTTCTATCCAACACCGAATTACTCCAACCGCAAAATCTCATTTAAGGGCACAAAGCATTCGTTTTGGGACTGTCCAAGACATTTCAATGGGGAGTCGATATTCTGGGGAATGATCGGTTCAACAATTGCCCACTTTACTCCAGTGATTGAATCATTCATTTCAAACGAAATTCGTCAACCATTATCGAATACCAAAATTTAACATGATGAAATCAGTCAAAGACAGAGAGGTAAACCCTAATATATCGAATTCAGTGAGAAATCTCGAAATCTAAGAGACATACCGAAATTTTTGTTATAACCTTTTTTTCAGAACTAATCGAGAGCTACAAAAAATGTTATCAACAAAAATCGCTATCTCTCTCAACTCCAGAGATATTCCGGAAATACTCATGGAAAGTTAAGACATGGTCATATGCATTACAATAACTAATACATCCTGTCAACACAGCAGATTGCAGGGGAATAATGACATCAACTTGTCTTTTTTATCCAATTTGCTTTGGCTTTATTTATTCAACCCCTTCATTCATTTATTTAGCAGTAATCTTGGGAATCTAATATGCAGACGAAACTGTAGATGAGGAGTAAAGGGCAGGAAGATGAGGAAGATGAGAAATATGAGGAATATGAGTAGGACGGTAGTAAAGTAAAAGTAGGGAGGGTAAAAGGGTGTAGAAGGGTGTGGAGGGGTGTAGAATAGGGTATAGTAGAAAGGACGGGCCATCCAGCGAAAGTGGAAAGAGCAGAGGGGCGTGGCAAGATGAATGATCGCAAGACGCGGGAGTATTGATCCCCCGGCAACTGTAGTCTCGTTTTCTGTCTTCCTTCATCCCCATCCCCATCCCCATCCCCCAACCCCCAATTTCAGTATATACACAGTGTACATAGGCAATGGGATAAGACTTGGCCAAATTTTTTCACCCCCTTCATCACCTGCTACACACAACCCCCAAAATTCAGGGTCATCATTTTGTCACATGTGTGTGTAACCCCATTTCACCTTTCACAATCTTGAATATTATCAGCGGTTATAAGTCGCTTCAAACCCTGCCTCTATTCCACCAGCTTTTCATCTCCACCGAGCATCAAATCGATTTAATGATAACCGCTCGCGGATATACGTTGAGTTGGTTATGCATGTGAATAATCATCGATCGAGTGTCGAGTACAAATGGATTAGATGACGTTTCCAATTTCATTTGACGTCAAACAGATTGCTCGGTTGATTAAAATCCGATGAGCGTGTGTTTGGGATAAATTCATGCTGTTGGAAATTCGAATGGTGAGTGCTACGTTTCAGATGTTGATTCTAATACAAGTACTATTCAATTGTAATTGAATTGAATAACATTTTGAATAATTTGAGGATGACTATCGTGAAAATGTGCTGGGGTTATTCGCGGTATCAATTTTCAATGGGTCGTCGTGAATCGATCCACGGAAAAGGAATGAGGGAGTGGGGCACGTGGCAGACCCAAGGTCGTTGTGTCACGAGATTCCAAAAAAAAGCCCTATTTTTCCAGCCCCTTGGTGAAAACCGAGGAAAATCATTTTTCGTTTATCTTCGTAAGTTTTCAATACTCTGGTATGGACAGCTATTTGATAATGTCATTGTGACCAAAGAGAAATTCTCACAGATGACATTTTTACCTCTCATCCAGAAGACGAGGGTAAAAGCTCTTTAAGGCACGTCCCAGGACACGTATCGAGACATATATCTCAGGACATATTCCCCCGTGTTCTTTTACCCTTGAATTAATTATTTGATTGGTTTTAGTTGGAATTGGGCAGTGGTCTAGTCCCCCACAAAACTCCAGAGGATTGGGGATGGAGACCAGGGGAAACCAGTGAAGGAACGACAAAGGAAGAAAAGTGTAAGGAAGGCGCAGAGTTAGATCAATAACAAACCATTATGGACCCTCGGCTCTCTACGTGTAGACGATTCAGGGGAAAGGAAGTGTATAAGGGGTGTAACCCGTTCTTCTAACCTCACCTCCATTCCTCCCCAGGAAGACACGCAATTGCGTATCTTCGAGACAATATTTTTTGTACCTCTCATCATCAATTTTCCACACCAATCCACTATTTCATATCAATAATAGCATTCAGGGGTCCAGTTATTCTTGAATATTCATTGTAATTCCATCGAGTATTAATAATATCCCTTTTAATTACTTATAACAAGCTCACCTTTTTGATGCTGACCAAACGGAATTCTTCAGGTATCCACATGATTGATCACAATTAAATTCGAACGATTACAACTCGATAAATATTTCACACTTGTTTCTGATAATTCGTCAACAACCACTGGATTTTATTTCGAGTGTTACTAGTATCTTTCAGAAGGTCTTTGCACCGTGGGTTCTTCCCCGAATCGGCCATGCGTGGTCGACGAAGTAGAGACCTTTGTCGCCCTTCAAACGAGCCCCTTTATTGACCTGACTCGAGCAAATATTTCCCAGAATTTTTCCCCTCCCAATCAATCCATCACCATCATCACCAAATTCACGATTGAAAAATTGGAGTAAGCCTCAAATGACTGAGTGTCACAGAATTTAATAATTCAACACCTCCAACACCCCATCAACCCCAAGATCACGAACCTCATAAATTCACCATCGCCTCACCCAAAATCCAATAACCAATAAAAAATTCTCCCAAGCATATCGATAAAAATCATCTCCATACTTCTACATCTAGTTCGACGGCCATGCTGGATTCTGTCGTCATGATTTTTCCAACCAATCACCAACATTTTCAACAATAACAACCACCGTATCTCAACCTCTAAAGCACAACCATGTCATCAACCCGAGATCATTCCGAAATGATGCCAATGAACCAATCAATCACAAAACTCATCACTGACACTCACTGATTTTCTAGAGTTCACGTATCAGATTATCTCCACCCATAGGACAATATTCCGAATAGTTAAATAAGCGAATGGACAACCTGTTTAACCGGCTCTTTGACACATAAATATTATTATCAAGTAGATATGTACGGTGTGAGCGATAGGAAGATAGAGACGATTGGGGAAGCGTAAACGAAACGTCGTACGTTAGTTTTGATGAAACACGCCGGTTAGACCGGCGCTCGAGCCAACAGTGGCGATTGGTCGGCATCACTTCTCTGAATGTCGGCTGGCGCCCCCCATTGCCATTTTCCCAGTATTATATCCAGAGCCTCGTAGTGCTTCACCCCAGGGCAGCTCAGTGCGGATAAAATGCGTAAATACCTATTGACGTATGTATCAATTACGAGAGTATTTTGCCTGGAATTCCAACGAAAGACCGATGAGGGGAAAAAAAAATTACGAGAAATGGAGAAAAATTGAGTGAAATGGGGGAATGAGACTCGAGTGTCAAAGTCCTAGGTTGTGACGACAGGAGGGGGCGCCACTGTGTTGGCTGTGTGTTGGCTATGTATTAATACCCAGAGTGTGGTGACGCCCTGGCGATCGATAAACGTGCGTCGGCCACAAGACCACGCCAATATTCGAATTCCCGACCATATATCGCGCGCGTAATGTGTAATAACTAACAATGAGGACAATGAGAGAAGGGGACAGAGGATGTAGGCGTAAACCGATGGAAATAAAAATGCATTCATGGTGGTTCGCACTTCGGTTAAATCAGTCATTGATTCATTCTTCGTGGCTCCACGAATCAAGATTTTTTTACTTTCCTGGAAATTTTTTACTTTCCGAGAATTTTTGGGAATGTCGGTTGAAATATTCTTATTTCATTTTTTTTTTTTCGTTTCAATGGCGAGAAAATTAATGTTTATTGGACGGAGAATTCAGGGGTTTTAGGAATATTTTTAATTTCAGTCAGTGGAAAAGTCGAGAAATTTTTAGCTAGTTGATAATGGAAATTGGAAAAACATTTAAAGAGCGCACGTGCGATTGTGGAATTAAATTCTAAGGGATAAGATGTTCGGTTGGAGACATTGTCTCGAAAATGGAGACTACAGTGTTGAAAAATTAACTCTTGAAATTTGAAAACGAAGAAGAGACAATTCTTGATAATCCGGCATTTACAGGAAAATTATCTAATATAAAACCATTGAAATATTCCCCAATAATTCAGATAATTCTTTTCAATTTCCCAAAGAAAAACAACAGAGAGAAATAACAATTGAGGCTATTTCTGGATCTGCATGATTCATGGCCACGAAAACCAAAATATTAAATCCTCAGTATAATCGAAAAATTCTATAAACGCCGATTTAAAATTGAATGAAAACTCGCACCGACTACATCGAAATTAAAATAAAAATCCGCCAGTGTAACACTGCCAAATACCTCAATAATGGATATAATTTTTTTCAATTTTGAAAGAAAAACAGAGAAAAATAATAATTTAGGCGGTCCGTAAGTCTGCATGATTCATCCCCACGAATCCAAAAATATTGAATCTTAGGAATTCCGAAAAAAATAAAAAATGGAAAACCCATACCGATTACGTAGAAATCCGAAAAACAAATTTCCTCACTAATTCATGATTCTTTCCATTTTTCAAAGGAAAACAACCAAGAAAAATAATAATTTATCCTCTAAATAATAATTCATCCTCCCGAAAACCAAAATATTAAATCCCCAACACGAATGAAAAATTCTACAAATTCCGATTTAAAATAGAAAACCCGCACCGATTTATTAGGTGAAAATTCAAAAAAAAGTGCCCACCAGCGTAACACTGAAATATCCCTCAATGATTCACGTAATTCTTTTTCATTTTTCAAAGGGAAGAATAGAGACGTAGTCACTCATGTGGAATCCGGTCGTTGCACCACTACGTGGTCATTCATTGATTACATCGTATGCAGGCGTGGCGCGTTGACTTTACGCTAAGATTAAACTTAGCGTGATCACGTTGTTCATGAAGAGAGAGGGGAGAAACGAGGAGGGTAAGCTCGATAAAAAAAAAAAAAAAAATTGAATAAAAAATGTTACGAGGTAAGGTTGATACGAATGAATTGAATGGTGCAGTCAACCACCTGAACCCCAACTTTCGGCGGAATCTCGCGTGCATTTTGCCTATACAACTTCAAGTAAACGAAAAAAATTTATATAAAGAAATTCCTGACACGCAATTTCCGACATTACGAACAAAAAAAGAGAACTGAACAAATATATGTACGGGGAGAGGAAGAAACAAACTGATACTGAAACGCATGGGCCGTCTATTAAGCCAGAATGCGGAAGTAGAGCTGGATCGATAAGCGACAAAAATACAGCCTTTTTTCCCCCAACAGAAACTTCTTTTTTTTTTTGTTACCCCATGCTCTTACGGAGGGAATTCCCCCCCCCCCCCACATCTCTTCATTTACTCATTAATGGTTTCACTACCATAGTACGTTTTTTTTTTAAATAAAATTGGAGCGGAAAGAACGCGCGTACTCGGATAAACTCAACTCTTCAGTCGCGTACGCTATCGTAATATTTATTTCAGTGAATGAGAAAAAAAAAAGTGAGGAAAAAAATATTCTATTCGTCAGTTGGTGTACAGGATTGACATTAATTTGAGGGAGAAGTTTTTAACGAATAGAATGAGACACATGGGTCTCGTATAAATGAGGATTACTGACGATTATGACCGAGATATGTAATGAGAATAATTTTCAGATGTTCATTGAGAACGTTTGTTGTCTTAAAATAGCGTGCAACACACTGGCCAGGAATGTAAGGGCAAAGCCATGGAGTTTTATTGTTGTCGAGGGGCGCCGGGGCCCTGAGACTAATTCTATCTGAATTGAGACTTGTGAGATAATATCACGGTTATTTTTACGTTATAAATGCGTTATAAATTTTATACAAGCACCTAAATAAACAAACAAATTTTATATATTTTATTTTTGGGGGATTGAGATTCATAGGGAATCCGGTTTCCCACGCTTTCAGGCGCGTCCGCCAACGACTCTAATCGCCTGCGACTGAGAAAGCCAAGGGGAAAAAAGCAAAAAATAAAAATGAAAAAGAAAACACAAATAAGAAAGAATGAAAAATAAGAAGAAAGTGAGATTCCTGAGGAAATTATGACATTTCAGTTGGTTCCTTATCTAGAGTCGTCGCCCCGAGATATCAGTGTTGTACTCTTCTATTTATTCTCCTTTTACATTTTTATTTACTCACATACTTGTCTCGCATTTTCAATGCATTCATGAAACCCCACTGAATGATTTCACGATGCTCCAGATTTCTGATCCCCTCCCCCTCCCTGAATTGAGAAAAAATAAATGGAAATGAAGAAATAGCTCTAGACCCAGCGATAAAATTGATGAAATGACATTTCCCTGTGGATGGGGTGCCTGAATCAAAGTAGTCCAGTGGCCCCTATCCGTGGATAACTCGGGGTATTAAAAAATCCTCTGTTTCAATTCTTAACGTCATTAATGGACAGATAGTGGCATTCGAGTGCACAAGGTGAGGATGAAAAAGCAACGAGCAAGAATAAAACACTATTTTCCCACATCCTCACACTTCCCAAAGACGTCATACCTTTTCTGACGTACCATTGCCTTCTCTGAACTTCAGAGTAAAAGTTATCGTTTAGCGGATAAAAACTCGTCAGTACCATACGAGTACTCGAAAGAAAATCGTATAAATAACGTTTCAACGATTGCCGTTGAAAAATCAAGTGAAAAAAAAAAAGTCAATGGATTGATAAATTCCTCGTCATTGAATTCAGCATTTTCAATTGCACCATCTCGTTAGGGTGATTTCTCATTCCATTTTCGTTACTTTGGACTTTTTAGTTTTCCACATCACTTCGGAGGATTCTATTCTTTAGAGGCCATTTGCCATGTTGGAAGGAAAATGGGGAAACTTGAGTGGTGCAGAAGTAACCACTGCTTCGAGAGCAGGAATTCGTCGTTCAAATTAATCGATCTTTTCAAAAGCTTGACATTCCAACGGATGAGTCCCTCCTCTCCTTCGTTTTCATTAAGGAGAACGAATTCTACTACCAATTGTCACCCTTAACTATCATTTTTAGCTCTAATTAAAAATCTAATGTAACGCCTTTTACAGGTAATCTATTCTCCCTTAAAAAGCTCAGTACATACATTACATCTAATTGCCACCATTATATTTATTTTGAATGCATATAGTCTTGATGATCATTCCCATTGTGAAGATGGTATTAAAAAAATGATGATGGTAATTTGTAATAATTGCACGAAGAACTTGAATAATGTGTAAAGTGGTAAAATCAAATAAATCGAATTGAACATTTTTCTCAATTAGTAATTCACCTTGAATTTACTCGAAAACTATCAATATAACGCGAAAACATTAAAGGACTTTTTTATAGTTCATTAAATTTCCTACAAAAAACGTTCCCACATACTTCCTCCTAAAATCAATAGTTTTTAGAATTAATTGATGTTTAATAGAACCGCGAATTCCAGTCGAATCCTCCCTAATTACAATACCAAATTACTCTATCCAGAGTAAAAAAATCAATAAAAAAAGTAGTCATTGCTGATGCAAATATAATCAATGGAATTTCAATACTATCGATAATACCCCAACGATTCTGATGCCATACGAGGCTCAGATGCTGATCTACTTAATCATTAAAAAAACCGAATGAGAAGAGCTCAAACCGACTGCTCCGAGTCTGTAATAATGATAAAAATAATGACTACAAGAACAAATTTATCAAATATTTCCATTCCCCAAGATTATATTTGATATATCATCTACACATTATACACCAAGTCCCGAAAGTCCGAATATCAAGAGCGGGGCGTTACGTAAAACCGTAAAAGTCGGATCAATGAATAAAGTTTATCTATCAATAAAAAAAAAGGGATAGTACGATAGTACGTAGTAGATATGATGATTATGGATTTAGAATCCAAACGGCGGATGCGGCGTCGGTTGGCATCTTGGAAGGGTCTGTTCTCGGGTCTGTAAACTCTAACGAGTGCCACACAAACACAGACTGCGAGACGTAAGGGGGGCAATAGTGGGGCAAAAGGGGAGTGAGGGGGATTGGGGAGGAGGAATCAAAA
>NW_011887748.1:281296-304332 GCF_000806365.1 Fopius arisanus
AAGCTGAAGAAGCTCGAAAAGCAACAAGGTGATGTGGACGTGAGGGAGACCAATAGGGAGGGGCCAAAAGAGGATTTGGGTAGATGTACGGTGCAGCGTTGGCAGTGGCATGGGCCAACACAGGCAAACAGGAGGGCCCATGGCATTCAAGGAATGTCTGTAATAATCCAGGAGTTTTATATTTGCGTACCACCAGGCGGCGCCACGTATCGGGCTCTTGGGGTGAGCCACAACAATTTCTATTCATTTTTTTTTCTCCCTTTTTTAAAATCACTTATTCCTATTTATTTCGTATTTTTACATATTGTCAATTGTCCAGGGGGATGTACTCAGCGGAATGCATATGTATTATCAACAAGTTTTGATACAACAACCGGAAAAATGGGGGGGGAGGGGGATAAATAAATGAAAATAGAATGAAGATGAAAAAAGACATGGTTGAAATAAATAAAAGGAACCGGTACTTTTGGCTGAGGGGTGCATTTCGTTGCGATTATAAAAGCATCGAGCAGCCCCACGTCGTCGTACAGTCTAGACGGACGGTGGGCCTTCTATCAAAAACAGACCAACGAACTGAAAAGAAATCCTGAAAGGGTAAGGAACTCTCTTCGGGGCGAAATAAAAACGAGGAAATAAATATATGGAAATGAAAAAAAAAAAGAAGAAGACCGTTACCACAATGCAGAAACATTCGAGTTTCTGCTGTGCAAGTATAAAAATGTGGAGAGAATGGGAAAATAAACGCGCCTATGAGACGTCCCAGTTTAATACTTGGCTGACCTTACGGAAGAGAGAAGAAAGAACAACAGTAAACACGATGAGAAAATTGAAGACAAGTCGGGACAAAACTACCGGTGAATTTCCATCAGAATTTGAAAAAGAGAGACGACAAACTGCTGGCCAAGTAACAGCCTTGACCGATCATGACGGCTCAATTGATTATCGTTTAGGAATCGGTGGGTAGATGACCGCTGATTTTTTTTTTCTTTTGGTCAAATAGCGGGCCTTATCTCTCTCGAATTATGGAAATAGTGGTGGGAAAGGAATCATGTAAATTCCGAGAAACAGGGCTGATGATCACTTCTCAGAATACCTGTTGTAAAATTTGTCATTAAATATCGTTTCGTCATTCAACAGATTGAATAGAAGAAAATGGTGACAACCAATACCCGGAAGGAAGTATAAATCACGGAGTTGAGACGTTTAGTCACGTGACTCCACGTCATGAGGAAATATTCGTAAAGTCACATGAATCGTCTATCACTGATAGAAATATTCATTCAGTTTGATCATAGAAAAATTACTACTGTTGAATTTGTTTACTTAGCCAAGTAAATTTACCTGCATGTAGGTATTTCTATTTGAATTATGAATTAGGCAATTTACTCAGCCTTTTCGTTATTCAATAGAGCGAAGTAGTGCTTCCACAAGACTCACACTTCATTTAATGATAATCATATGATCATGGAGTAACAACCAGCAGATGGCATCGTGGAATATAGCTCAAAGTATTGTCTAATAGATTAAAGAAGTGTGGAAATCAGTAGTCCGGACTAATGTACGGTCTAACAAGTAGTTTTCATTCTCTCTTGATTTTATTCTTTTCTTTAACTCCCTGAAAGAATTTTTTCCCGAGTACTCGAGGCAATAGAAAGATGACGCTACCAACTGGATTGTTTGACAATGAATTATTGACCGTTAAATTTGCGGATTGGATACGAAATGATTATTACTGAAGGTAAATACTAAACAATTTCGATCAAAATTTATTATCGAAGTCACAACCGCTATAGACTCCAAATAAATTAACGAGGAATTCATAATTAAGACTATGGAATAGTTGAATAATTGTTTCCGAAATTCTTCTATGAACAGTCATCGCCAAAAAGCGTAAAGCTCAGATAAAAAAATGCAAATACTGAAGGTCAGGAATTCCGTACTGGCCAATGCCTTCCACTTGGCATTTTTCCCTTCGTTTTTGTTTCTTTCCACTCCAAAGGACGTAAACACGAGGGTGGCGCCCACTGGCAAAAATCTACATCCTCCAAAGCCATGAAAAGCGAAAAAAAAAAGAAAGGGAAAAAAAACCTGGGTAGGAAGAAAAAAAGGCTGTGCAATATGCGGAAATATCCGTACAAAAAGCCCTTCCACATCGTTCAAAACAATCTGCACAGTTGCATATGTGTGGAAGGCGTTTGGTAGACCATAAAAAGTGGTGGTGAAAAAGAAAAAAAAAAGTAGAGGGGAGTATGGCTTGCGTTTTGGGCGGAAGTCCGTTGATGCGACATAACCTATAATGAAAAAAACGAATGGTAGGTCGCGGTTGTAGAGCGCGACAGGAGCCACGCTATCACGCGAAGGAAGAAACACTTGTCCAATACTCCATTAATTTTATCAATCAGACAATGTGCAGGACAATAAGCCAGAATTGTTGATGATTGATAAGCGAGAGTTGGTATACGGCGTCAATCACCGTTAACGCGAGTCCGACAAAAATTTTTTAGTCGGTCAATAAAAATTCTAATTCATTATAAATGATGATAAATTTAACAACTCACGTTCATCCGTATCCTCGACGTCGGCATTCTGTAGATAAGATATATCTGAAACCCACAAACACCACAGGTTAAATATGAAAAAATCCCTCGTGTTTTACGCAAGCCCTCGTCCCGTCCACGGAACACTTCACTCACCCGCCATCTTGTAACAAACTATCCTGACATCTTGCGACAGTTTTGCCAAAAATTCACGAATCTTTGGTCTCATTTTCACGAAGTGTGGTGAATTGTAGTCGACGAAATTCAAAATGTTGATAACCAAAAAAAAAAAAAGATATTGATATGGAAAAAAAAAGATGATGGATAAACAAAAGAAATTATTTGCCAGATAGGTTTGAAGAGAGATCAAGTAAACAGCATATAAAACGTTAATGATCTTTATATATACATATCCTATGTACATATAGTTTGTTGCATGATAGAGTGATGTTAGAATTAACATTTTTTAATTTTTCAATTTATTTTTCATCTCTCAAAGATCCCTCAATACAACAACGAATTAAATTCTTCCATTGTTTCGAGAAACAATAATTCGACGAATAGAGTATCAGAATAAACGCATTAAATCTGCCGACAGCTAGTACCCTTTATTTTTTATTTAATATTTAGTCGGTGCTACGCAATGGGCTGTCAGTCCCACAAACAATACCATTCATAATGCATCTTTAAGCTCAGTCCTCCATGTTTACTTAATTTTAATTTTTTGCCTGATTGTTTTTTAAAGAAATACTGCTTCTTCATCTATTTAATATAAAGGATAAAGAAATGACGGAATGATTCTGTTTGAGTATCGTTTATGATAAGAATCGATGGAGTAATTGATTAAAAAAATAGTTGCATCCTAATAATGTCAATTGATTTAAATCGATTGTTCAGGGTTAGTCGTTACGACTAAAGTCACGCGGTGTCTAATGCTACTTCCTCGATTGTTGCTCTGCACATTGGGCACTCAATGAGTTGCATTGGGCATGTCTGACAGAAGCCCCTGGAAATCAAATAATTAAATATTAATAAATCATTGAATACGACTCTGTTTGTTTACAGTAGATAACTTTACCTGTGATCACATGGCAACAGCCTAACAGACGCCTTCTGATCATAACACAATGTACAAGAGTCCTCTCTCACACTCAATTTTCTTAACTGATCAAGATAAATATGTCGAGGCAGAACAACTTTATCCTCAGGAGTGAGTGTAGCGTGATCATTGAACTTTTGGAAATGACGATCAGTCGGAGGATACTTGAAAGGAATATTTCCAAAATTGAAAAGACACTGTTGAAATGACATGAAACTGGCAGCAGCAAAAAATCCCGATCTTGAACATAAAACGGCAATCATTGAATCATTAGTTCGCTATTCCAAGACACTTGACACTATTTATCAATAACGAGTCATTAATTCGATGAAGTAATTTGATAATTTGAGTCGTATAATTTGATAACTCACCTGGCTGTTTTGAAAACTTGTACACAGGGTTTTAGTGGTACACCATTGATGGAGAATATGATTTCCAACTTATCCAAGTCCAGCAGACAGCCAAGGACATCACCAGCCTTCCAGGGTGGTCTATCGGTGTATTTTTCGCTGGCTGCATTGTACCAGATCAATCGACGACATCCATCACAGGATAATGAGTATGAATCGTCGCCTATTCCATAACCCTCGTGATTCAAAAATGTACTATTCTTTGTTGCCCATCCAATTTGCATTACACCGGTAGTCATTATCAAAGTTTCGTAGTACCAAACACCATTATCAACTTGCAATGTACATCTAACACTCTCAAAAGTGTATGCATCACAGCGTGCTTCAAGACCATTTGGCGATATTTTCAGGTACTCGCTTACATCCTTTGTATTTAACATCACATTTATACCAGTTAAGTCAACTGTGTCATGGGAATATTTTCTGCCTTCTATCAAAACTGAAAATAAAAGGAAATAACGAAATTATCAATAAATATTCTCTATATAAATTTCAAGCAATTGAATATTTACATAAATTATCCAAGCACCACTGTGCGGAAAAGCCCACTTGACGTTTAACATAATTATTCTCAGTTGCCCACGTCTCCAATATCAACAACGGATGTTCTTTCTCAGCCATAAGTCTCTTTTGTATCGTCAATTTATTCTCACTCGTCTGTGCAAATTTCTCTAGTGCAATTAATGAGTACAGAACAACATAAGGCTCTACGTCTTCTTTCAGGTTCGAAACGAGGTAATCGAGTGTTGCGTTGGACAACACAGCGATACTGCTAGGTCCTGCTAATTTCTCGGCAATGCATCCTAGGACTATACAAATATTCCTCTGCTGACTCACACTGGTCTGCAGCTTTCCCGTATCCTGGGAGAGTTGAAACATTTGTGATAGTTTTGAGACCGAATCCTGTAAATGATAAATCATGTAAATTATTGCATCAATCATTTATAGTCAAATTGGATTAATCGAATGTTGCAAGAACGAGAAGAAGCAGACAAGAACGTTATACTCTTTTAATTCTCTATGGATATCATAATTGTCAGGCATATTTCATGTTTACGAATTTTTTATATTAATATCACAGCATTGGTGGATTTTATTTGTTTGGAAAATCGTGCATTACCTTCGAAGGCAGAGGACAGTCGTTGAGAAGAAGAGTAATAACTGATGGACCTAGAGGACTGTGCATGGGGATGACGTTGACCATCGAGCTAACCACTTGGATCCAGCCTTCCTCTTTGTCTGCTATCGTATGGAGCTTGAGCATCGCTGGGGGTGGCTCTTGTTCACTAAAAAAAATTAAAAACCGCCCATTAAAAATAAATAATTAAAATTTCAGACAATTATGTGGACCGAATGGTCCATAAGATCTTCATCTCGTCTTCATTAACTCTTTTATTCATGAGTCCATGATAAATAATTAAAAATTATGAATTATAACGAATTCTCTTACTTGTCAACAAGTGCTCCAATGACCCCGAGGGTCTCCAACACCAGTTTATCAATATTGGATGAGGTAGGAAACTTGTAGCAGGGTGGATCATCACTTCCTCCAAGACTTCCATGACAATGATTATCCGAAATAACAGTGTTCTCTACCTCAACATGATTTCCATCACAATCAACCTCAGGTTCATCAGCACTGTCTTTACACAAACAATTGCCCATTCCCACAAATTCCCTTACACAGGCGTTATCAATAATTCAGTACATGACCTTCAGAGGTTGTAATTCTCATCTAGATCTTAAGCCCCAAGTCATTTCCCCAGGTGAATGCAGCCAAGAATTTCTTCACAGCCTCATCATTCGTCCAAAGTTGTCACCGTCAGGTGATGATTACTGTTTTCCTCGATGAGCAGAATAAACACCCGAACATAAAATATTATATGATCTCACAAAGGGGATAACAAATGTCAACGCATACTCGTGACTCACAGTCAATTTATCTTATCAACTTGGAGCGTGAAAGAATTTCACTTTGAAATCCAATTGACTCCATTAATTTTCAGGTTATGTTCTACAACAGATCAAGCCGATTTGGAATCAACAACAATCACTTCATCCATTATTGTTAACCTGTTGGAATTGTCTTCTGGAGATTCTGCTCATTACCACAATCAGAAGATCATCAGCTGAGTTTTTTTCATGGGTCTCGGTGATTCTTCTACTTCAAAACCTCCCGTTATCCTTGCCCTCAATTAACTTTTATTTAATAGAGAAAATTATTTCTCGTAACACTTTTACGGATTCCAAGATCTACAAGTGTACATAATCATCACATATACACTACTGGACATTCCATATACCTGGATACATAATCTCCATTGAGTATGCAATTTTTAAAGACGTGTGTTCGTCAAACATTTGCAATTCTCACATCAATTGAAATGAATATATGTTACTTTGTAACTTCTAATCAATGAAAACTCCTAACACTGCAATAAAAATAAACATCAAACTTGCACTGAACATGACGCCAATTCCGTTCAACGAATTGTTAATTGAACATAAATGCAAAGTTCAATGAATAAAATGATAAAAAAAAAGTCAGCGATGACGAACGCTTTTGTTTGTAAAAAATAATGAAAAAAAAGTTGAAACTGAAAAATATAATTGTACGACTGATCTACTATCGGTAAGGAGAGTTGTGGATTTATCATTGTTATCGGGATCAGCTGTGTTATTGTTTCTGATTTGTTAGTATTTTCTAGTACGTGATACTTCAGAAGACTGGACCCCTCATTTCATGAGATAAATATATCTCAGTATCATCTGGAAATTGATTTAAATTTCCGGATTCCCGTGGATCAGTTTCAATGGAGATTCTTTGACTGCAGGAGAATAAATTTATAATGTGGACTTTACGAAGTGTAATATTTTTTATAATTGTTCTATGGGCCGGATGTGACGTTTGTCATTGCAATATCAAACAGCCGACGATTTTGGTGGCGGTTTTAGTAAGAAATAAAGCTCATACTTTGCCCTATTTTCTCAGCCTCTTCGAGAATTTGAATTATCCAAAGGAGAGGATTAGTTTGTGGTGAGTATTTCAATTTCTTAGTTAATTGTCGAGCCTCTCAATGGTGTTCTCTTTAATTGATTGGTTAATTGATTACCCATTGTTTTAGGATTCGAAGTGATAACAATATAGATAATTCCATCGAGATCCTATCGAAATGGCTAAACAAGGAAGGAAAGCATTACCATTCCATAAACGCAAGATTGGATTCAGAATCCCATGGATTTGATGACGAGAAAGGAACAGCCGATTGGTCTAATGATCGATTTACTCATGTAATTAATCTGCGACAGGAAGCGTTAGATTATGCACGAGAATCGTGGGCTGATTACATTTTTGTGAGTGATAATTTATGAATGACTCAGTTTTAATTCCTCTACAACAAAAAAAATCATGATGACCTGATTGATTTTCAGATGTTGGATGCTGATGTTCTCTTGACGAATCCCAATACGTTGAAAATTTTAATTGATAAACAGAAGAGTGTGGTAGCCCCTCTCTTGAAATCTGATGGGTTGTACAGTAATTTCTGGGCAGGAATGACTCAGGATTATTATTACCTGAGGACTGAGAGATATAAACCTATAGTAAATCGTATAGAAAAGGGCTGTCATGATGTTCCAATGATTCACAGTGCTGTCATGGTAGATCTGAAGAAGGTGGAGAGTGATTATTTGACTTATGAGCCCAAGAGTATCGATAATTATGCTGGTCCAGATGATGACATCATCGCTTTTGCACTTGGTGCTAATTCTTCTGGTATGTCGTTTTTATTACCTCTAAACCATTATCTTCCTTATAAAAAGTAAAATACGATTATTTGTTTCAGGAATTTCTCTTCATGTTTGCAACGATGAAATTTACGGATTTATTATGGTTCCATTGGAGTCTGGTGATCCGCTCGAAGCAGATATCGAGCAACTGACTAATTTGAAATTAGAAATCTTAGGCTATCAGCTCGAAATTCCCGTGTCCCCCGTGCTGAGGGAATTTGTAAAATACTCGAGGAAGGATACCCTCGGTATGGATCATATCTTCATGATAAATCTGGAGAGGAGAATTGAAAGACGTTTGCGGATGGAACGATGCTTCGATGAGCTGGGGGTTGAGGTAGAAACATTGGCTGCTGTGGACGGTCGGTACGTACCCTTGATATCTCAGTACTTTTGTTCCTGAATTCAAGAATTGCAGTTCCCAAATCCCTGAGTTTCAATTTTTTTGTCAATTACCAATTCCGCGCTTACGAGTTCAAATTTCATTCCTGGACTGTCCCATAAATTTTCGAGGATATCTCAACTACTTGGATCATACCATTCAATCAATTGTGGTTTTTAATATTTTGTATTGCAAATTCTGTATTTAAAATTACCTTATTACTAATTTTACCATTGATTTTATATCCAAATTTAAATCCGCAAATCCACGACAGAATTATATTATATTAGAGTAATTGATAATTGAGAAAATGATGAAGATGAATTGAAAGATTCCATTGAATTGAAAGATAGAGATGATTTGCAAGCAGAGTGAAATAATTCATAGAGAAGTTTTTTCTCGCTGACTCCTGGGGGTAGTGTAACTGTACTTGCTGTCATGCTGTGAGCACTTGGTACTCCGGATATGCCCAACTTGACAAACAGCTGATTTCGATTGAGATGCTCGATCTCTGAATATTCCCTCGTAGCTCTGAAGTCCAAGCGAGTCTTTATCTCCCACTGCTCTCCCAAATTTACAAAGAGATGATCGCATTCGTTTTGTTGCCACTTGAATTTCATGCATTCGTGCTGCGTAAATTATGGGGTTGACGATGGTTTTTAGGATGAGTAGGCAATGCGATGCACTGTAGACTAGGAATCGCGGATATTTAGATATCCAGTCGAATGGCAGCAGGCAATCATCGCAGACAAAGACAAATAGAAACGTTGCTGGCATCCAGCCAATCATGAAACTTCCTTAAACATTAAAAAAAATATCAAATTTAATTTTGTATTCGGGTACTCACAGAAATTTCTGGAAATTTTAGTCAACGCATTGTCTGAATCATGAGTGATGATGAGTTTCTAATGATTTTCATTTGAAAATATTCACTGAATTCCAAATGTTTCAATTTTTCCCTTAGAAAAAAACTATTTCGCTTCATAAAAATTCATAGAATTCAGCCACAGCTGAATAATTTCTATAATTTCACCTCTAAAGTTACCAGAAATAATTCCCATCATGAAACTCACCGAGAATTAATAGAGTCGTGCGAATGGCTTTGATATTTTTCGCCAATAGGTGATAAGTATTCTGGTGAATTTTGTTGCTCCCATTCCGCCGAAATGATAAACCAACACGACTGAATCGTAATCTCGACGCTTGATGCTTGCGTACAATATGAAAGATGTGAGCATAGATGCAGACCATCAGTACAAAAGGTCCAAAAAAAAGACTGCCAAACATCACTCGGAAGTTCTTCTTCAAAAGAAACCTAAAATGCTAGTTAATAATAAAACTGTTCTGAATTCAATTGAATAAAGAAATTCGTTAATTTGCGTACGTAATGTTCTTGCATCCTGGCGATTGGAAGCCTTCATTCTCTATAAGATTGAAATAAGCCATGAAAAAGCAGAGGGGAAGGGTCCAGAGTAAAATCGTGAGGCAAGTTGTCATTCTGGAATTAGATTAATAATCAGTAACAAATATACAATCAAATATTTATTTCATTACACACGAATTAACGCACCGATGAGTCATTATCGATAGATAATGAAGTGGTTTGAGAATCCCTAGATAATGATTGATGGCTAGTGTAACCAAGTGCCCTAAAGTAATAATGACAGCACCAATTCTGATGACCTCCAGGCCCAAAAGAAAGCACCTAGTACCTTTCAACAATAATTTCAATGATCTTTTTGTGCGATTCAACTTCACACTGTCCAGTAGTGTACTGTACAGTCGTTTCAATGATTAGAATGTTATTCTCCTGAAAGACGTACCTGGAAGTTTCAATCCCAGCCCTTCAGGAATGAAACTATTCCCCACAAGTCCGATACCAAGAGCTGCACTGGAAAAAGCATCAGCACCAGCAAGACTCAGACTGATCTGCAATGTGGGACTCAGGGGTCTTCTGATCCAGTAGACACATCCTAGGATTTTTACATTAACGGCAATTGAAATTATGCAAAAGAATATCAATGGCAGTGTTCCATAAAAATATAAAAGCCTCATGCGGTGACTGTCGATGTCAGGTGCATTGGAATCGTCTACGGATTTGTTCAGCATTGCGACAAGATTTGTTGCATCAACTTCTAAAGTCCTCGTTGCTAAGTAATTATAGGCCAAGGACGATAAATTCATAATTGCCTGATTGGATCGTTCGACGGGACTTGAGTCATTGTCGTCCATTCTATTTTATATGAAGAATCCTCCGCACGGATGAAAATTTATTTTCATATTTCTTTCATTTAAACTCCTCCATTAATTTCTGTAACAAAAATAATTAATTGGGAAGTATTAAATCAGAAATGAGGAGTTCATAATTGTCTTTTTACTGGAAACTACTAGGGTACTGGTATTATAAAATTATTATTTAATCTGATGACGTGAAATGGATGATGAATGCAGTTTTTTGGCGTCAGTTGTAGATGATTTGATATTTTTTTATCCTTCACGGGTTTTAAAGGAGATTTCGACTAGAATCTTTGGAGAAACTTAATTCCTCTTCCGGATGAAAGACGTTTGAGGAGAGTATCAAGAAGTTTCTCGTTATTGATTGCTATCGTAAGCCTAGATTGGAGCCTGGGGACGCGGCTTATCAAAAGACCAAAGAAAACAATTTATCCTCGCCTCAAGGGGGATAAAGGCTTGATACAATGATGTGTGTGTGGATGATCTCAAGGATGTTCATGAGGAACACTGGGGTACGTCGTAGCAGGAATGTAATTAGCGAGCTGCAGTCCATCGTTAGAACTTTGATCATTTGAGATAATTATTTTTCTACAGCAATTTAATTCCCGCACTTTACCGAAAAATATAGGTATGACGGGACTAAAACTTCTGAATTGTCAAAATTTTTTCAGTTAATCCTATGAATTTTTATATCTTAATAATGGATTTGGAAATGGAAAAAATTTGATTTTTTAATTAATCAACGATGGTTGTAATTTATTTCCGGGTCTTAGATGATAAAATACTCAGAATTTGGAAAAAAATAGTGGAACAACAAATTCTTGCATACTCTAAGGCCCTAAGGGCCTAAGGGGCCTGATGGAAAGATCATTTTCTTCCCATAAAATCAATCATTTGATTCACAGAAAAATGAAATCTCTAGAAAATTATTTTTATGTTAAATCCAATTTTTTCAGTGAACAAATGATTAATTTTTCATATATTCGTCTGTGAGGCGATGATAAAACCATCAAACAGCTTAAGGGGAGAAAAGTGACATTGAGTTCCGCGCGCATGATTTGTATAGGGTTCTATATGATCTAGGATGTTGATTTAAGATTATACATTTTAGATTCTTATAAGAACTTTCCGATCTCATTATTATTTCGATAACTGATATTCAGGACGGAAACGAATGCACAACGCAGCTCATTAATTAGGTAATCAACTGCTTATCAGCTGGACCTCACAATTTAGATAAAAATAATGAAATGCTGTAAAAAAAATTTGATCTGAACATCATTTCATCCGGAATTACGGAAAATATTGATATTTTTCATTGAATATTGTCCTCTGTACAACAAATTTTTCATTCATCCGACTTTTATAGTTTTCCATCTATATTTCATTATAATTTTGATAACAGATATTTGGCGTGAAAACAATTCTATGATTTGGAATGATTTATCATAAACATTAATTGATATGTTATTGAAATCACTTATCATCGATGAAGTGACTTACCTACTTGCGCTTTTCCGGTCTTTCCTTGACGCTCTTCACTTTCGAAATAAGAGGAAAATCGTCTATAGTCGAGCTGCGCGTGACAGTTCCAACGCGGTTTCTTGTGAGAGGGGAAAATTGACGTGTGAGGGCTTTTTTTGGGGGAAATAATTTGAGCTGCGAGATTATTAACACCTTGCGCAGAAAGCACTCGAAAGAAATGAATAAATTAATTACTTCTGATTGACTCTTGAATTACTGATCACAGCAGTTGAAAATCATACCTCATCTTCTTGAAAATCCACTGATAAATATTTTTTACTCTAATTATTAATTGTTAATAGAAACAACAAAATTGTCAATGAACTAAAACAAAATTGAAATTCTGTTTTCCCTTGCAATTTAGTCACCACGAATTAAAGTCTAATTAATTACTTTCGATTTCTCAAATTGCGAGAAAATGCATTATTAATATTGCAGAAAAATTATTATTAATGTTGCAGAAAATTGAACGAGACAATTTTGGCGGATTGGGGAATCAAGATGATGCCGCAGTATGCGGACCCTTATCATAAAAGGTAAATAAATTGACAATCCCATTAGAATTATTGTTATCAAGATAAAATAGAATTGCTGTTCAATTCATTAGCTTCGCTGTTAAAATAAATTGGGGAATTAATAGAGGAAACGATTGGGAGAGGATAGAAGGAAAATAATCATCTGTTGTCTGATTCGAATTTATAGACCCATGAAAATGGGAGAAATTGGCTGTTTTCTCAGTCACTACATCATCTGGAAGAGGATGATCGATGACAATTACAAACAAGTTATGGTACTTGAAGATGATGTTCGCTTCGAGCCTTATTTTCGAAATAAAGTCAACGTTGTTATGGGGGAATTGAAGAATCTGCAATTAGAATGGGATTTAGTGTAAGAAACATTTTATTATTATCCATTTTCATTTTTTATTGATCAATCTGGATTAACATTATCTCATTAATTTAATTAAAATAATTTCGATATCGATTTCAAGCAATAATTAATTAATTTCTTACTGGTTATGATGAACTCATGGAACTCGATAATTTGAGACTGAAATATTGAATAATAATTATTTTCGAAACGATTAATTTCATAAAATAAAGAAGAAGTTTCTGTATTTACCTTTGAATTAATTTAATGTTAATATTGTTGAATGTATTGAATTGATTTTCATCCGAATTATCATCTCCATTCAATAATTTAAATTATATAGATTTTAATTATGTTATTTCTCGCGATAAGAAAATCAAAATGCACATTTCGACTGATTAATTAAATAATCAACTGCTTATGATCTGAAATGCACAATTCAAAATTCAGACAAAAATTGTATGAAATTTCCTCAGTCTCGAAATTTTTAATTTTCGGAATTGCAAAATATATTCGCATTTTCAGTTGAATATTACCCTCTGTGCACAAAGATGTCCTGAATTTTTTCCTTGATGCTATTTTTATAGTTATTCATTTATAAAATCACATTATTATTTTGATAACAGATATTTAGGGCGAAAACGAATGCAGGAAGAGGATGAGCCTTACGTGCTGAGTTCAAAGTACCTAGTGCACGCTGGCTACAGCTATTGGACCCTGGGTTACATATTATCCCAAACAGGAGCACAAAAACTACTCGACGCAAAGCCGCTTAATTCCCTCGTCCCAGTTGATGAATATCTCCCAATTCTCTTCGACAAACACCCAAGAGCCAACTGGAAAGGATACTTCCCGGTGCGCAATTTAATAGCATTTTCCACAGCGCCATTACTGATTTTTCCCACGCATTACACTGGCGAATCTGGTTACATCAGTGATACGGAAAATTCCAATATCATCAGTGAAGATAAAATCGCAGCGAGAAAAAACGAACTCTAAAATGGATTTAACAGTTTGGAGTGGGGGAAGAGGAGAAAAAGAGGCCCCGACAAATGGGGGCGGGGCCTTAAAGGAAATTCGATATTCCCGAAACTAGTGCCAGAGTTTATGCCATTTTGTTATATTATAAAAGAGGACTAATTTTTATACATCAAATTATTTTAATGACAAATTTAGCAACTGCCAAAGTATATTTGATATAAAGAACTTTTATATTTATTCATCAGTCGTTTTTATATCCCGAATTACTGGAGATGAGATTGAATAAATATAGCTGTGCAATAATTACTTCGTTATTTATATTTTATTAATTACTACCTCTCATTATTTCAGATTTATAGAAAAGCGAATTTTATTTCGATTTAATTGAGTCGTCATGGGAATGGGATATATTCAGAATATATTTAGCCCACATCTGGTATATATCTTGGAATATATGAGGGAATATAATTGCGATAAATAGTGGGGTGTATGTTCTCTTTTCGATGTAGATCATCGATTTCACCACTGGAGATACGTTTACGTGAGGATTCCCATTGAATTCGAGATTTTGTCAATTGAATACGAAAAAAAAAACAAGGCCCATTCGGTTTTTCCTGTCCCCATTGTCACATTTTGTCCCCTCGTCGGGCCCACCACCGGTTGCGACACAATTCTCCCCCAGGAATCGTCACTTTTTGTCGGGATGTCGCACAGAATACGTACGCGATTAGTCCCCAGCTCGAATAATCACCAAAAGTGTCATCCAAACATCAATATTATTTTTTAAATAAACAACAAAAATTAATATTAATTAACTCTGCAGTCCACTTTCTCCCAAAATTATACAATTTTCCATTACAAAATCATTATCAATTATAAAATTTTCCAATTTTCGGAGTTCAAATTGCAGAAAAAATGGAACAACTCGCGGTGAGAATTCTCGATCAATGAAGTTTTGTTTATTTTTATTTAATTAATAAATCTGTGGAGTGGAATCTTAAGAAAAAATCGGTCCATTATGGCCGCTACATCCACTTGAATTGTCCCATCTTTTCTTTGTCAACTCGCAGGATTAGTGAATTTACCCTCCATTTTCGTCATGTGTCGTCTTTTTGGATTGGTTTTTTGAGATTTTTAGTGAAAATTAATGGAAAAAATATGGAAAATACCGGGGAAGTGACGAGCATTCGGAAAAGTCGTAAAACACAAGCGTGGTTGGACGAACATGGAAATAAAGGAAACGATATTATACGAATCGAGGGTGTGGACAGGCTGGTGACGCGAAATTTATTGAGGAGTACAGAGCAAGTGGATAAAAATGATGATTTATCCTTTGGGACATTAATATGGGGATATTGCAGAGGATGGTGGCCAGGTGACGATTTTTTTTGTTCCCCATTGAATTATTACCCAGTGATAAAGCGAAATTTATCCAATTCAGAAAGATTCGGCACAAATTATTTGTCTTGCTGTACTCAGCCTGTTAATCCCCATAATCATGAATTTTATAATTTATTTATCGTTCCAGCGCTAGTGATTGCTCCGGAAGATTTGAAGAATAATGGAAACCCCAAGAAATTGTGGGTTTTTTGGTTGATCGATTCCAAAGTTTCACAACTGATAAAAACGTCTCAAGTGATAATGTTTTGTGATGGCGACCAGGAGCGATTGATAACAATCATTCGTAAAATGAAAGTTTTTGATAATCCGTTTATTAAAATAATGGAGGTATTTTAAAGACTGCATTTATTTAATGTCTTACTCGATAAATAAAATGGTTAAACAAACTGTGGAATCCAAATAGAATTGAAATGGAATTAAAATAAATCTAAAATTCAGAATGGACTGATAAAATTCGTCGGAATGAATTATTAAATTAATGAGAGTTCGGCCTAATTAAGTTCGACAATTAAGTCGAGAATAATTTCTCTTTCTCATAAAAAATTAATAACAAAATTGAAGTGGTGAAAAATTCGATTGCATTCAAATTTAGTTAAAAAATTATTCTATTCGTTGCAGTTTTGCAAATTCGTTAAATTGTTGAGGAGAATTAGGCGAAGTGTTCAATGAATAAATTAAGAAGAATGGGAGATTGGAGATTTTTTAATTGAATCATTAGTGATTGAATTTAATATCGAGTTACAAGAGTGAAATAAATTTTCAGATACTCGCAAATAGGATGGAATGTATTTTCTCGAGACCCTACGAGGAATGGATAGAAAAATATTTTTCTACTTTAATTAATCACAGAGAGTATCTAATATTCTATCCGTATCCATCTCAAGTCGCTGAATCATTGGAGACATTCAGGAAAGTTAATCAACAAATTAATTTACAATCAGCGAAAGCACCACCTCCAGTGAAGCGTAAAAATTCCACTAAAAAAATCCACCAATCACTTGAAAAATCTTCTGAACGGATAAATTCAAATCATTTGAATGTCAAGTCCCAAAAAATTGGGGCCATCACGTGGGCGAAGATTCCAGGACAAATTTGGTGGCCAGGTAATGAATAAAATATTAAAAATCAATATAATATTGAAAAATTACACTTTAAACTTCAATTTTTAAATCGTTAAATTTTTAACAATGACAAAATGACGAATCATTCAATCCCCTGAATATTCTGTTAATTCTCAATTAGTGGAGAATTCAGGCAATGATTTCCCCGAATTTTCAATTTGTTATACAATTTAACATGAAAAACCGAAATTTAGAGACCGATTTCAATCGAAATTGAATTCAATCTCATATAATTAAAAATCCAGATGACTTCGTGACTGAAATTCCGAGAATTCTTAACGAGTTTAGAAATATTCCGAAGATTATTGGAATATTCAAGTCCCATCGCATCTGATTTATATCCATTTTATTTGTTTTAAGCAATGATTATTGATTACCGAGACTGTGCAATGAACGAACCAAAAGCAGAATCGCAATGGGTCATGTGGTACGGCGATTACACGCTATCTCAAGTTAATTATAAATATTTCATGGAGTTTCGTGTGGGAATTAAGAAATTTGAGGATCACATAAGACAGTCAAAAAGAGAAACGTACAAGCGAGGGATTTTGGAGGCTTCCAAGGATTACTGTACCTTTTCTGGATGTCAGACAGATAATTGGGATATAAATGATATTTTCAATTGGTTCCAAGTGGACAATCCATCGTCCAATTATCTCGATAACGAGAACAATAAATATTCTCCGAAAATTCGGATGGAATTGTTAAAACATGTCAGTAGGACCAGCGAAGCAGCTGTTCGGGAGCATAAATTGCAAAATACTGGTGAGAGAATGAAATTCGAGAATTAAATTATCTCTTCGAATAATTAATCGGGCATATACCATGCAGATTTTCTTACAAAAAAAAGATTAATTTTTAAAAAACAATATGGGATTAATTTCGGTATATTCTGAGTGCACTGTAGTTTATATGGAATTTGTAAGGAATTATTATGAAATAATAATGAAATAATTCCAGAAATCTTACGCGTCATCAGTTCGCATCATTCAGACACGGAAAAATCAATTTGTCTGATGTGTTTGGAGAGGAATCAAAGGACAATGCATGAACATCCTTTTTTCATCGGTTTATTATGCGATAATTGCATGGTAAGTCGACAGAATGTTAATATTATTGATAAATTAACATTTTACCCCACTGTTTCACAGATCAGTTACAGATCAACTATTTTCGCTTACGATGACGACGGAAAATGTGTAAGTACTCATTTATAGATTCAATTGATTAGTGGAAATATTAAATGAATCTTAACTTTTCAGTTCTTCTGCGCTCTTTGCACTGTTACCGATACTGTCGTCATTTGTGATAATCCTGATTGTCCGAGGTGAATTATCCATTGTTCAATAATAAATTATGAATATTAAGGGTAACAAGGAAATTATGATATTTTTCAGAGTGTACTGCACTGTCTGTATGAAATATTTAATCGCTCCTGATTCATATCGTGAAGTTCTTAAAAAGAAAGAGTGGAATTGTTTCCTGTGCAGTGAATCATCCCATGTACTGAGTAATTCGTTGGTAAACCCGAGAGACGACTGGAAAATGAGAATTCAAAAAATGTTTTCTATCAATCGTCATTCTATCTCTCATTACATGCAGTACTACGAGCAGAAAAAGAAAATTCGTGTGCTATCGCTTTTCGATGGCATCAGTTCTGGTGTGTGTTAATTATTATTTTGGTTTTGGTTGAAAGAGAAAAATGCAGACTTTTTTTTAAATTTTTATAAAGGTTTTCTGGGTCTTCAGCGCCTTGGAATTGATATCGACGCATATTTCGCGAGTGAAATAGATACAGACGCCGAATTAGTGAGCAAAGTACACTTTGGCACGACAATAATTCGATTAGGAGACGTCAGGAATATCACGCGGGAAATATTGAATAATTTATTGCCTATCGATTTATTAATCGGCGGTTCGCCATGCAACGATTTAAGTTTAGTGAATCCAAAACGTCGAGGAATTCATGGTGAATCCTTACAAATCTCATTCAATAAAATCCAATCAATGGGATAAATAAATAAATATTTTTATTTTACAGATCCTAATGGAACAGGAATTCTCTTTTTCGAATATTGTCGGATAAAAAATGACATTGAAGAAGCGAATGAAGGCAGAAATCTGTTCTGGTTGTTCGAAAATGTCGCGTCAATGCCCGAGGAATATAAAAAAGAAATTGACAAGTAATTGACATTTTTTTATTATTATTATACTTCAGGCAATTGCGTACAACAATCGATAACTGCGATAAAATTAGAAAATTGGATAATCCTGCACATTTATTTATTTATGCATGATATGCAACGTATTACTAAAATAATAATGACAAATTAATTATGATTGCATTATCTCAGTTTTAATTCGGGATAAATTGATAGTGAGACATGGAAAACCGAAATTCCGTAAATAGCGAACGATACCGATAATTTTTATATTTTTTTCGGTGACTAGGAATCTCAGATGTGAACCTGATCTCATCGACTCCGCGGAATTTTCTCCTCAACACAGGCCACGATATTACTGGACAAACATCCCCATGGCATCCTACACTCCACTCGTGAAAGATCTCCAAGATGTCTTGACCCCAAATTGCAATCGTCACGCATTAGTCAAGAAAATTCGTACAGTCACCACTCAATTGAAGTCATTAAAACAAGGTATGTACCCCTTGACTCTTAGGATTAGCTGAAATGGATTAATTATGAGAATATCTATCGACAGGTTCGAGAGCCTTGAAGCCAATAATAATGGGTGAGGAGTACGACTGCCTCTGGACAACCGAATTAGAAGAGATTTTTGGATTTCCTCGTCATTACACCGACATAAAAAATTTGAGTGCAACTAAACGCCAGAAATTGATTGGTCAAGCTTGGTGTGTCAGGACAATTACCGAAATCCTAAGGCCCTTGAAACATTATTTTTCTCTCAACAAGATTTGCAATTAATAATAATTAATCATTCAATTTTTTCCTACTGTCCTTAAATTTTGCATTGAAATACTAGAGAAACATATTCTCTCTGTCAAACTATCAATCTGTTAATTCAGAAGCTAGAGAAATTAGTGTTTAATTCATTCTTTACAGTTGTCAGTAAATATAGAATAATAAATCATGACACTAGCTGTAATTTTTATCTGGATTATTCCAGCGATAGTTGTACTTGTTCCAATCGTTTTGGTGATCAATCCACAACCATTAATACCGTTCTTAGCGAAATATCTTAACCTTCCTGAATGGGATCCAAGCCCAGAAGCTGTAGTGAAGGAAAACTACACACTATACGCATCAGATGGAAAACAGAAAATGATCGCTGTTTTCACCAGTGATTTGTTCGTTCTCAATGATCTGAAAACGACTTATGGCTTCACAAATGAGCTTTATTCACGCGTGAAAGATGATTTCGATGTGGTAGTTCTGAAATATCCTCTGCGAATGAAATCATCATTACGCGATTCAATAGTGCACTTTGGCGAGACATTATGTAAGGATTTTCTGCACTACAGATATTGGCATGCCATTAGTTTTTCAACTGCAACACTTCTTACTGGAACATTCATGCATAAAGAAAGGGATGCAACATTCAGCAGGCAAATTGAAGTGCCGCAAGTCGGCATCAAGTTCTCTTCGTTTGTAGGAATCTGTGGTGTTTATAATACTCAATACAATAATGGAATTATAGATGCCCTCTTCAAATTTTATATACTAAAAAATTCAACACGAGGCCATTTGTATTCGTGCTATGATCCACAAGTGCCGACGCTCCTCCTGTCTTCGCAAAGTGATTTGTTTATTAGTCAAACTCGTCAATTTGTAGCAGCTCACTCATGCCGGATAGAAATGTACCCTAGAGATTTGCCGCATTTGTTTATGAAATTAATTGATCAAAAGGAATCTCAAAACGGTATGAACAAAATTGTGGAGTTCATCAAGCAGGCACAAGAGCAAGGTGACTTTTGAGATGACTTGCCTATCGGTATATATGTATGACATGTATTTCACGTAATTTTTTAAAGTATATAATGTGCGTAATTTTCCATTTTTTGGCTAACGGTTCAGCTTCGACATTCCCGTTATCGCAAATTTATATTTTTAAGTCAGCTTTGAGTCAACTGGTTTTGCAATTCACGAATTATTTAGTGAACATCACTAAATTAATGTTATTTATTCCTAATCGATTGTAATCGGAATGGAAGTCCATTAGCTTTTCACTCGGTGAATCCCGCATAATGTGATTATACAAAATCGAATAATTGAATAATAATCAGTTAATGAATTAGTACTATTATTGCTTTATTACTTAATCTATTGCTTTATGATAATGTGTCATTTTATTTACCCATGAAAAGTGCCCACATATGATTGATTTGCCCGGGCAATTACAATTTTTTGTAATCCTCGTTTTTTGTCATATTAATCTCTCAGTTTTTTCTGAACAATCCAAGTATTTTTCGTCAATTAGCCACACATGCATCCAATTTTTTTATTATTAATTCAAATCTTTGACATTGGTATGAATTTTTAAAATACTGTAATGAATGTATTTTAATGAATCCACCTGTGTTGCTAAATTCTCAGTCATTCCTCCGCAAATAGCGTTTAGTTCTGAAATTTACGACTGATGAATATTAAAGATTTTATATAATTAACAAAGATTATTTTAATGAAGAAATAGAAAAAATGAGTGCATTATGCGCAGTAAAAAAGTGTTGAGAACTATTAAATTAAAAGACGAATGCAATTAAAATTGAAACATCATCCTCCAATTGTTTAATACGTTTTTATTTTACACTGTATTATATCTAATAAATAGTCTATATATAGTAAACTTTAAATTATGGAACTTCAAAAGCATTTGCTCTGGCTCGTTCCTGTATTGATTTTGATTCTTCTTTCATATTTCCTAGATAAAGGCGAAACATTGAGGGCTGTTACCAAGTGGATTTTAATTGGACTTGGTTTGACACTCACTGCAGTAATTGCTCTGCGATTTATTCCGAAACGAAAATAGATAAAAGTGGAATAATATATCACCCAATTTACTAACAAATTCATTACACCTAGTGGAAAAATGCAACCATCATAATTAACGGACTAACTAACTAACTAACTACATAGGCCAGTAATTAAGTTAATTGATTTTCCAGAAAATTAGTTTTTTTCATATTAGCTGCTGATAATTGATCATTTGCGAAAATATTATCCATTCATTTCCCAAGTATAAATTGAACTATTGAATCCCTAAAATTAATGAGATACAGAATTATAACATTCAAGAAGTTTGGATGATAATTATGAGCCTTGTTGGTATTTTTTTTGTTTACACTAGCGTATATGGCGCGCTATGCGCGCCAAATCGTCCACGTATGGGGTGTTATCATTGGAATATATATATATTTATATATTTCCAAGGTAATATATACATATATAGAATTTCAAAAAGAAAATAGAAAAAAGTCTGAAAATTTTTTATATAAAAAAAATTAATATAATTTATATATTATATATTATATATATTATTTATATATGTATATATTATATATATATATATCATATTATATAGATATATTTTGATATGCATAGCGCCAAAAAAAGCTGACAAAAAACGTTACATGCTTTTTTTTAAAAGGGATAGGTTCATCATATCATGCGTAAATAATGCATAAAAATCTACAACGTGTAAACCGGATTTTTTTTTCTCGAAAAATTTGTTCATATGAAATAGATTTAAAAGGTCGGATTTTGTTGGGAAAACGCCTGTATCAGGAATTCAATATGTAAAGACAATCGTTCTAAAGATTTTTTCACTGACCTCAACTATCTGACAACTGAAAAGTGATTTACAGTGGTCACAATACGTTTCCATGAGAATTGACATGGAGAATTGCTAAATAAATATTTTTATTTTACAGATCCTAATGGAACAGGAATTCCCTTTTTCGAATATTGTCGAATAAAAACTAACATTGAAGAAGCGAATGAAGGCAGAAATCTGTTCTGGTTGTTCGAAAATGTCGCGCCAATGCCCGAGGAATATAAAAAAGACATTGACAAGTAATTGACATTTTTTATTATTATTATTCTTCAGGCAATCGCGTACAACAATCGATAACTGCGATAAAATCAGAAAATTGGATAATCCTCCACCATTTATTTTTTTATTTATAGCTTTAGATCCATTAGCTCTTCACCCGGTGAATCCCGCATAATGTGATTATACGAAATCGAATAATTGAATAATAATCAGTTAATGAATTAGTACTATTATTGCTTTATTGCTTAATCTATTGCTTTATCGTAATGTGTCATTTTATTTACCCATGAAAAGTGCCCACATATGATTGGACAACTCCCACTATTGCCCGGGCAATTACAATTTTCTGTAATCCTCGTTTTTTGTCGGATTAATCTCTCAGTTTTTTCCGAACAATCCAAGTATTTTTCGTCAATTAGCCACACATGCATCCAATTTTTTATTATTAATTCAAATCTGTGACATTGTTATGGATTTTTTAAATACTGTAATGAATGTATTTTAATGAATCCACCTGTGTTGCTAAATTCTCAGTCATTCCTCCGCAAATAGCGTTTAGTTCTGAAATTTACGACTGATGAATATTAAAGATTTTATATAATTAACAAAGATTATTTTAATGAAGAAATAGAAAAAATGAGTGCATTATGCGCAGTA
>NW_011887748.1:305982-323434 GCF_000806365.1 Fopius arisanus
CAGGAATTCTCTTTTTCGAATATTGTCGGATAAAAAATGACATTGAAGAAGCGAATGAAGGCAGAAATCTGTTCTGGTTGTTCGAAAATGTCGCGCCAATAATAATAGTAATTGACATTTTTTATTATTATTATTCTTCAGGCAATTGCGTACAACAATCGATAACTGCGATACAATCAGAAAATTGGATAATCCTCCACCATTTATTTATTTAGCTTTAGATCCATTAGCTTTTCACCCGGTGAATCCCGCATAATGTGATTATACAAAATCGAATAATTGAATAATAATCAGTTAATGAATTAGTACTATTATTGCTTTATTGCTTAATCTATTGCTTTATGATAATGTGTCATTTTATTTACCCATGAAAAGTGCCCACATATGATTGGACAACTCTCACTATTGCCCGGGCAATTACAATTTTCTGTAATCCTCGTTTTTTGTGCGATTAATCTCTCAGTTTTTTCTGAACAATCCAAGTATTTTTCGTCAATTAGCCCCACATACATCCAATTTTTTATTATTAATTCAAATCTTTGAAATTGTTATGGATTTTTTAAATACTGTAATGAATGTATTTTAATGAATCCACATGTGTTGCCAAATTCGCAGTCATTCCTCCGGACGTAGCGTTTGGTTTTGAAATTTACGACTGATAAATATTAAAGACTTTATATAGTTATTAAAGATTATTTTAATGAAGAAATAGAAAAAATGAGTGCATTGTGCGCAGTAAAAAAGTGTTGAGAGCCATTAAATTAAAAAACTAATGCAATTGAAATTGAAAAATCATTCTCCAATTGTTTAATACATTTTTATTTTACACTGTATTATATCTAGTAAATAGTCTATATATAGTACACTTGAAACGATGTTCGTTGCAAAATCTACGCCCTGGCTCATTCTATTGGTCTTGTCGATTCTTACATACTTCCTAATGAAAAATAAAATACCGGGAATTATAGCTACCGTTTCAGCTCCTTTCAAATGGATATCATCGTTTTTTTCAAAATAATTTATCACCCAATTTACTAATTTACCCAATTCACCAAATTCATTACACCTAATGGAAAAATGTAGCCATCATAATTAAGAGACTAACTAACTAACTAACTTCATAGGCCAGTAATTAAGTTAATTGATTCCCCAGAAAATGAGTTTTCTTCATATTAGCCGGTGATAATTGATCATTTGTGAAAATATTATCCGTTCATTTCCCAAGTATAAATCGAACTATTGAATGCCTAAAATTAATGAGATACCGAATTATAACATTCAAGAAGTTTTGATGATAATTATGAGCCTTGTTGGTATTTTTTTGTTTACATAGGTTCATCATATCATGTGTAAATAATGCACAAAAAATCTACAACGTGTAAACCGGATTTTTTTTCTCGAAAAATTTGTTCAAGTGAAATAGATTTAAAGAAAAAAAAAGTGATAAACAATGCCCAATAAATTTATTCATCGTTTTTCATTCAACAAACGGCCGAGTTGAAGACAAAAATTAGAAGGATTTATTGCCACTGAAATATTTTCAATGTTTAGCACACTTTTTTCAGGAGAATTGCCAGTTTTTGCTATTTTCCTGCATGTCTTTCGCCATGATAGTTTCTAATTTATCTTTTATTTTTCAAGAAAATAATTTTATCAGTAAGTAGTTACTCAGCAGTAATCGAAGAGGTAGAAGACTGACATACCGATAGTATCAAAGACCAGTTTCTGAATCTCTCTGTGACACTAGAGGCATTCTACAAAACGTCAATCGAACGGTATTTCAATGATTCAATTCAGACTTCTGACAGAAATTTATCTATTTTCTTCCATTAATAAATTCATAAAAAAGCAATGAACGGAATAAGTGCCTCAACCGAGACCCAGCAGAAGCAAAAGCGTTGTACAATCATGGCAGAGGTTAGATGATCAATAAAAACATGAACAATTACTGCTACTCCACAAGTAATAAGTCATTAATTTTTTTTGTATTCTAGATTCAACAGGTGGAGGACAGCTTGAAGGACTCTTTGCACAGAGTCCAAGTAATCGAGAGAAAATTAGAAACCCGACTGTTGACAAGTGAGAGTCGAGAGAGACTGGAACGAGAACTCGAACTCGTAAAGGAAGTCTTGAAAAAAAATCAAGAACAATTGCTTTATCTCAGGAAGCAAAATACGAAGTCCTTCATGGTTGCTGCAGCAATTGCCTTCGCTTGCTTTCTAGTGTATGGACTCTACCTTCTCGTTACTAATACAAGGTGATGAGTAATTGTATCCGAACAATTCTAAGAAATATCTTTTAGTACATTCCGGGTAGAGATAGGGATATAGTAAATAATGGACCAATATTGACACTCAATCTGACATTATATCAACTTTAAGTATTCAATAAACTTTAGTATTTTCTTTATAAACTTTTGATGATTTTAATGCACGTCATGTTTCTTCTCTTTATTTGCTCTGGACAAGCAAGTCGTATTGTGGACTTCCAGCTAGACGACTTCTCATGTATTTTTCGTGGATTTCTGGCTGCAAGTAGCTGACTTTGACCCCTGGATCTTCTTTCATTGCCGATTTCCACTGAAGCTGAAGGTTAAAATACAAAACAATATTTTTCATTGTGCTGACAATAGTTATTAGCACATTATCAATGTTTTTTATCTAAAAAAATAACTAAATATCTTTTGCTTTTAATTAAATTGATTGCAACTAAACGATCTCGTCGAATAAATATGGAAATCCCCTAGTCTCTGATACAATAATCAAAAATTAAATGGAATATCAAATTATCTCCAGAATTATTAATTTTAGGAGAGAATGTCAAATAATCTTTTTTGTTGGAAATTTAAGTGGCTAGAAAAAAACTTTTTGACGTTTTTGCGTTGAATTGATAGTTTCCGAGATAAATCGATAGAATACATGATTAACTGACCAGTCTGAGAAAACGTTCACGCGGGATGGCATATTGCTCGCCTCTGAGAATTCTGATGAGATCAGCTCTCTCACACCATGGCCAGATCATCAGGTCCAGCATTCCAGGCTTATTCCCACCAAAGAAGGGGGTCCCCCGTTTCCCCAGTTCTCTGTCAAATATTTCTAATCCCTTCAAGACTTCCTCGAACGCGTCTCGATCAACAGAAGTCTCAAAGTGCAGCTGAAATCAATGAAATTCAATTCATAATTTCCAAATGGCCTTCCATTTGACTCATTTTAAAATTAATTAACACGCCTTATTGTAACATTAATGAAAGCTCTCGCAGATTTTTCGAATCATTTTTTAATCTCAATGAATACAAAACGAATAATGAAGACAAGAGTAAATGGCATTAGTAAAATACCTTGTACATCAGAGTTATAACACCGTTGAATCTCTCGATCAACAGCTTGTCCTTAGCTTTCAGAAGAGGATCGTCTGGGTACAGATTACCCTGGCTAAAAGCCTCATTCAGATAATCAGCGATTATCAGACTCTCGTACAAAACTTCGCCTTCAGGAAACTCAATGCATGGCACTTTCCCCAGAGGACTCTTCTCCAGGTACCAGTCCGGCTTGTTACCCAAATTTATAAATACCACATCGTATCTGCGGTATTCAGTATAATATTCTATTTAAAATAGTCACTCAAGAAATCCCTTCATGAAATCTGTACTAAAGCGGTAAAATACGACAAGTTCAACTAGGATTTTTCGAAATATCTCTGAAACTAAAAAGCATAGCGAATTTTTTGTAATGACCTTTTACCTAGATCAGGATAAGGCCTAGAAAATGGATCTTATCGAAAAATTCGTTATCGCCCCTCATTTCGGAGATATTCCCAAAAAATCAGGGAATAAGTGGAATAATTCCTCTAGTTTTACCAATTCTGTACAGGAATAATCAACTATAAATCCACAAATAACTTTCTCTTGATAAATAAATAATTAAAAAGACTGTTCAAATAAATAATTTAAATGCTGATCAGTAAAAGACGTTTTGAATACTACTCTACTGAAGAATTCGTCTCCAAAATAATCCCCTTCAATACAAAAAAAATGTATAATTAATCCTTGAACTCACGGAATGTTTTTTTGATCCAAGACCAAATGAACCCTCTGGGCATAAGGGCAAAATCTCATGCTGTAAAGACGTAGTTTTCCAGACTGGAAAGGCGGAACCTCACTTCCTAAAAACGTGAATAAATGTGAATAATATTATTAAACAGCGATATCTCTAATATAAAAAGAATAACGAAATTATACCCTTTGTCAAATGAGACGAGTTCATGATACGAAAATTTATTTATTTTCTGTTGGAATTCAGAACGCCGGTATTAGCCGGTATGTCTTATTTGGACGTCTTGTAACCAGCAAATGATTCCAAATAACGTACAGAACCCGATGCTAACGATTTTTCTACACCCAGTGATTTCTCTCCTGAATGTTGATCTGTTACTAAACTGTAGTTCAATGACAACTTTCTATCGTTCAGTATATTTCAAAGTGTTTTCCATATACGTGTGTGCGACCTTGTGTAAACATGCCAATGACTTTCTGACGCTTTCGGTGGCGATTATTAATCAAGAGATAATTACTGCTGGTAAGACTGACGCGGGTTGTATCGATCGAGGATAACTACAATCATCAATTTCTCTATTATCTCTGAATGCAACAATATGCACAGTAGTTCGACCACGTATTTAGGCAGCCCAATTTTTTTCGTCGAATTTATAACAATCGTAAAAAATGAGTTAATTTCATTTTCTTTTGCATTTTATTTATTTGCAATCTGTAGCCTTTTCGATTAGGAAAACAATTTAAATTCTTCGATTCAATTTCAAAAATATTTTAATAACTATTTTAAGAAATTGTTATAGAAATAATAATGAATAATTATTATTTCTATAACTTAATTTTTTATAACAATTTCTTAAAATAATTATTAAAATATTTTTGAAATTGAATCGAAGAATTTAAATTGTCTTCCTAATCGAAAAGGCTCTTGGCTAATTTTATCATATTTGAGATTGAAACGAAAAATAAGAAAAACATGTGTTGATAACTTGTGAAGTGACTCTTATCTCCCCATTATTGAGTAACTCGAGAAAAGATCTTATCGAGTTAGAATTCACATAAAGATTCAACCCCCAGAGAAAGACGGTTTTTCTCCCATGTCTGAACGTCGACGTGACATAAATTTGTTTCTGGTGAATGCATTTGATAACTTGTCCGTCAAACCCTCCGTTTCGCTCTTATCCCCCATTGTCATTTATTCTCCTTGGACAACTTCCATACGGTTTAGAGGGGATGATACCAGGGAATAACGAGAAGTACATTATAAATGTCAATCCTCTACAGATTAAAGTTGATATTATGGGGGAATATACTGGTAATTAGTCCAAAGTGACTCGTTTTATTTATCAACAAAGTTCTTCCCTCTGGAATTTAAATATTATTCTGAATTTTTTATTACAAACTCACGTATTTTATAAATTTTTGAACAATAAACCGGAAGAAATCAATATTATAAGTTCGTAGGGGTGGAGAGCGCTTTAAATTTTAGTCAATAATAATATTCCCCCTCAAAATATTACAATAATATTATAAAAATCTTATAAATATTAGAAATCGAGATATTACGATATCATTATATTTTTTTGAAAATGTGAAATTAAATAGATTTTATTATATATATATATATATATATATATATTATTGATTGATATTAAATTGAAAATATTACAAATGGAAGATTTATGATATATATGTATATGTTTCCTGCGCAGAGGTAATTATATTGGAAAAATATTGTTGCCCTTAATTATTTTTTATTCTAAGGGATATCCCTAAGTTTAGTCGATTGTTGGGATTTGCTTGCGCGAGCTTGGGATTTTAGAAATTAATTGGAAAAATAAACACCTCTTGCCATCACTCAATTTTTATTGTCCGCCAATCAATTTTACCTCAATTTTCATATTCCATTTATTTTCATAAACAGCTTATTGCACTTCTACATTAATTAAAATATCCATTCTCGCGATAGGATTAATTGGATTCCGCTCAGCAGTTTTCCAAAAGGTTTCCTCACACACATTCATAACCATCACACATACATTATATTCGCTGGTGTAGGTAACAAAGGGATAAATGATTCATCAATTCCCAGTATTTTTCAATTTACTCGAGAAAGTTGATAGAGGGTACAGTAATTTGGAAAATTCCTGTTGAAATTCTGAAAGTTGATTTGTGAATGATTAAATTCGAGATTAATTTTTGAAAAAGTTCTAGGAATTCAACAAATGTTGATTATTTTTCATAATTAAAATCTTCGTAGCTCTCAATGGCAAAATATCGGAAAAGTTTCAACTAGAATTTCTCCGTCAAGAATGCACCTGAACGGGGAATGAACTAGCTTTAATTTTCTGTTAGTTCCCAAAATAGTAGAAATCCCGAAATCTTTGTCGTTCCCATTTTTCACAAGGATAAATGTTTACAAAATTTTGAAGTATATACATATATCTTCCAAAATACGTACTTCTCCGACGTTTAAAAGAGAGTGAGAGAAAATATGGAGAGAAATAATCAAAAGATTACCCTGACGAATAGCAATCATGCCACAAAGAGGCAATTCATGAATTTTTATTAGAAGATGTTAATAGAAATTACGCAATCTTCAGTAAAAAAGATCTTCTTTTACAGTGAAAATTCCCAATTCCACTTTACTGCCCTCTCTTCACCTGTCAGGGTAATTTTCCAAATTTGTCCTTTCCTCCGCCCCATTTACCCCCACAAAAACCAAATCCTCCCCCGAATTTTCCCCTCAAATTATCCCCAAAAATCTCAAACACAACGCCACAAGCCATTAGAACAAAAATCATACAAAAAAATCTCAACTTAAACCCTGACAGAAATTTCTTTAAATCTCATCCGAACTAGAATCCAAAATTCCTCTCAAAAGCTCACCCTCCACCCTAACAGAAATTTCGTAAAACCCCATCTGAATTCGAATCGATAATTCCTCAAAATGGACTCAACATTCCAACACCTGATTTTATAAATTCCCCCATATCAACTGACTAATCCGCGCCATCTCCGAAATCCAAGAAATCCCGCAAAATTTCACATGACAACCCAAAAATCAAAAAATGTTTTTTCCATTTAATTTTTCGAGTGTAATTTCTAACAGTGTACACCAACAGCTTGATGTATGCAATTGTGGGGTTGGGTTGAGGGAGGGTGAGTAAAACTGAGTGAGAGGGTGGCAAAGGGATGAGGGGTATGTAAGGGGTATATGAGGGGTATGTGAGGGGTATGTGAGGGGTATGTGAGGGGTATGTGAGGGGTATGTGAGGGGTATCTGAGGGGAGAGTGAGGGGGAAGTAAGAGGAGAAGAGGTGGTAGAAAAAGGGGGTGAGATAGAGAGGGCGGAAGGAACAGCACCCTCGTGTCCCGATTGGTAGGAGAATCGATTAGCCTGGTATACGGTTTGTTGGCAAGTGTAACTGGGATGGCTTAAAGCTTTCTCAGGGGCCGCGAATTTCCCGAATGGAGGTTTCCCGCTGGGTCCCGCCCTGCTGAATGCACGACAACAACCCGCCGCTTCATCCCTCCCAACCTGGTGCCACCTCTTCTCCATGGCAACCCAACCCAATTCGCCAACCGCCGACGAGACTGACCTCTTCCCCTCAATCCCCTCAATCCCCTCATCCATTATTTCTCTCTCACTCCCACTCCTCACATCCAATCCCATGATCCAACTACTGTTACTGTCATCCCTCGTACCGAGGGTGAGGAGAGCCTGAAAATTTCACTTTTTTTCATCCCCCACCCAATCCCTACACACCCTTTTTTTTTTCTTTTCGCTAACCGCGGTTTCGAACACTGAATATTCCACCCAATACCATCACCAACTATTACGGTACACCCGCTCCAATCCTGTTCAACGCCAGTTAGTAAAGTAACTGAGGAAGATAAAACAAGTATACGAGAGCTTTTCAATTGTACACACACGCGCACACTCTGAGGGCACATTGATTTTGCCGACGACTGATACAACCCCGTCGGCTCGTTTAATTAGAAACATGGCGACTTTAATACAAGCGCACAACACAGAAAACAACAATGGTATTCACCGTTTTTTATCCAGAAGATTTCTTGAAGGTTTTTTTGTTTTTTTTTTATTTATCAACACTGAGAAAATAAATTTCTACCGTCAAATTCATTTTATTTTCTCCCCACCAGTAAATCTGGCAATCACTGTGTAGATACTGCTATAAGATTTCATAATGCCAAATATATTTTCTTGTGGTTAGTAAATATTCTTGGGAAAAGAAATTTTTTCTCTCAGTGCACAAGAGTTTCTTCACTCTCGCAGAAATATCGATTTATCGATTAATTATGATTCACCCACCACTAATCTCTCTTGATTAAAATAACATTTGTTTAAATTCTGCTGTTGATGACGATCTCGTTCGTTTCTCATAATTAATGTTTATTGTTAAGACTAGATGCCCATCCTATGTTCGCATAAACTACACATGAAAACACTCTATCTACATTTAATCTGTCGTACGGCACTATTTTTACGATCTTATGTCTTCTGAATGCTCTTAGGATATTAAATCTTATTTTCATTTATTATGATACATTACGCTGTATTTAGGTCTAGGGCTGGTTGACAGAGGTACAATTTTAGATTTATTATTTATTCATCTGATTATGCTTGGGGTGAGGGGGATCAAGGACACGGCAGATGATATTATATTTACAAATCTGCCTTGCACCTTATCATTTAATAATAAACTTAGATTTTTCAGCTGTGATACCCCGAACTATTACAAATTCAAACGATAATAAAATATTCAAGAACAAAATAACAATATTAAAGATAATACCCCTCTCCGATTAATCACCAGATCCTTCAAATAATACAAATATTCATCGAATGCTGAGCAAATTAATTGTACAATTAACTCATCGTACCTCACCCCCACCATTTCTGTCATTCAATTTTCCACTATAAATACATAACAATTAATTTGAAAGTACCTCGTATAATACACGCATTATTTATAATTCGAATGTTCCTGCAATGATCGATCAATCAGAACTGAGTATTAATATATTCCTTCACGATTCGCTGACTAAAATCAATTGAAATTCGTTATTTTTATAAAAATCCAAATGGTTAACTTAGGATCGTATTCACGTCATTCATTATATACAATTGTTTATTATTACAATCCACGATGGATTAGTAGTGAAAGTCCTAAAAGACGGTAGGACAATACCTGAAATCTCTCTGATTATCAACCAGACGTTTGATGTACAATAATGGATGGACAATCAGTGACAATTCAGGGTAGACAACAAACAGCTATTGTCCCATTTTATTTCTATTCTCCAGGAATGTTTTCTCGACTTTTGAGGAAACCGGAAACTGCCTACGAGAGCCATGCACAAACATTCAGTCAGTAGATATTTACTTTCATACATATCAGTGATTCACAACAAATAACTTAATAAAACAGAGTTTATAATACACACATTATTTATAATCGATGAAATAATTACTCATGATCATTAGAACGATTGAATAAAGCTCAATAGAACAGAAAAAAAAATGGCCATTCACCGGAGCAATTATAATAATAATTTATTTACAAATGCCCCCTGAGTGATTGATCGGGACATTTTAAATCACTCGAGTTATTCCATTGAACTTTTATCTCTGGAGATATTGTCTTTGGTGATAAAACTCTGGGAAACACAGACAGTCAAAATTTGTGTGTTAAATATGTTTTAAATGATTTATATGGCACACGATTCAATTATGGCACTGCTCGGGGAGGACACACAAGGATTAATAAACTCCTAGCAGTTGTATCCGTGTATTTTGTTCCAATTTCCGTGCCCCGTGGATGATGAGGAAATATTTTGAAATATCTTGGTAATTAAAGTGGTAGAAAAGACATAAATCCCCAATGATTTTTCACTGTTTCTTGATGGTATGTGTGAGTATCTAGATGGAATGTTGAATTTATTCTCAACGTGGTGTTCCCAGTGCGCCCCAATGCTCAGGGGTGGGTCATGCATAGTGGGGATAAGTGCCAAGATGTGGTGGCACGTGTCCTGATGCTGTGTGGTGTCCCGCGTAGAGATTTGCACCAGGACTTGACCAGTAACTCGATGCTGACTGAAAAAGTCCACCTGGTACTGATACTGATACTGATGCTGCTGGTGGTGGCATTAAATTGAGCTTGGCATGACCATAACCCGACATGAACAGCTCACTCTGGTACTTGTAAGCTGCTGGATCAGCTGCTGCTGGTTGAGTCGCTGCTGCAAGACCCTGAAAGTCGAATTTGTACGCGTACCTCTTGCCATGCACCTTTGTCATTATATTTTTGTCGTAGTAGTACCTGAAAGTCAAATTATTCAACCTTTAATTCAACATCACCACACACCCAACGTGAAAGAGAGTCTTCTGTCACAGATTATTAATCTGTAAAATTATAATGTTTAGAAATTACTCCTGACATTTCATAATATATAATACCTTAAAATGTTTAAAGATCTTCTGCCGGTATAATCAAAACAAATGTTTATGACCATTTTTATAAATCGTTATATTTACCGTAATTAATTTTCAATTAATATTTAAATTCGTTAATTACTTGGAGTAATGGCCATAGAAAATTATTATATTGTGTTTGATATTGTTTAAACGAATTAATGAAAAAGGAATTTAATCAATCGTCATGAAATTGTTATCATTGTTTTAGTGGAAAAAATAGTGGAATTTGATTTCACAATTGTCGATGAATAAATCGAGAGCCGAGATAATTCCGTGATTGACTTTCCATGGGATCCAGTGGACAGTCATTGATTATTCACCTCAAAATGGCAGAAATGTTCTACTCTTCTAGTTACTCAAACCCATCAGAAAGAGCAATACACGAAATCCGATTCCATATATGACCTCAACCCAAAAGTGATGAGGGGAAATACGAAATGAGAGTTGATGACAGAGATCGAATGAGCCTCAAAACTGATAGAAGGCACGACGGGTGGGTAATCCAATCGGGGAAACTGATTGAAAAATAATAGCCGGCAAACCGGCTACCCCCACCTCCCACATTCATCGAATACGGTCAAACAATTTTCCCAAAAGGTGTAGTAGTATTCTGTGATTGGAATCCCACCCTCATTCACCCCAACAGTCCACGGAGTAGTCTGTCGACAGTTTATTTCTCAAATGAGTCCGGAGATATCTTGTGACGAAAAAGAATTGCTTTAGTCATCTCCTCGTTCGGTCTATCATTTTTGAAATTTCGAGCAAATGCAAATTTTACGGAATGTTCGAGCAAATTCGAGCAAATGCAAATTTTACGGAATGTTCGAGACTTTTTTCGATTAGACAATCTGGAGGAACTGCAATTTTCGATTTGTAATATTATAATTTATTATTTATATTATTTTTAATATTATAATTTAAGTCCTTGGAGATTTGTGGGAAGTCAAGAAAATTCGGGAGAACCTGTTATTGAATTCTATAATTCTAATGTGGTTGTGAATATTGATTTTTATGTGATAATTTATGTAATTATTTTTAATTTCATGAAATATCTGATCTGTTTACCGTTCCATGAAGAAAGAATGTGGTTTATTTTATAGAAAAGAAAATTACTCGAGTAATTCCCCAAACATTGAAGAAAGATTAAAAAATCCAAAAAGTCTCATTAAATTCCCGGAATTCCCGGGGAATTTTGGAGTGAATATTCATTCATTCCATTTAATTCTTCATTTACCCGTTCACTACGTCACGGATTGAGTGGTAAAAACTGCTTTGCGCTTAAAAAATCACAACAGTATGAAATTCCAGGTATTCCGTCACTAATTTATTATTCCGAACACAAAAAATCTAAAATCCATGAACTTTCTCATTAAATTAATTTGAAGAATTCTTTTCGAAGAATTCAGTAATTATTTGATAATGATTTGTGGATGACCTTGGAGCACTTACCTTAAGGCCCTTGACAATTTATCGTAATTCATATTGGGTTTGGATTTTCTTTCGCCCCAGCGTCGTGCCACTTCGTCTGGATCCGTCAGCTTAAATTCACCGTTGGTTCCCTCCCACGTAATGCACGCAGCATTACTCGAGTCAGACAATAATTCCAGTAAAAATTGCCAAAGCTGTATCTGTCCAGATCCGGAACTAGCGAGTCTACTGCTGGTCGCGCCAAACATCTGATATGGATCTGAAAAAAAAAATGGAAAATTTCGGAAAATGTAGTGAACCCATCTATCCACGAGCAGAAATGATTGTTTATATTAAATAGAATTTAAAACAATCGACAATATTTTTGAAGTAACTATTTGATTAATTCAATTCATCGGTTCTTAACAAATATGTAGTAAAAACAAATAAATATACTCTCAATGATAATTATATAAAATCGAAAGCAGAAAAATGAATTGTTTAATTCTATTACATCAAACTTTCTCATTTCTAATTTATTTATTACAATTTATTCATTATTTTACAATTTATTCATTAATTTACAATCGAACTTCAATTTTCAATTAGTTGTACCAAATAAATTTATTTAATTGAATATTTAGCACTCGCAATCACATGCGTACCCGACTATTAATTAATTTGAGTTGTTACTCTCAACCCAATTTTTAAAAAATTCACTACATTTTTTTCTCAATCTATTTGCCCTTTTTTTTCTCTCACACCCATTTCTTCCACCCCCTTGAGAGCTTTACAATGCGTCATCAGTACCGCTTACTACCGCTCAGTCATCGAGGGCTCTACACAGTATTTCATACAAAGGATATAATCGCAACCCCACAATGGACTAGAGGAGTTCGTTTGGATCATAATAATTTCAATTGAAACAGAGAAACGAAAACGAGTGAAAGTACTCGCAATCATGTTACAATCAATTCCACTCAGTCCCACGGGGAGGGAAATTTTACAATAAAATTTACCCCAGTGGCAATTCATGAACACTACATTACGTACCCATTACCCTAATTCTTATCTCGAAAAAAATATATTCAGTTCTGTGACGTTACCACTGCATTTCTATCGGTCTATTAAAAAAAGATCTTCGATTTGAAAAGCGCGGACTTGAAATTCCCTTGTATGAGTACTTCTGGGAAATACTTCGACTCAATTTCTTCGGGGGTTGAAAATGACTGCAAGTCACGGAAACCGTGTCATAACTCTTGCCCTTTTACCCGAGTGTCCAGGCCGATGGTATCTGAATTCCTGGAAGGAATCGTAATGGCACCCCATGAAAAATCGTGTACAGATGAGAACAACAAATAAAAACTAGCCGATTGTTTCCGAATTGTTCGGAGTTAAAGATGTTTTGCTGGTATTTTGTTATTTTTTCTGTTTTTTTGAGATTTATTGAAAACTATCGATCGGATTGGGATATGAAAATATATGAAAATATATAAAAATATTGACTCTTTCATAATGTTTCATCCTGATACTAATTGTTGTAACTTTTCACGAAAATTTAATAAGAAATCAATAAATTGTACTGAAAAGTTATAAAAATTGGTGTATCGGGATGAAACTTTATAAAAGAATAAATAATAATATAACGGACAAACGCTATATTTTCATATCCCAACCCGATGGATAGTTTTCAATAAATCTCAGAAAAATAGAAAAAATAACAAAATACCGGCTTAACATCTTTAAGTAATTAATCTCATTAACAATTGGCGAACCTGTAATAAATACGAAATACGCATAAATGATAATAAATACGCAACATATTGGGGCAGTTTAAAATATTGAAATGAGTGGATGAATGTATCATCTGCCGTTCAATTACCCGAATTGAATGGAGTAATTGTTTACATATAGAATATTGTATTGCAAGCTGCGTTGATCGACTGCCGATGGAATTGTAATTCAGTTACGAGGTAATAATACGAACTGGGAGGAGTCGTACTCCAGAGGGGAGTTGCGTATATCCATTTTTCTTTTGGATCGCTGCAGTAAATTCCATCGGGACTCATACATTTACACATTTCGTTCAATACAAGGAAATACATATGTACCATATGTATTTCCTTCCACTGGGGTTGCGTGGTTAACGACCAGGATAATCGCGGGGGTCAATTCCGAGCCATCGACGAGCTGTTGTGAATTTACTTCATGCATCAATGGAGTCTTCTATTCTTCTGTCACAACACATTACTTGAGCAGTAAAAAATTACTGGGATTTTACTTACCGGGCTGCCTGAGATGGGAATGGGTGTCCAGGGCGGACTTGGAGAGACCGCTCCCGTAACCTGTAATTGATAAACAATTAAATTAATTTAAAATAAAAAGTTTATGCCTGTTGGAGTCGATTAAGGAGGGATTTAATGCGCGGTCTACGCGCGCAGCATTCAAAATTCCCGCTGCCAATTATGTCGACCAATGAGGAATCAATATTATTGGAGCGAACTTCACGTGTGTTTATACTCTTAATATAAATAAATAAATAAAAATTGAACTTTATTCGCAGCTTTAATTTCGTTGGTTATAAAATGATTTAACAATTGTTGCCTTCTTCAGGACCATTAATTAATTATTAATACGAAATTCTTTATTACATTTGCACTAATTCTCATAAAAAGAACAATCATCATCTACGTGTAACAATAAAATAAATTGAAAATTCTGTAGAATATAAACTTAACAGCCACTTGTCATGACAGTTGATTCGTTTTTGACAATTTCAACAGTGATTTAAATTTATGAATGTGTTTCATTATTCCATGTAAATAATTATTGTTTTTTATGGAAACTAGTGCGAATTCAGTAAAGAACTTCGTTTCAACATATTTAATTAACAACATTTGTATTGATAATAATTAAAATAACCTTGAATAACAATAGGATCGATATAATGAATTTAATAAGAAACTAGAGACTCACAGAAGATAAATAACTAGAAAAAACTTTGCGTTCGAACTTTCTGAATTTCATTTCATCAGAATACTCCCCCCAAGATAAAGTAGAAACTACAAATCCGTGTTTATACAGGTTATATTTTATTGTACCCCTTGACGAGAGGTCAAACAAGCCATGCCCATCGTTACAGGATTTTGAAAATGCTAGTTTGTGCCTCAATAGAAATCAGAATGGAGTCCAGAGTGACGATGGGTACCAGAGATAAAGTGAGATCAGTGAACCGTTAGAATCGGTTAGAGAGGATTTTCGTGTAGGCAAACACGTCGTCGATCAGTTCTCGGTTACTATATACGTTCCACCCTTCTCACCGCCCCTCAGAATCGAATTTCATCGGAGCAATTGCCCCAAGGATCGATTCCCAAACAGACAAATCCCAAATTTTGAATTTTTTTTTTCATTTCATCAATCGATGGGTCAAGGGGACAGGGGATTTCTCTGGTCACGTACAGCCCGTCACGATGCAGAGAGTGGGAAAATGTGTTTCGGGGCTCACAATGGCCCTTAATTTCGCACCGTTGTGTTTCCCATTTGAGGTCAAAGCGTCTCGATTCGACCGTCGGAGAATCGACTGAAGTAATCATGATCAGCCCGAGCGATCATAACTTTATCAATTACTGGTACATTCACTGGATCAACCATTGAAAGCTAATAACCCCGACACAATGAAACCATTCCCGAAAGATAAAGCGTAAAGAAAAAAATCGTTTGACGTTATTAAATAGCCAGATATCTTTGATGTCAAGATATTCCTAGAGGATTCCACCATTTTCCATTTGACGTTTGACAACAAATACGGGACACGATACGGGACATTCGACTGTGAAAAAGTTGCTGGTAGTTCTGAGAGCCTCTGGATGGGCGAGAGGGTGATAACCACCCCCTTCCACCCACTCCCACCCCCCCAATCACTCTTTTCATGTGCAATACTTTCACTGGCTCTTTTTCACTCCCATTCACCTTCCCTTTATTTTTATTCTTCTCTCCTATTTGGTTCTTTCTCTAGTCTTCTTTTTGACAGAGTAGCAAGTATTATGGACGAGGGCGTCTGAAGAGTGGTGCGACAGCTCGGGATGGCGGATCCTTTGATCCTCCCTTGGTTTTCAATGCTACGTACGTCAAAAAAATCCGAGAAAAGGAGAAAAATGTATAAAGACCACTAGAGGGTTGTTTCGTGTACGTGTGGTGCGAACGTAACGGGATTATCCCCTACCCCTGGGATAGGTAATTGCTTGTGAATGCGCTGATACGCGTCTCAAAATGGCTCCAGTGTTGGGGAACAACGTCAAAAGCTTTTTGATGATGGAGGTTGGAGTGTTTGGATGCAGTGGGTGTTTTTCAAACTAAAGGGTCATGCTTGTTTCGTCGGACTAGTGATCTGGTGTTGCCCTCGGGCGAGACTGATTGCGGATCCTCTAGGTTGCCCCCAGGTTTCTACCAATCATCCCGGGAATGCAATTGTTTAACACCACATGCCACTTGATCGGCATCTGGATTTTTCTGTGAGTCATTTGTGGGGCTAATTTGGGGGATCTATCGTTTTTTTTGGGGGGGATTGATTGGAATGGGGGAAATGAGCGCAATAACCCCTCAAGACCCATATCAGACTCACTATCAATGAAGTTGGAAAATGTCCGGAAATCCTGGAAATTTTACATTTTAAAAACCCGAAACAAAATTCGGGGTTTCGTTGAATAATTGAATCGGAATTGAATTTTGTCATTGAATCAGTCAGTTATCAGTGAATATCTCGGAAATTATGAGAGACAGAAAAATTTTCATTGATCCCTTTTTTGCAGATCGATATGTGGACTAAAAAAAAGATACATGTCAAAATTTTCGTATGTCCCCTCATTTGGAAGATATTAATTAACAATTGAAATTGAGTTCATTAAAGACTTGGGTTTATCTGTTCATAGGAGAATTATTCGTCGCATTTCAGAACGAGTAAGGTTGGTATTAAATTACTAGTTATTTTATTTACTCAGTTTACTTCAATGTACGTAACGATTAACCGAGAGTAAAAATCACTGTACGATTGCTAGGGAGATTTATAGAAAAGACAAGCAGACAGAGGGTTGAGGGCAAGTGGTGGTCACGCACTCTAAACCCCCTGATCTATCGTTTGACCTGCAGACTTCCTCAAGTCCATGCGGTGGGAATGCAGCACGCGAGGTTAACCAGCCAACCCCTCATGCATATTGCCCCAACACCGGTCACTCGTGATTTCCAATGCGGAACAACTTTCAACAATCTCCACCATCTTTCGGTCATTGGGTAAAATCATAATCATCGTAATCATCATAATCATTTGAATAAAATGCATAATCTGGGAATCTTGATGATTACCAAGTCCCTGATTATCTAGGGATATTAAAGTTGTTGTAGCGCGACAATCTCTCGAAAATATTTGGACGATGTAAAAACAATCATTTTGAAAATAAACAGTAGTATAGAGAAAGCTCAAACAGAAAGGGGTAATTTTG
>NW_011887748.1:324014-346511 GCF_000806365.1 Fopius arisanus
GGGGGGGCGGCGAGAGGGGGCATGTAGCATATTGGTATGGGGTGTCCGTGGCCTAGGGGTTATTGTAGCTCTATATTATGTCTTCGGTAGTACATACATGGTCACGTGCCTATGCGTGACACGTTCACGCATGGTTGACTCTCCGTATCGCTTCGCATTCATTTCACCTCCTTTTTCCACAGCCCCATCCCCATACGACGGAAGAAGAGAAAAAATCAGAGAGAGAAAGGGCACGGGGATGAGAGACCCGGGGTGAGAGGACCCCCCGGTTATAACAGGGGATTGTATTTCCACTTTGGAAGTCGTCGACGTTGACGTTAGTCTTTCGACGACTTCTGATTTCTCGTTGACCAGTTGGGGGACGAGTTTATCTTAAAAATATCTTTTTTTACTGGGAAATTACGGTCATTTTTAAATCTGCCGCTGTGTGAATTTTTTGGGTTAATTATCAACAATTCAATTTCCAAATTGTAGTTATTAGCAATTTAATGACCAGAATTATTGCTAATTGTCGTGTCTTTTTTATATTTTCAAATTTCGTGGGTTCGATAAAAAAAAATCGACATTCGATATTCAAGAGAATAGAGTTTTTATGTGGAATGATTATTAATTTATCAATGAACAAATTGAATTGAATTTTTAATAGATTGAAAATTCTGAGGAATTGTTTGCATTTTCAAAAATTGACGGGTTTTCAGTGCCTTTGCACGTGATAATTGATAATTACTTTATTATTATTTTAGAATATTACTTAATATTACTTAATATATATATTACTTAATTATTATTTTAGAATATTCAACAATTTAACTAATTCATCAACAAACAATTCTCCGAAAACCTCCAAAAAGCCTTTTTCCTTGAAATTTCAAGTGTAAATTAAAAATAAAAATCATGATCTAATTACAGTAATTCTCGAACTAAACATCCTGAGATCTCAATTTTCAATCCAATCACTCATTATAAATCCAAAAAAATTAATTCTCATTCAATCAAATATAAATTACAATTGCCATTACTTCAATTTTCCATCCGAGCCGCACTCATCTACCCACTTGTTTACCTGCAAAAATGAAATGAACAACATAATTCGAGGCTTCCGCATTTCCAGAAAGCTCTCACCCCTAATGGCATGGGGGTGGGGGGACTACATAAGAAAATATAAATAACTCAGCCAATCTCAGTCTCCCCCATTCGTCATAAACGCACAACCAAGGGTTAACCGACCCCCTCCCCCAAAAAAGGAAAAAAAAACGAAAAAAAAAAACGAAAAAAAAAGGAAAAAAAAGGAAAAAAAAGGGAGAAACAATTTAAATCCCCCGTTAGTTCTGTTTGGATTATTATTCCAAACATTAGTTATATATTAGGGTGGGTGTCAAGGTGAGGTGACTGGAGATTGCAGTGATCGGACTCTCGAGCAAACGTACGTATAAAAGATAGTCACGCGATAATTTGAAACGTCGAGCCACGTAACCTCTCCTGAGGCTTACGGTGTACGTTTGGCACGCGCCACGTCCGAGTGGGTACGTAATTATTATGGCCCCAGTCTGTGCCCAACTTAGTCAAGGAGTACAGGAGTATGTGTGGGGATAAAAAAGGGCTCGTTTCAATAGTCACGCGAGCCACTTTTCTCATTCTTAGTGAGGGTTAATTGCTTTCTCTCCTGACGAATATGCATTGTTGCGTAGAAAAGTGGCTATGAAAAATTATCGGTTGCATGGGGATGTTTTCGTCGTTTGTCATCCACTCATTTGGGTTCAATGAAGGATCGGGTGTTTCTGAATTAAATGTCATCTCTGTTATTTGGGGGTGAATAATTCAATGGCTGCTCTCTATCTAGTGTTTTGGTCGAGGGAAAGTATTTTTTTTCTCATTTGGAAAAAATACAGAGAGGGTAGTAGGAGAGAATCTTTATATTAAATGTTAATATAAAATATTAGGAGTAAACAAATATTGAGAAGTGTATCTAGTTTTTTAAGAGGCTTGGGAATTATTTTTATTTTGTTTTTAGAAAAACTTTTTGATAGCTTTCAGTTTTACATCTGGACTGATAAATATTTATTGAAATTTTAATCATAAAGTTATCTTAATTTTCAATTTCAAGTTTAAATTCAATTTCAATTAAAAATGTCAGTTAAATTTGTTATGTACTTTGGAAATTCAAGAAAATTGGGTTCTTCATGTCGAATGGTAATTTCATTTTCCGTGAAAGCTTAAAATACAATTGTAATAGAAAATGGTTTTCTGTGAGTTTGTAACTTACCGAAAAAAATCAACAATTATTCAGTCAAATAAAATTTTGAAAAATCCAAAATTCCACAATTCTTTAAAAAATTATCTATAAACCAGCATTCGCGCATTATACACTTCAAAATAATCAATAAAAAAATGAAAAACCGCTAAAAACCTAATTTCTCCAAAAAAATAAAAAAAAAACCGTGAAATAGTTCCAGACGAAATAATCCCCCGCCACCCACCGGCAATAACACGTGTGATATTAAATCCTCGCTATTCCTTCACGTTCATTGACTCCCCTAATTTGTTTTTCCACCTCCCCTACCCGACAAATCCTCAAAGGGGATTCCCCCGGGGTCCTTTGCCGCGGTAAAACTAATTTTAAACCGGTCTCCATGATTTACCACAGCATCAACACGTTCATACCTGGCCAATTGGCCCGGGGCAACGCGTGTGCTCAACATCACGTGCTCAAACTTCATCACAAAGTGAGCTTTCCAGTGTTCACGGTAGAGCACACATCGTCCCCTATCTCTTATCGAGAACCACAGAGAGAAATCAAGCATCCATGAATCGAGATACAAAGAGAGAGAAAGAGAGAAAAGTCGTTTTCACGCGTTTATAACAAGCACCCCCGCAGGCAGAAGCTGTGATCTCCGCAATGATTGTCACAGGGTTGGTTGCCAACCTTTCTGCCAACCTTTCTGCCAACCTTCCTAGGATAGCTGAAGAGAATAAGTAGGAGGGATTGAGTGGGAGGATCGCCATGGTGAGGGGAATCAGGGGTGAAAAGAGTGGAAGGAGTGGAAGGAGTGGAAGGAGTGGAAGGAGTGGATGGAGTGGAAGGAGTGGAAGGAGTGGAAAGAGGGGAAGGAGGGGAAGGAGTGGATGGTGGTAGGAGTGAGAGGAAAAGGGGAGGTAAAAGAGGAGAGAATGTCAGGGTGGATAATGGTGGTGGGTGACTCCCGGTTTCCTAACCCTGGGGGGTGTTCGCGACGACAAAGGGGCCGCGGTTCAACGCGCCACAAAGCGCCGGGACGCCCACGCCCTGTGTGTCCCTCAACTTCCAACCGCTCCTCTTTTTCCCTCTTTTTTTCCTCTTTCTCTGTACCATCCTGTGAATTGCATCCTTACACCTCTGTACAGAGGGTATGTGCGACCGTAAAAGAGAACAAGAATGAGATAAAAAGCCCCAGGGTGAGGTGTAAAAAGCACTCGAAACGCTAAACTGCCTGATAAGCCCCGGTGCATTTATTATTTGTGCTGGCATTCGTCTTGTCTACTATTTGCCATTTTTATTTTTTTCTGGTGATAATTATTTCTGGAAAGCAATGCAACTTTCTTTAAATTATTGGCAATGCTGAGGGTGCAGTGTTTCGGGAATTTTTATTTGGAAAATTATAGATGTGGTGTCAATAATTTTTTGTCGTCTGTGGGAAAAACACATTTTTATGGCCAATTACAGGGTTCAATTGGTTTTCACAGCTACTGTGGATAATTTTTCGCATGGTCTTGAAATGGTTTACATTCTTTTATTTGAGACGCGGTTTTAAGAGCCTGGGAATGGCTGTAAAAAAATACATTGCGGGGGTTTGGAAAAATTGTGGCTGACGCATGCACGTCGTGAACTACTTTTTCAACGGCGAGGAACTAGTTTTGTCAATTTTTTACGTAGAATTTTCGATTGATGTTAATATTTTTATTATTCTGGCGAAATATCAATTTGGAAATTCTTAATACTTTATTTTAGATCCTTTGGTATACTCTCACGTGATGCGAGACGCGAATTTACCAGAGAATTTAAATTATCAATCAATTTTGTACACAAAATTATTACATAAATTATATAACACGATAAAATAATCAACGCCGAAAATTAGAAATGATTTTTTTATGGAGAAGCCGACATTTTTTTTCTGGTTGACAAGTTGAAACAAAAAATAGAGAGCATGCAGATTATTTGTTAAATAATTAACAATCTGAAAAATCATGAATTATTCTTGAGGTAATATTAGTCACAAAAAAATGAAAAATGAATGATGCCTCCAATAAAAATAAGAACATTCATCTGAAATAATTCTCTAAAAACTACTAATTTCCCCACGTGATAAATCGCCCTCTAAATTATTCTCCATGCATTCCCCGATAACAAGAATTCAAATAATGATAAGGATTGCTCACCCTGACCAGGAGCAGGGGACGTAGCGTGGCTCCAGCCTCCTTTGTACGAACTGCTGGCATCTAAAAACCAAAAAAAAGCAAACAATTAACCATTAAATAACCATTAAACAATCACGAAATTAAAGTTATTACTCATGGACCCTGATAGCTATCCCGAGGACAATTCTCCCAACGAAACGTCCAATTCCGTGGATTCCCTCAGCGGAAATAAAAAAAATTGGTAACACCGTCGCCAATTTTGCTGGCGGTATGTTTACCGACAGATATATTTTCATTTGGCCTCGGTTATTGGCGCGATTGTGTACATATCGAGGCCTCGAGGGGTCGAGATGGGTTGAGACCATTGACCAAGGGAGTTTGGACACCACCGAGGGGCACACACCTCCATACACTCCCTTCATCGGCAAACAAGTCATCTCATGTGTATCCTTAACGCGAATACCGGCTGCCCTTTTCTATCCCTTTCCACTTTCTCTCAGACTTTTATCGCTGTCCATTAACAGAAGACTCAGATTTCGGTGCTTCCGTTAACGTAACCTGAGTGTCTCCAGGATGTCGAGCTGTTTGAGGGTAATCAATGGCTCTAGGCAATAATAATTCACAAGTGTCTGGATCACAATATCAGTGCATCTCCCTCATGCAATTGATTATCAAAAACCTCAATACGGCATTGACCCATTTATTTTTCCCTCAACTAAATCCGAAATCAGATATTTTGATTAATTACATGAATGCTTCTGATTCCACACCTTTAAAATAATTAATAGTTTAACAAATAAATTTTATGATGTACCGAATCTTTTCAGGGATTTCCACAGAAGACGATTGGTTTCGTGAGGAACGATTCAAGGGATTCTGGAGGACAACCCGGAGTTTCTTATTTAAATTAAACCAATGAAGCTGATGATCGCGTGTAAAAATCTGATGTTAAGATATGAGATGCAGATTTGGGAGGCCCTAAGTGAAATCTGCAGTCTAATAGGAGAAATCAATTTATTTATTCTGAGATCTTTTCTCTTAGATAGCAATTAGAATTTTTAGATTAGAACTATTGAACAAAGTTGAATAGCTAATGAGTAAAGTTCACCCACAAAAGGGAGAAAGGAGAACAGTCATATCTTTCCATTTCTTCCATCTCTTCCATCTACTTCGTAATTTGTTTATATCATGCTAAATAAATAAATAGATAATCAAGTTCGGAGAGTAACCGAGACCCCCGAGGAAGTTGTTTCATGTATAAACTCCTTCACTCTTGATAAACAATATTGAGTATCAAGTTTAAAAGACAATCTTTGCATATTTCAGTTGATAAAATAAACCTACCAGCAAAAAGCATGGACAAGTTGGTAAAAGCTGTTGTCCTAGGTAATTCAGCAGCTGTGCTACTGCTCCCCTTGAGATCCAGCATTTCGCTGGCGGTGGATGACAGCTCCACCGCCTGTAACTGGCCCAAAACGGCCCCTGTCAGTCCACTTTAAATCACCCTGTGATAAATTACACCTCCAATTCCCCAATTGAATCACCAGGTAGCTTATCAGCCACAGCAGCTCCACCACAACTCATAAATAAATGAAAACAATAACTGATTGTTTAATAATTAAAATAACGGGTACAACACTCAGTCTTTGATCACCAGTTGTTGAAGAGAATTTCTGTCATATCGTGGATGTTGTTTAACTTATTGATTTGGATTAACGTAAATTCAAACGAATGGGCTTATCATTAGCACCTTCTCGCGACGTCAGTGTACTCGTTGAGGCGATCATCGTGGTTTACCACGTCGAACGATACTGGGTGGATTGGGTGGGAAGGACCCTGTCCTCTGCTCATTCAGACCCGCCCCCCAATCTACCTCCTGGTATCTAGTGCACGGTTTGAGGGTTGAGAGCTAAATCCTGGGACACCAGCCATCCACTGGGCTGACAGGGGCGGGTCTTGTGGATACCTCTACCAACATCTCCGATATATTCACACATGCGCAATATTGGGAGATGGTGTTAATGAGTGGAGCGCCATCTCCGTTGAGGTGAATATATAGTACTTGGGTATTCGGCTTTTTGAGGGTTGAGAGGGTACAGCTTTTGCCTCGGTTGCTAGGAGCCCAACGACCAAAACCTATCCACCTAGCTAGCCACTGACACGACAGGTGGTGGTTCCAGGCATTTTTTTTTTCCCTTTTTTTCCAATTAATTTTTAAGGTTTTGGAGGCAAGGGGGAGGGGGTAGTACTGAGGGATTTTTGGGGCCTCAAGGAGGTGTGCGACTTCAGAAGAAGAAGAATTGGTCTCGATTATTTTTTTGGGGAGGTTTTTAGGATTCGATGGTTTGTAATTATTCTTTTTATTTGTTGTTTTTTTAATGGTTTAATTGGAATTTTTGTAATTGCAATTTTTTGTGGTTTTAATTGTTAATTTCTTGAAATTTCAGTCAGAAAGTCACTTGTGATTAGTAATTTTTAATTATATGTGTTTTAATGGAGTTTCAATTACTTCAATTCAATTCAAGTTCAATTGTTTATTTGTTTGGAAAATTCAGGGAAATTGGGGTTTTCATGGTGAATCGATTGATTTTTCAATGAAATCTTTAATTTTTAGGGTCATTGTAAAAATTCCACGTCAAACACAATTAAATTCTCAATAAATTGAAAATTCTGGGAAATGAATGGAAACTTCGTATGGACTGAAAAAATAAATAATTATCAGAATGACTTCAAAGAATTAAACTAAACATTAAACTAAACTAAACACTAAACCCTCCCCAAAAATTCCCCGTCACTTTGTTGTTCAAATTTTCAAGTTTTTCCCTCCAGTTTTCAAATCTAAATTTTTCATACTCTAATAAAAATTGACTCAAATCAATGACCGAGGTTTTAAAATTGAATAGATCAAGACTGAAAAAATTCGAAGGCCCTCCCACCATCGAGGTATCTGGGAAAGTAATAGCCGTTCTAATTGCCTGCAAACACTTTCCTCAGGTCTTCCTTCCACAAGTATTTCAAAGAAACCAAGAACATCCCTTCCGGACTGAAACTGACCATCAGACAACCCCAGCCCGAGAAGCCCAACATAAGTCACCATCACAGAGAACCAGTCACAGCACCAGTATAGATTCCACATCCGGACCGATCATCTCAGTTCCAACCCAAAAACGTTCTCCCTTTTCAAAAATGGTTACAGAAAAGGGCACGCGTTTCGACACGCGACCGTACACCCGGCGGCGCATTTAACGCGCGATCGCTTTCGAGTACTCGCGCGTGTGTAGATACTGAAGCGAGGGTTCCCTCCCCTCTCTCAAAAAAATCCCCCCCACCAAAAGAAAATTTGTGTTAATTTTTTTTCGTCCCTGCGCCAACTGGAATGAGACTCGCAATGATTTAATTGTGGAAGAAATGGTAGAGGAAACAAAGGAAGAGGATGATAGAAAAAAAAAAGGGAGAGAAGTGCTCAAAGTGGCTCAATCAAACACTCAATGCTTTCTTTCTCTCTCTGATGCGAGGCACATGCGGCGATGATTCGCACACATTATCTTGAGATACGAGGATTGGGGGGTGGTGGGTGTATGGGTGTACGGGCGAATGGGCGAATGGGCAAGTCGAAGTGCAAGGGTGGGTGAGAGTGAGTATCATTGTACGGTATGAAACATGACAGGACGGTCTATTGTACCGAGAGACGCATTGCCCAACGTTGAGAGTTTTGTTGCAGTATAACCCAACATCCAGAAGCACTGGGGTAACTGAGACAGCTATACTTTTCAAGGGGAACGCATTCGTTGTCGGTGGGTGGGTGGGTGGTAGGTATAAAGCACCCCAAACCACCACCACACACCATCAACGATCTCAATTTCTACCCATCCAATATCCATGAGCTACATAACAAGATAAGAGCTCATACCACTTTGTTAACCCACCCGCGGTATCGGACAAGGGCTCACGATATTTATCGCGTAATCAGATATTTTCGTATTCAATTTTCAACAATATGCTTGATTCGGCTTGAGGGACACTCTGACCAGTGGATTGGTGTTATCTATCAGCTTTTGGTTGGATTAAGACTTTTAGATTATGTTGGAAGGTTTTATATAATATAATAATAATTATATAATACAATAATTATTCATGTAATTAGTGGGGAACTGGGGGAATGACTGATTTTTATTCAAATTCGTAAAAACCTAGAAAATTCCCAAAAATCATATATTGTTTATACCTCAACGCTATGGTAACATAATTCCATTTAATAACTAAAAATTGGAGTTCTAATTTAAAATAAGTAATAACCCAATAATTTTAATAATTTAAACACCACCGAATAATTTCAAATAATCGACCCAATCCATAATTATAAAATCCTAATTGAAGCGAAGAATTAAAAAAATCTCAGAATATCTCATTATTTCTCCATTGCAACAATCTTTATCACAATTTATGAAACTTCCTCTCCTGATATCTCTCCCCGCCCTTTTTATAAATTCCTCTCTCTTCCCTCTTCCTCCGTAAAAAGCAGTTGATTCACCCCAACCCCTCCTTCCTCCATTTCTCTCGAGTTTCGGATAGAAAAAAAATTTACGACTTAAACGAGGTTGGAGTTTATCCAAAAACCGTGCAGTGAACGTACATAAGCCTTTCATGTTATACCATGTAACATCTAGGTGGAAGTGGCCCCAGTGGAAGTGGGACGTTCCCCCGGATTTTATTCCGGACTCTTTGCATAGCATTTTAAAGCGAACACTTGCAAACACGTTCCGGTGACATGTTTACCGGGTGTGCACCCGGCAGTGACACAAAGTACCGAACGACTAATGCTATAAGGAATATACCATTGTTGCCAAACTCTATCGATTCACATCCAAAATCATAACGTCAATCCCGTCCGAGTAATTGTCCTCTCCATGAGGCACCACGAGCGCAACTCCTGGACTAAAAATCCTAGATCCTATCCCGCGGCTTTCGAAAAAAATTCAATTAAAAAAAAAAACATAAACAAAAAGATCCTTCCGCCGATTGACTTTCCTGACATTCTCAGAATTAAAAATATATAATAAATAATCAATTAACCTAAAACCGTCATAAATACACATGAATCATGCATTTATTTTCTGTATTATTCATATATTATTTTTTGTCTACAACTGAATGAACCAATAAATTCAAATGCTTTAAGTAAAAAAGAAGTACGAGTAATTAAATTCATACTATTGTTTCTTTAATTATCCACAGGCCAAGATAGCCTCACGATAAAGGGGGATTATCAACTTGTCTGGCCATCAATTACGTCACGGGAACGCAATAGTTCCTGCAAACAATGCCCACTATAGCCCCCCCCCCTTCCCCCCTTAACCCCCACATTGTAATAACCCCAGAACTAACTTTCCACTCGGTCCATATAATGCCTTTGCCTAATTACTCTCTCAAATTTGCATAGCCTTGAATATTTTCGCCGTCGTAATCTGCCGGGGATGAAGATTTCAGTGGAAGTTGGGGTTTTGAATATTAAATCTGGTGAAGTCTCTCTAGAAATATGAGGAATTGGGGAATAGTTGGGGAATAGTTGGGGAATAGTTGGGGAATAGTTGAGGATTAGTTTTGGATTAATTGGGGATTATTTGATTAGAGTTAATCTGTGGTATTTGTCGGATTTTTAATTAATTTGTTGATTGAAAAAGAATTTTGTTTGGGGATTTTGGGGCAGCAGATAAAAATGCGAAATGTTTGCTATATTCTAGTGGGTTTACACTTGGGGATTGGGGATGTATGATAACGATACGAGTGGGGATGTGGGGGAATAGGAAGACTTGGGAGGTTGATGTTTGCGATACGATGGACATGAGGTTTTTGAAAATCTGGGAATATCTCAGACGTTTTTCGATGATTTATAGTGAATTTGTGATCAGATCGAAAACTATATGGATGACTATTTTAATTGTGATTGAAAAGGAAATTATCAGGACAATTAGACATTTACCAAGGTACCAAAAATAATTGTTTTTAGTAGAAATAGAGGAGGAGGAACAAGTCAGGATGGATTGGGAGGAAGTCAGTCCGAAAATTCCGATTGTAATGGGAAAACTATTCCATTTTTTTTTAATCGAATGCTTTCATTAGCCGACAGTTTATTTCCGGTATACTCACCTCATAAATGATAATAAAGCCCTCAAAGACCAGAAAAAAACGAAAATGGCAAAATAAAATGTCACCTCCCCCCGAGACCTGACCCAGGATTTTTCTCCAAACCCACGGCACGGCAAACAAAATAATTTATCCTACACAACTCCGTGTGTACTTAAAACAAAAGAAAAAAAAAATGTCCTGAAAGCTCAAAAGGACGAGATAAAATAAGGCAGAACGGAAGTGAGATGAAGAGTGAAGAAAAATGAGGCGCGAGCCGGAGTTGAAAAAAAAAAAGAAAGGTTGGAACAGACTTAGGGAAAAAAAAGTGGTGGGCCAACGGAGAAATTGACGAAGAGAAATTAAGAGAAAAGCGAGTTATGGGGTAGAAAGGAGTGTGAGGTGGAAAGAAGGGGTGGTGAGGATGGAATGGGGGGTAGAGAGTAGAGAGTAGAGGCATCCGCGCGCTCATTTCCGTTTTGGGGCTGGCGACGGGGATGACGTGGAAGAGGGAGGTCAGGGGTGTGGTGGAGATACTTTGAGAGGATAGAGATGTGGATGGGGGGGTTGATGTAGAGGTGGAGGATGCTAACTCGCGAGATATTAATTCTGTGTTAGCGCTAGAAGGGGCGAAAACTACGTGTCAAGAGGAGAGTCGGTGGGGAGGGGGAGGAGGGGAAAGGGATGGATAAACGGGGGATGGGGATGAGGGGTCGGGGAATGGGGTTGAGAAACTGTGGGTACATGATGAGAGGGTGAGAAGGAGGCGTTACAAATCAGAGATTAGCCATAGTTAACTCGACTTGCGCAGTCAAACAGTTAATCAATAAATGATTATTTACGTCGGCTAGGAGAATAATCGCTGTGATTCAGCCTTGACATCTGGATTAATGTAGCTTTGACGCTGTCAGTTTTATCGGGACGCTGTTAAAGTCTGGGAATTTGGTGGGGGGAATGTTCAATAAAAATTACGTCGAGGTTCCGGTCGTGAGTGAGAATAAAGGGCTGATGAAAATTATGGAAAGCTGGTTTAAAAATATGCAGCGGATGTTTTGTTGGTGAATTTTTATCGGGGCTTTCTTCTCATTTGTGAGGAAGGGAATTTGACGGGAATTTAAGGAAATTTTTATATCTTTGGGGGTCGATGATTGTTTTATATATTTAGATATTTTTTATTTTTGGTTTAGTTGGAACACAGAGTTCTAGGGTATCTGATATTTGTGAATTTTTCTGAATTCTTTTCATTGTTAATTAATTTTTACGGAATACTTGAGGAACAAATGGCGATGTCTGTGGATTGCCTCGACTTTATTGCAGATTAATGATAAAATTATTAAAAAAATGTGTAAAAGTGCTACATGCTCCTTGAAATTTCAAATCTTACCAGAAATATTTCAGTAAAAAATGAGAAATATTCTAAGCGAAAAATGTCCGGAGATAAATAAACGGAGAATTTAATCCTGCTGATTCTTTTTCCCACGTAATTGTTTTTCCTGCTATGATTTTTCCTCAATTTTTCCCATCGGAATTCTTTACTGAGAAACGAATATCCGATTCCCAATTACATGTTTCCTTGGCCGGAAAGAGGGTTTTCCTCTCCTCATGGTCACACTACACTCAATCCTCCCGGCCTAGTCTAACTCACCTCCATCCTCTTGAGGTCTAGTCTGGGACAATGAGTGAGATAGAGGGAGAAGAATGGTCGAGATGGAGATAGGAAGGAAGCATGTAGGAAGATGGTGGTGGTACTACTGACTGACCATCGGTGGGGTTTTCCATGCCAACGGAAACTGCCAAATAGTAACCAGGAACGTTTTCCACTCCATCTCACTCGGGATACTGAAACCTGAAATAGACCTGATATTGATGCTCATTTCATATCCGAAAAAATTTTTCGATATTGTATTCGGAATTCCTGCTTGATTCGAGGTGGAACTCCTATTTGATTTAAACCGCGATTCCTACTTCATTCAAGTTGAGATTTCTATTTGATTTGAAGAAGAATTCCTACTTGATTCAAATTGAAATTTCTATTTGATTTGAAGAAGAATTCCTACTTGATTCAAATTGAAATTCCTATTTGATTTTAAAGAGAAATCCTACTTGATTCAAGTTGAAATTCCTATTTGATTTAAAGAATTCCTGCTTGATTCAAGTTGAAATTCCTATTTGATTTAAAGAATTCCTGCTTGATTCAAGTTGAAATTCTTATTTGATTTAAAGAACTCCTGCTTGATTCAAGTTGAAATTCCTATTTGATTTAAAGAATTCCTGCCTGATTCAAGTTGAAATTCTTATTTGAGTTAAACAGGAATTCCTACTTGATGAGAGCTAGAATTTATCTCTAATTCAAGTCGGCACTACTACTTGAATCAATTTGGACTTCCCTGTTGATTCAAGTCGAAATATGCACTTGATTCAATCCAGAATCCCCACACAATCTAAATAGACTTGAATTAACCCGAAAATCCGTTCAAGTCAAGCAGACTATCGACTTGATTCAAGTATCGTGATCAAAATCCCTAGCCAATTGTTCCGCTCAACTCAATATCAGTAGAACGTCTTACTCCTCCTAAAATCAAATAAAAACCTTACTGTACCCCATTTTCCATAAAACAATTCGATTCCACAAAATAATCAAAACAATCCGATAACTCGGAAAGATTTTCTCCTACCCTTCCTACTTAAATCATGTCGGAATTCCGTCAGCGGATTGATTTAAGAAACTTTATGAAACTATATCTCCGGATATATCCGGATATTATTCAGATATATCTTCGAATATATAATTTTCCACGCGGGAAGTGTCTACGTTAGTTCTCCACTGGACAAAGAGGACTCGTAAATAGTAAAATTTGGGAATGCAGTGGGGCGGCGGGAGTGGGTGGAAAGGGGTGGAAAGGGGTGGAAAGGGGTGGAATTGGTGGAATTGGTGGAATGGGGCGGAAGAGGGAGAAGGGTGAAAAGGGGGTTGGGGGGGGGGGAGAGGGCGATAGAGGAGGAGGATAGGGTGGTAAGGGGTGGGATTGATGGTTGGGCCGACATTGGGGCTGTGGCAGCAAACTGTGCAACACCGTTGACGGGTTGAACTGTGTGGATGTCGGGGGTAGAATAGAATAGAGGTGTAGAGGTAAAGATTATAGCTAGTATAGCTATAGCTGAATGACTGGTGGCGGAAACGTTGTCATGGCGACACATCGATCAGCCGCGGTACCCCGCCACGCACCAGTCTTCCACCGAGAGAGTCAACACACAACTGAATACCGAAACATCACTATCTACCCTCCTTTTCACGCACAACAACCCAAATCCACTCGACATGGAGAGACTCACCTTCAGTACTCACTCGCTCAACAAAAACATAAGTTGGGTATTATGAGCAGTGGTGAAATTTGAGACAGCATTTTCAATTGACCACTCTCATTGGATTCAGTTCTCATGGCAATTTCAATATTCGAGTTTTTCTTTTATGGGAATTTTTAAGTTTGTCATGCGGAGATTTGTATTCAGGTCGTTCGTGGTTGGAGAAATTCGGGATTATGATTTATTGGGGAAATCATCTTGTCAGGAATTGAAATCATGTGGATTCCTCATATTTTTCTGTTCTAATTATCCGGAATTAATTGAATGCTTGATTTTTCTATTCAATTATGTGAAAACTATGAAAAATCATGAATTTTCTTGAATTCTATCTAGGACTTGAATTCCCATTTCCATTTTTCAAGACAATTCCCCTCATATTTTCCATAAAATAAAAAAAAATACACCATAATTGATTATTCAATAAACAATCCCTCAATAAATCATTTAGTAGTCAACCTAATTTTCCATTCTCATATTTTGCTTCCGAATGTTTCCCTAAACCGAGTGAATCGAATGCAAAACTGAATTAAAAAGAAATTAATGTAAATAATTTCACCGCGCCCTTATAGATGAAAGACGAAATTTCGAAAGAATTCGGATTGTTATTCCGAGTTCTCAAAAAGATTCCTCTTTTTTCCACAATTGCATAAATTTTCCACCCTCCGTATTTCCATATTTCACAGTAGTTCCATCCCTCTCCCACTCGAGGGACAGATGGCGCACCACTGGTAGTCGTCGTTTTTTGGCTTTTTCTCTCCTATCACCCTCTCTCTCCATCCCCCGATAGTACCCTCTCACCCTCCACTACCCACTCCACGATAATGATGGCAATCAGCCCCTCAGAAAGGATTTCAGGAAATTCTCTCGCCTTTTTGTCGGCAGCAGCGGACGCCACAAACACCGGGTCCCTCCTCTCTCCGCTCCTACAACCTCTCCATTCTGTCTTGTACACGAAGTATACCTATAGGATTGAGGGTGGATGAGGAGGACGGAGGTTGGAGCTTTTCAATGACTAGCCCTCTCCATTCTTCTTTTTTATTCTACCATTTTTTATTTTTTTTTTACTCTCTTTTAGGTGCACTCTTTGGGTTCCTCGGACTCTTCAAAGACTACGGAATATCCAATGGTCCAGAGATTGTGACTTTTGTAGAATTTTTAAAGCATCGAAATTTACCCCAGCGATTATAGTAATCCTCCAATAATTTTCTCCCCTCAATCTCCGATATTCAAGAAAAATTACCACTGATATGTCATTTGGGATGCAACTTTAATATTCAATTCGATGTGAATGACTGAGTGAAGGGAATTAATCGATAATCATTGGGATAACGTAATTATCACTGCAATTACGGTAAGTCCTCTAATATCTGTTTAGATTCGATGATTAATTCCTCTACATCTCCTCCGAAATTGAATCCTCACGTTGTGGTGTCTCTTACAACGTCCGACCGACAATTAATTTCCTGCACTTTGAGTTCCATTCTCCTCAAACATAATTCCGTACGTAATCCAGTGAAATCCCTTCTGAATACTGATACAATTGTTCCTTTGACATCTGACGTGTGTTATCCCAACTACATACATCACGAGAAAAAGCCTTGGGTCAGTTTGTATGATCTGTTGCTTCACGGATGATCGAATACTATCGGCAATTGTCCGAGATTACGAATTCTCATTCCTACCTCCAAGATTCGCATACCTATTGTGATTACATATTGTGCTATTTTTTCGGGATCGATTTTTTGCCGATTTCTCGGAATCGAAGGTAAATCATGATTTTTTCATGGATACCTTTTTTGTAGATCTCTTTTTTTTCTATAAAAAATGTTCTTAGACAAAATTCGGTATGTTGCGTCGCCCGGACAGAAATATTTAGTAAAAATTACGGAACTTTCAGTTCACTTACCGATTACGGAGTCGATTCGAAAAATTTAATTGACGTTATCGTAATTTTTCACCGATAATTCAGATAAAAATTACGGAACACCGCAGAAAAATTCCGTAACTTTACATAAAAATTACGTAACACTTCCGTAAAATTTCCGACAACTCCATTTCGCTCCAGAATTACGAGAAATACACGTAATTTTTATTAATTTTTTTCTCTTTTCTGTGTATGTACGAAAAATCCCTAAAATTAGTAATTTACCTTCTGAATATTAATCACTGAAAAATCAGGAATAAATTTCTCCCTAAAACCCGTCATCCTAACGACACGATAAAAGACCCTTCGATCAACCAATACGATCTGTTGCTTCACGTCTGATCGAATAACACTGACGATTGTCCGAGAATACAAATTCTCATCACTAGTCCCAAGAGTCTCATATCATGCTACCACCATTACTCAGTGTTGTACATGTGCTCACTCCCCTTTCGAAGTCACTTCTTCATTGACGCAACATTGGGCACACACGCGATAACGCACGATTAACCGGGTAATGACTTTCCCCTGGGGCTTCTACGACTCCCTTATTTCGACAATCATCGATTATAACTGAAGGAGCGTGGCGCTTACATTTAAAAAAAAATCTTTTTGTTGGGCCAATAGAAGAGGGAAGTTCGCAAGACATTTTTTCGACTAGTCACCGGAGATTTAGGAATTAATCGTCAGGGTAACGAGGTTACTCCGCTATTTATCCTGTCACTATTAGAAATCGTTGTGATTGTTTGGCATTTTGAGGAGAAAAAAATCTAATCTAATAATAAAAGGAATTAAATCAGTAATTTGAGATTTTTTTTCATTCGGTGGTTATTATGACCGTTATTTGTACATGGAGGGAACATTTCATAAAAATTATGTAAATGTTCTGTAATCTGCGACTCAAAATTGTATTTAGTTAAAATTATGGAACAGTCACGCACTTTTTCCGTAATTTTTATGGAATATTGTTTTGGAATTCATAAACGTCACATAAACCGAAAAAACAAGAAATTTCTAATAATATTGAATTAACGGGAAATTCATGTCCATTTTACTGGTGATAAATCAGGAAATTCTATTGAAATATTCGGGGAATTTTCAATTCGAGAGTAAAAATTAAATAAATTAAATAAATTCAATTACGCTAAACAAATTCAGTTGAGATTAATAAATGTTACAAATTCTTACCCATCCCCATTTTAATTCTTGTCTCAAATTCGTTTGGCATAACTAAATTTTTCGGTTAGTTTAGACCAAAAATAATTGAAAACTGAAAATTTAGATTGTGGTGTAACCGAAAATCACAGTTGCTTCGATTTTTGGTTTTATTTAGCGAACGTGCATTGATGCAATGATCAGAACTATAGTCGCCATCTATTCCCCAATTGTCCAAGTACCGAAGTTCCGAAGGGGTTGCAACCCCCTTTTACTCTCAGAGTTTATTGATCGTTCGCGTTCTGCAGTCGGGAAAATCCTCCGAAAATTCTTCCTAACCGATGAATGCTAAATTAAGGAATGAAAAAATACCGGAATTTCCACGGTATGAAAAATCATAACTTTCCTCCAATTTCCTATTACGGAGAATTCCAATCCCATTTTGAGAAATTAATTACAAAAATTGTAATTTTTCCGAAACGGACAGCATTTTTTCGAGTCTAGTTTTTCGTCGATTCCTCGAAATTGAAGGAAGATAGCGATATTTCCAGAAATACATTTTTTGTAGTTCTCATTTTTTCCTACAAAAGATGTAAGCACTAAAAAATCGCTATGTTTCTTCAATTCCGAGATATCGGCTAAAAACCGGCCCCGAAAATTGCACTTATCTAGAAGAGAATCGCGGAACGTGAAGCGATTTCAATTGTCAATAGCATGGGATTGGTAGAGTGGAAATAAACAATTTTCCATTCATTTTGAAGTTCTGTTCTTAAGCTTTAAAACGAAATAAAAATCATTGAATTTCCATCGTCAGTTCTCGAGTTATACTAGTTTAACACTTCTCTACTGATTTTTCAATGGCGAAAGTAGATAAGGCCCGATATTGTCAGACGGCGGTTGATTCTTCTGGGTTGTGAAATGCGTAATAATTGAGCAGGAGTGTGCGTATCGAATCGGCCGTTGACAAGGGACAGGAGAGCTGATAGAATAGCAGATAGAGAAAAGGGATAGAGAGGGAGAGACGAGTCCAGGGGATGAGAAGCACGCGCCGGAACCGGAACTGAGAGTCGTGTGTCCCTGCCGTTCCCGACCGGAACTATCATGATTAGTCACGGGGCTTGCAATGAGCTGCGCTCCTCTGAGTGCTCAACTTAAAGCTGAAACTATTGTTACTTCATGGTCTGTGTAATGTCGGGAGGGGTTGTGTATCGATGTCGAATAGATAACGATAACTGAAGAACGCTATATGCACTATTAAAAAATTTTCCAAAGCCCTTATCCAACTTTTAATTGAAGCCAATATGAATTGTTTATAATCGATTTATTCAATTGGATATTATAAACGAGATAATAATTTTAGAAATATAGATTTCTTTATTTTCAATTAAACTTTCAATTAACGTTTATCATTTTCATAAAGATAAAATGCAGAAAAAAGAAGTCGTATTAAGCTTTAATTAAAAACGATCTTTATAATAATAATTGATAATTAACAATTATTAACAATAGTCTTCAACTATAAATTATTATTATAAAAACCATGAAGTCATGAATTTACTCACATATTCGGTAAAAAAAAAATCATGAAATTGAATTTTTCATTTAAAAAATTCGTCCATTGCACCAATAACTCCATAACATTCTTTATTCCATTTAAAAAAAAGATACAATAATCCCTAAATCTTACTCCCCTTCTTTAATTTCTCAATTAGAACTTTCCCCAATATTCCGTGCCGCATATTCCGCTTGATTTTTTTCATATAATTTTTTACGCAAAAGTCGAATGGAAAAGAGGAATCGAATAATAATGATAGTAGGGACGAAATATCTGAGAATATCTATCCACGTCTCTCGGTTTTCAAGCGTGAGCAATGGGCGGGGGTTGGGGGATGGGGGTTAGGGGGTGTTCCGGTGCGTTTACCACGATCTTCAGGGGTTGCTGGTACATGAACGGAAGTAAGGGGGCGCGCGAGAAGGTTCGACGGTCCACGAGAGAATAAAATAAAAGAATCCTCGCCACCCTAGAGTCTAGGGTTTCATAACGGCTGTACCGACACGCGCGTACCCCCATGACCACCCCCATCATCCGAGGTTAACCGATACCGGCAATTATCAACGCGTCATGCTCACCAGGATCCTTTTACTCTAATTACGTCATCAACTTTTCACTTTTTTATGGACACCGAGGAAAATTTATCGGTTTTTTCTCTTCTCCGCGGCTGCGGGGATTTATTTTTAAAATGGGGAAAGGTGAAATGTTTTCGAAAATCGAGATCACGAGGTTTTCTGGAAAAATTCATAAGATCTAAATAACCCTTTCACGTAATCTCATTGAAATCACATGATTTTATGTAGAAAATTTGGAAATGGAGGAAAATTTTCCTAGTCATCGGTCCTTTTCCCTAAAATCGAATTTTCCCCAGAAAATTCTTAAAATCTTACTAGTCTTTTATGTAATCTATCCAAGACTAAAGGAATTGATATAAAAACCGCCCAAAGAAAAAACAAATTTTTCCCTTCGAAAATGGAAAATGATTTTTTTCAAAAATTAAACTTTTCCACCAACCGACGATTGATTTCATATACATACAATATATATTCGCGTAAATAACGACAATAAAATCCTTGGAGACGGAAAAAAGATATAATAAAAAGACAAAAAAGAAAAAAACATTTTTTTTTCAACCGTAATCGATAATAATACTGGCAATTCCAAAATTCTCACTGCAAAATCCGTGTGCAATAAATGAATCTAATTTTTTCTGGTGTTCTCAACCAAAGAATCAAACATAAAAAATAAAAATATTCATTCTCATTTGTTTATGCAACTCATGACCTGACCCGTAACACGTAATAGTCAATTACGCTTCACCAAAGATCAATTACCAGCGTAAACATTCTCCTCATACGAGATGTGTACGCATGTACAAGGGCTACAGTTGAGTGCATGCGTTCCACATTATCGAGTGGAGCAATAAACCCGAGAGTAAACCCTAATTACGTAATCTAGAGGGATTTTTCTTCAATTAAATTCATGTAAAGTTTAATGCTCTACATGAATGATGATAAATTATTGCAGGAAATTCCCTCGCAATCCGCCATTGCTTTACATTAAAATCAGAGCAATTAAAACATTAATTATCCAATCCCCAAAATCAATGTACAAATTAAATGAGCGGAAATTTTTATTATTTGCTTTCTTCCCGCTTCCACCGCACGAGAAAAATTTATTTAAAAAATTATTCTAATGAATCGTAATTGTGGACCAAGTGGAGGTTCATGAATTTTCATTAGAAATTGCGGGAGCAAATGGAATTTGTTGTTCAGGGAAAATTATCTTGTGCACAATTTTTACTGAAGATTATGGAAATTCGAGTGAGATCTCCTGGTGGAAAATTTTGAACTTCCATTTAGGTGGGAATACTGTGTGTTAGGGTAATTTTTTAAATAAATTCCTCTCTGTACTTTCACGGAGGACCGAGGAAAAACCTTAAGTGAGGAAAAACTTTGGTGAGGTCTGGGCAATGAAACTCTGTGAATTAGAGCGGTGAAAAAACTTTTGGTCTCATGCCATCCCATCACTCTAATGTTACCAACAACCGTCGGTAGAAAAAGAGGAATTATTTCCGTCGATTGTTTAAATTACAGGTTTTCCCATTTTTTTTATTAAAAGGAAAAAATAAAAACGCTCAATTACCTTTTGAAAATTATTGAAACTTTCAGGGACTTCGCGTAAAAAATATCATTATGAGAAACTATTTTTCCTCGCAAGATCCGATAAACGGCGATTCAACTCTCTCTTCTACTTTCCAACGAATTTATGTCTCGTTCCACCGATTAATAATTCAAAGAATCAGAGAACTTGGATTTATAACAATAATCATAATTCATAATCACATAATCATAAAAAATGAAATGAAAATAATAATTTCATTTTCACTCGTAGCGTAGTATACCATTCTAAAAAAATACTTCAATCAAGTATATACATTACACTTGAAATAAATCTATGAAAACATTTTATCCTTCATTCAAAAATATTTAACATTGTTATTAAAACCGTTGAATCAAGTTTTTTATTGATATCCATCGAAAATCGAATATTCTAAACTGAATAAAAATAAAATCTACTCAAACAAAAAATAAAGTGATATATTATTAACTAATAAAGTAATTAAGTCTTTTAGTCTTTAGTCATTCAGTACTTAAGTAATTAAGTAAATCTAATATAATTGATTAAAGTATTTATTTTTCCGTAGTATGTCATGACTTCTGAATTGAAATTTTGAAAATTGAAATGATCACCCTAGATTTTAAGACGCAGAAACATCGGTAGGACGAGTACATGATAGTACAAGATAGTGAGTTGAGATGTTGAAACTGGGGGTATGAAATAGGTGGGGTGAGGGGTTGTAGCTGTAGGTTGTAGCTGGGGAAGATCCGGGATCCCAGAGGGTAGTTCCGTGGGGCGGGCTCGGTTGTCATGGATACCCGACTGGCTAACCCCCGTAACCACTCCTCCCCTGTCTCTCTCTTCTCGTATCATCCCTCTGGGCAAAACGGCCGCCATCATCGAACCACCATCTTGCCATAATCGCCACGGAGGCTGCACCAAAATTCACCGATATCTACATGACAACCGAGTGTATTACGCTTATCCGATTATTGTTATAGCACCTGAAGATAGATCGAGATAATGTTACATACTGAATATGTAACGTGGAATATGTATATATAATGTGACGGTTATATCGAGGCATGAACTATATCTCTCGTCATTAACTGATTATTGGCAAGGCAATAATCCGCTTTCAAATTTATCGGTTATTTGATTAATTCAGGTGATAAGAGTTCAATATTTATATGGAGGGAAATATGCACGAAAAATTACTGGTCTTGTATTAGTAAACGCGGGATATGGCACTGCCCTGATTAAAAATCATGTATAATTCATGAAAAATCATTGCAGTTCTCCGGAATATTTACTGCGCAGGGCAACAAAATTTACGGGACTGATCCTCAATTTTTTCCGGAGTTCATTCGATGTTCTAAAATTTACTGCTAAAAATCTGAAATATTCGTACTAGTCATTCACTTTTTACTGTGGATTTTTTTACTGGATTAATTACCAGGATTTTTAATATTTCCGTTTATTTATGTCGTCATGTAGATTGGACAATCGATTTGTCATTGAATTTTTAAAGAAATTGACTGATTAATTGACAGCGATTTTTTGACAGGAATTTCAGATCCTTTTTGATTATTTTTACGCGAATTCCGGAAGAGTCATGCGGGGAAAGGAATTTTCATCGAATAAATATTCTTTTTTCTTCATATTTTACTCTACTATTATCTCCTACGTCATTTTATACTGAATTGACAAAATAATACAAAATAATCCGTAAAATGAAACCCAAATGTCTCCATCGCAATTTATAATAATTTATAACTTGATTCCTTAATTAAAAAAATTCACGTGACGTTTTGCGATGATACCTTTATCAGAGAAATTCAAGATGATATAGTACATATAATAT
>NW_011887748.1:346525-354206 GCF_000806365.1 Fopius arisanus
ATTAAATTTAATTAAAAAATTGAAATCCATAGAAAATGTTTTTTTTAATCTTAACCATGCGCTTCTTTTTTTCAACGTATAATTTCGTTTTTTCAAGATTTTTGTTTATTTTTCCAAAAACAATTCCATATTCCTTTTTTGAATTCCCACATATCACACAATACGCGCGGCAATATCTAGTAAAAAAATGAAAATGAGATGAAGTAGCACTTAGTCAATACTCTTTATGCCAGTGAAAAATCGTGAGAGACAAAGTTTGGTAGACATCGATAAATTGAATGAGGAGAATATAGTGGTACAGATAGACAGGATATTGGCGCGGGTTAAGGTTGGCGTTTGGTCGGTATGCCGATGTTGAGACCGTGGGCTCTTCGCTCTGGTTGAGCTCCTGGCATCCATTGGCAGTGGTGTTGGCCAGATAACGTGATTTACACTGTCGGGGTAATTAATGTTCCTCTTTCTCCTGCCCCATCCACCCACTCACTGTTTCCACCCTCAACCCCATTCCTATCTACTCGCTACTGTACACAGAGAATGTTTAATGGGGCAGAGGTGGAGGAAGGAAAAAAAGAGGAGAAAAACAATCGGAAATCGACGACCACCTGCCGCCAAGTACGATCGTACCGGTTTTGTGTATGCAACGGTATCGAAATGCCAAATCGAACCAATGGATTGACAAATTATTCACTTCCATTTTTTACTTTATCAGCATTTCCTATTCATCTTGAGGTTTTATTTGTGTAAATTCACTTTTTGCTTCATCCAATTACTCTCACCGGGGGATTAATCAAGTTCATTGTCAAGTGATTAAAATAATAATAATTATGAAATAATAAAACTGGAAAATCGTGTTGAAGTGGTTAATTGGAATGGCATTGTTTTCGACCTTCGTTTTTAACCGATATCTCGGAATTGAAGGAACCCAGCGATTTTTATGAGAAATCCTTTTTTATTGAAAATTATGAGAGCTTGAAAAAAGGTTCTTATCACAATGTTGTTATCTTCATTCGACTCCGAGATATCTCCTAAAAACTAGTCACGGAGAGAATCAGAGTATCATCTTTTGGGGCAATAGAGGTTTCTACAGTCAATTATTCTAATCTCATGTGAAAATTTGAGTAATCAGTACTACTTGTACTTAAAGTATACCTAAACTTCACAGTACTTGTCACATCTTCACTTACCGTTCATGTTTTTTACACTTCAACTACTATAACCCAAAGAAAATAGAACAGCACTGGCTAATCGAAATAACAATTAAAAATCATTTACCATTTCCCTTTAGATTTTTCAGTAGACAGAAGTTGAAATGATAAAATAAAATGAAATGATCAAGTGGTGATTTAGATTGCGGTCACTCACCAGTTATGGAAGCTGTAGAACTCGGTGAAATGGTGGATGGATTGGCACGTGGAGGCGGTGAAAAAGCACCGGCCAGATAGTTACCCCTGTCTGCAAGCGCCTGTTTAGCTTTTTCAACGCTCTGTTTAAGCTGCTGAAATGTGCTACCACACGCAAGACCTCGGTACGGCCAGTTTTCTTGTTTAACACCAGCTGCAGATATGGAAACACCGGAGGCCGTTGCTGCTCCAGTCGTTCCTGTTGCACCCTTCAAGTCCAGCGCCCCCGAGTACGAACAGCTAGTGCTGTCGTACATCACCAAAGTGCCCCTGTAAGTACCAAAATACCTCATCAATACATCAGAATTTACCGGACTAGTAATTGAAGAGCACGATCACTCTGAATCCAAATCATCTCCAATCATCGGAAATCGCTTGAAATCATTCAATCATGAGATGAAACTTTTTGGATCACTTGAAGCTTTTGAAATAAAATATTTCAATGTCTTGTAATTAATTTTACGTTACGTGGAATCAGCGATCATTATATTATGATATTTTATCAATAATCCCTTGAGTTTGGTATTGAATTAAAAAATTGTTTCAACACTGGGGGACAATATATTTTAATAAATATTTCAATAAATGGATTTCTCAAGGGTTGGCATTTCTGTTTTCTTGACTCAGGTTTCAATAAATTTGTTTATTACATTATAATGCCCTCCATTATTTTCCATATTCTCCAGGTTTGGAATTTTAGTCGCAAATCAAAGGCTAGATAATTTGGAGTAATTCCAAATATTAATAATCGTTATTGACGTTCAGCCGAGATGATTAATTGAATAATAATTTCATAATTCAGTAATTCTCGTGCTTGAAATTGTATTTTATATTGTTTTTATGGAAAGAATACCCGAAAAATATGAACGATATTATATTCTTGGCAGAAATTACCCCCGAAAGCCTTTCCTCAATTCGTTTTTTCTACAGTACTAGAATTTTTCTAGAAAATCTCTCTCTACACTAAATTTCCACTGAAACTTCAAAAAATCCCGTGAAATTTCCCTCATTCTCTGAAGACAGAAGAGACCCGAAGAACTCCGCTTTACATATTTTTCAATTTTGACTTTTTCCAAAATGAAGGGCAGCCTCGGATTAATTCTTCATCAATAATTAAAAATTCCCACAAAATGAATAATTCCCATTGAAACCAGAAATGTCACTATTTCCCTTCAACCCTAATCAACCAATCAATCAACACCCTCTCCCATTAAATTCTCCTCCATCCCCTAGGATTCACCCTAAACTCCACCGAAACCCAAAAAAAAAATCCTTCAAAAATCTCCTCGAGAGGAAATTTATTCCACACACCGTCGGCAGTTAAAAGAATCAGCATGATCCCACGCAGCCTAAACCGTCGATTTTCCTCAACAAAATGAACCCATCACTTGATGCACATCACGATAATCCACCAAACGACCACCACAAAATTTAACAATACGCCAATTGAACATGCACCAATTAACGATCATATCGCGAATGATGCAGTGCCTTAGACTCACTCCCGCGAAAATCCGCGATATCCAGCTCTCGATAGGGTTAATTATCGGATGATTAGGATTTCACAGATTCTATCACAGTTTTCGATCCATCTGAAACCACAAATGCATACCGCACTGTTGACTGAACCACTGTGAAGAAGGTAGAGTCAGGTTGTCTCGCGCAACAGCGACCGCCGCGGCCAGCAAATTGTCTGCTTCCGGGCCTCATTACATCACTCTGTTACTCTGTTAACAGTAACGCTCGCCGGAAACCCCTCTACTACTCTACCTCGTCTAAGCTCATGCTCGTGGAGGAGTGTCACGTGTGTGTGTATATAGTATACGAGGTTACACGAGGTATCCACGCACCCATATACAGGGTGTCACAAAATCGCAGGTCCAGAGGGTTGTTCGGGGACCCATTCCTGAACCATTACATCAAGGGCCTAGTCAGTGGTCAAATCATTCCCTCGGAATTTATATCACGAGGAATTTCTCCTAGGTACATGGAGAAAAAATATTTCTTTAGCCAACAATATTTATTAACCACAAGAAAATATATTTGGCATTAATCTTTAATTATTAATTATTAATTATTAAATAAATCTTATGGGAATATTTACACAGTGACCGCCAGATTTACTGGTGGAAAGAAAATATTCTTGGGAAAAATAATTTTTTTTCTCAGTGTACTCCTGAAATTACCTGGTATCGGCAGAATCCGCACACAGGTAGAAATATATCGAAAAAATTACGGAGCATTCAGTTTGCTTGCCGATTACGGAATCAGCATGGGATATATCTGCGGATATATCCGGATATTATTTTGATATATCTGCGGATATATCAGCGTATTATTTTGAAATATCCTCGGATATATCATTTCGCGGGAAATCATTTGAAATCGTGAAATCGCTCAGAATTCTCAAGTGACGTTTTTTTCTGAAAATATCTTTTTGATTTTATACTGTCCTGATCAATCCAGTGATGTCGATAATTCGATTGATTGAACCTTGCGAAATCAAAAAGAATTTCCCAAATAAAAAACTGAGATCGGATGAAAATTATTGCATTCAATTGAAATTATTTCATTTTTAAAATCGAATATTTCAAGAAATTACTGGAAATGACAGTGAAATCATTATCATTATATCTCATAATAAATAATCCTCGGATTGAATCACAATTAGATCGGTCATACCTCCGAGTCACCTGAATCCTGATCTTTTGTAATATCCGCCTCTCTTTGATCACTCGACCAGTCCCAGTCCAGCGGTTTCTACTCGGTTAATGAGACTCGCGATTGTCACTTCGCGTATATCATCTGGTTCCATGAAAGCCCCGGTCTCAGATCGGAAATGATAACTCTGATAACATTTATCCCTCCGGCATTTTGGCCGAGAGTTTTTTTAGAAGATGAGAAAGACGCGACTCAAGTTATCGGATCCCATTTTTTTTTAAATTATATTTTTTATTTAAAAATATCTCGTGTTAATCACATATATGCCGAATATGTATGTAATGATAGGCAATATATATCTGCTCACAATTTATTTATGATTAGTAATATAATAATTGATCGTATTTAAACAATTTATTAATAATTTTTTAAACGGGAAGCTTTCTCACCATTTTCAATTTTTAAAAATTCATATATAATGTTAATTATTTTTCATTATTGTAATTATTGACCTAATTAACGGAAAGATTATTTTATGGTATTAATTTGATTGAGAATGTGAGTGCGCGTAACTAATCAATAACTTCCGTCAATTTCCGTAGAATATTCCGAGAATAATTCTCTTTTCTTCATCACTCAATTTCTATTCCGATTCCTATATCAGATACTGTCTCATTTAATTATCTTTTTCGAAATACTTCTCCTGATTAAAACCTTTAAATACATCCTTTAATTGCCCTGAAATTTCCAGGGGATAATGGGAATACATTCCCGAATTTATTTTTGTCAGTTCCATTTCATCATCTCAACTGACAAATAAGATCTAGATTTTCTACCGAATGGTGTTTGAGGGCTAGTGTTCATTCCTCATCCTTGACTCTCGAATAATGCCCTGAATATAAAACTGTTATCAGAGTTATCACTACAGTTCCCAGAAGATGGTTTTTTGAAATGTTTTTGATTTTATACAGCCATAATCAATCGAGTGCAGTTTATCTATTCTGTAAAAATCAAGAAGAATTTTCGGTAAAAACCCCAGCGCCTATAATATCACCGGAAAAAATAGCCCGCACACCCAATTTGATAGACCATAGGAAAATTAGAGCCCCTGAAAAAATAGACAACGAAAAAACTAATTAAATTAAAAAATAATTAAATTGAGCGAGTTTTAACACGTTTTGAATGTGTGGGATATTTTTTCCCTGGGATATTTTTTCCGGGATTCCCCGAATTATCCCGATGAGTATGACTTAATTTTCGGTCACCCCGTATGTAAACAGAGCACCGATGAGTTTGTCGACACGACAAACCAACACATACGCATTATTATTGTGAGTGGCATGAAAAGCCAAAAGTTTTATTCCACCTCCTCCCTCTTCCCATTGAAATGTTAATTGGTGGATTTTTCTCTCAATTATTCGCACCCAGTGGTACACTATTTTTAACCCATTCACCAGGTGAAAATGCCGTCGCGAGTCTTTTAATTATTTCACCTACCAAATGGATAACGCACTTCTGCAACGGTACTTGACCCAGGGAGATGGATCGTTATCGTTTTATGCATGAGAAACGATATCCAGGCATCCCTTCGTCCGGCTGACCGTCGACTTTGACCCTTACTCGCACCATAAACTACAAAAGCTGGGGACCAACCGAATATCAATGCTCTTTTTTTTATTGTTGTCAATACCCTATGGACGCGAAACACCGGATGTCACAGCGATTTCACTGACGCTAGCATCAATTCCCCTTTTTTCCTTCTTCAAGCTCTCTCGATCCGATCGTTAATTTATTTCCACCATCTTACCCATTTCCATTCCCATTCCCATTCCCATTTCCATTCCCTCTCAATCCCATTTTTACATTCTCTCCATCTGCCTTCACCCACGAAATAATATACAAATCCTTGATAATCCTCGACTTACAGTTGAAATTTGCAAGAATAATCTGTTAAATTTGATACTCAATATTGTTTATTAAGAGGGATGTAATTAGTATATGAGGGGATGCTTGGGGGGTCTTGGCGACCTTGATTGAATCCGAACTTGATTGTTTATTTAGTGTGACATAAACAAATGACCAAGTAGATGGAAGAAATGGAAAGGAATGACAGTTCTCCTTTGTTCCTTTTTCTCGCCGATTTTCGTGTCACTCATTAGCTACCGAACTCGTTATACCTCAGAATAAATAACTTAATAGCTCCAATTAAATAACGGAATTTATTTATTGCTCCCCAAACCTGCATCCGACATTCCAGCACTTACCCTCTCACTTTATAGGATCCAGACTGCCTTGAAGCACAAAATAATCCACCCTTAAAACATTTCAACAATCAATTTATAACGAGCACTAAAAAAATGTTATTTTAATTAGCAAGTGGTGTTCAGGTGTTGAATGTTTATTTAAAATATTTGCACTTCACTGAGTTCGTAAGTTTGTCGCGATTGAGATCACTGGGATTTTGTATTGACATGTGGAAGAATCGCGATGATTGGAGGGTGGTGGTGGTGATAGGGTGGTGATTTCCGTGGGTGGTTAAAGGTAAGTTGTTGGATGTGAGGTGTAATGGCGAGAGGCCTCGGTGGTAAAATGGCCAGGGTGAGATGATGATGTTAGCGCGTGGACCGGCCCCAACACGACGGACGCACATTTGGCAGAGTCGTTATCAGTGGCGGTCCGACGATTGGCTGTATCGGAGCCTGCGCCCCTCGCACTCGTCATTTTATCTCACTCTCTCATTTCACCCTCACTGACTTCCTCTTGGTTGTACTCGTTACTCCTCTCCGCGCATTCTCCTGTCTCATCTTATATATATCCAGAATGGATATGTGGCCAGGATGGTATCACCTAATGGGATGGATTTGCATTTTCATACTCAAGGTTTAGGCACTCGGTAAATGGAGAATTCATTTATTTTGGGGTTGTTTATTGATGATTGTGTAATTATGAAATTAAATTATATCAAATCGATCCTGAAATCATGAAATGGATTTGCATTTTCATACTCAAGGTTTAGGCACTCGATAAATGGAGAATTCATTTACTTTGGGGTTGTTTATTGATGACTGTGTAATTATGAAATTAAATTATATTAAAATGGATCCTGAAATCATGGGAAATCATATGGAATGGATTTGCATTTTCATACTCAAGGTTTAAGCACTCGATAAATGGAGAATTCATTTATTTTGGAGTTGTTTATTGATGACTGTGTAATTATGAAATTAAATTATATCAAATCGATCCTGAAATCATGGGAAATCATATGAAATGGATTTGCATTTTCATACTCAAGGTTTAGGCACTCGATAAATGGAGAATTCATTTATTTTGGAGTTGTTTATTGATGACTGTGTAATTATGAAATTAAATTATATCAAATTGATCCTGAAATCATGGGAAATCATATGAGATGGATTTTTATTTTTATACTCAAGGTTTAGGCACTCGATAAATGGAGAATTCATTTATTTTGGGGTGGTTTATTGATGACTGTGTAATTATGAAATTAAATTATATCAAATCGATCCTGAAATCATGGGAAATCATATGGGATGGATTTTTATTTTCATACTCAAGGTTTAGGCACTCGATAAATGGAGAATTCATTTATTTTGGGG
>NW_011887748.1:354216-358758 GCF_000806365.1 Fopius arisanus
ATCCTGAAATCATGGGAAATCATATGGGATGGATTTTTATTTTCATACTCAAGGTTTAGGCACTCGATAAATGGAGAATTCATTTATTTTGGGGTCGTTTATTGATGACTGTGTAATTATGAAATTAGATTGTACCAAATCGGTCCTGAAATCATGTAAAATCATATGAAATTAGGGATGGCACCCGCAGGGAGAAATATTCAATGGAAATTACGTATGCTTTCGGTAATTTCAGAGTGAAAAATCTCAAAAAATGATTTCCTATCACTTTAAAATAATAAACATTGTGTCATGATTTGACAGCGAAAAACCCCTGGGGATTGACTGTATTTTCTACTTGATTTAAATACATCCTAATGAATATTTCGGGAGTTTTTTGTTGTTAATGAGTTTATCAGCATTAGTTTATCAATATTCAGGGATATCTCGGAATTTTTATTAAATATTTCCCTCCGCGCAGTGTCAATCCTCGATTGTTCCTTAATCGTCTAGAATTTCTGAAGACATCCCGGATTTTTACATCTCAAATGTTTACAAAAATAAATAATTATTCATTCATTGGACTGAGGCGAAGAAGGACAGAAGTCAAAGTATGAAAAATAAGAAATCAATGACAATAAAATAGTAATGTATACATGAGAAATATATGTAAATTATGCGCATATATATTCCAGTAAAAAAGCAATATGTCACATATATTCTGAATGTATATATATATTTGTCAAAATATAAATCTTTCCGTGTGGGTTTTGTTATAAATTGTTCTCTGAGAGCGTAGGGTGAAGGAATTCGCGTTTTCAAGGGCGGAACCTCTGAAAAATTTTAGTCAAGCCACGCCTTGGAGAAGATATTACTCTTTCACGTGAGAGAGAATCGATGATCTATTGTCCAACTCTAGAAATGTACCGTCTCAAAACGAACATTAAATAAAAATTAAGCAATAATAATAATCCACGAGATAGAGTTGCGAATTGTTTTTTGAATTTATGAAAATTTAAGATGAAAAATGATGTGTGGATGAAACTCAATGAGTCAGATTGAATGAGATCTTTCCGCTTTTACTCCCACCAACTTAACATTCTCGTTAACTGGTGATTATAGGATCCCCTAGGGAACCATTTCGTGACTACCCGATCTATCCACCCTCCATCAATATTCTCTTCCTTCACGGTTTATTAACGCCGGACAATAGATTAAGTGCCTGAACCAATCATCCATGTCTTATTCACCTCAAATCCAAATGACAAATATCATTTTTACTCATTCCACATTCAAGTCATTTCCCGCTCAACGGAAACACAAATAAAAGCTGCTATTTCGTACGGGAAAAATGCTCCGAATGTCACTGCACTGGTAAAGAATCATTAAAATTCCAGAAATTCAAATCACAATGGCAGGATTTTTTAATTATGCCTCAGATTAATTAAGTTTGAATTCAATTTCAGTTAGAAATTGTCACTGCATTTTTTTGGGGTTGACAATTGAAGGGCATTGAAGCTTTCGGGGTATATGATAATTCATTTTGTAATGAAAGAATTTTTATTTTGGTAGCGGAAATTTAACGGTAAATACAATTAAATTTTTTGTCGATGCAAAATTTACGAGAATTCTCAACTCATTCATCAATAAAAAAATCTACAGTAATTAAAAATCACTCAGTAATTGTTAAATATAATTTTTTTCAATTTGAAATTTGAAGAATAATTTTCCAACCCTGTAGAAATTATTATTACGATTATTACAATAAAAATGTCTACTATATTAATATTCATATTTCATGACAACACTAATTAAAATATTTTCGCAAAATTATACCACAAAAAATCGTAATTTCGACTGAAATACAGATCGAAAAATTTTCGTATTTTCCACTGAAAATTCTGTTGAGTATGCACTTTAAAAATTGAGTAGAGCCAGAATAGAAGGAGGAAACGTATGAAATGAATGTCTTCATCGGGTGATTAGTGGTATCGAATAGTAAAATAACCGGAGGATAAAAAACTGGTGTGGGCAGAATGGGGCGAAATAGGTAACACATAAATGCAATCACTGCTTGTCACGAACCGAGAAAACGTTCAACAGGTTACTGAGCTCTACGTTATGAGAGTTTATTCGCGTGCCACCGGGAGTCCATTCGGGTGACACATTTCCCTGTACTGGGAATAGGATATAACCAAGGAGCTACTTGGCACGCCTCTACAAAGTGACTATTTTTTATGGATCTTTTCCACCAATAAATCCCCCGTCTTTCCACCCAAATCGCAAACCGAGTAGTGGCCCCACTCCAGCTCGTTATTAACCTTCTTTACATGCAGTTATCCGCAAATCGTGTTCAACCAGACTCGCGAGAGAATTATATATTTCATTCTTAACATCGGTGGATTGACAAATGTGTGCAATTCCGCGGACGTCCTTGAAACATTACTCGTACTTGTTCGAAATTTAATACACAAAGTTCTGACGGAAAGATTGTTTAATAAAATTTCCCTGAAGGTTCACTAATCATGACGTTTTAGTAAAAATTCCTACTGTTGTCCACTTCTGCAATTTTTCTTCGGTAATTCTTACGAAAGAAATTTTCATAATCACCGAACTTGTCGCAGGTCTACAAGAAAGTTTTTCATATTTTCACTATTTATTTAAAATAGTTTAAAAATGAAACACATGCATGGGGAGGAATATTCAGATAAAAATGGCAGAACTCTCTGAAAAAACTCTGTAATTCCGTAAAATGTTGGATTGCACATTACTTCATTGATTTTTATAAGAAAAATTAGACTTGGGAGTAAACCTGATATTAATCCCACGTTTCGCCTCTGCAGTTCGAATTTTAATAAAAAAATTTATTTCCGTGTGCCCGAAGGGCACCAAAGGGTATTATTATTTAGCGATTTGAAAATAGATCATAAAAAATGGTTGGATTACTGAACCAGGGTGGGTTAAGTGAGTCAGTTGTATCCAGGAGTTGTCCATGAATAAGTGAAAGGGAGCAGTAGAATAGCCCCACCATAAATGCGGCGTGCAGCCGGCCTTGCCTGAAGTGAGTGCGATCATATCGGCTTGTTAACTGATATTAATAGCTGGGCGCGGTGATACGTATACTCTCAATACCCCTTGTCGAAAAAGGGGGTTGCATGCCCGCACCCTCTGGGAAACCTATGCGAATACATTCGACGCTTTCTAATTGTAACAAATTAAATCACGCTACGTCGATACGCCACAAACGCACACCACCCACCCCTGCAATCCGTCGATCATGAGAGAGCGATTTTTAGTTGTGATACGAACCGTCACCCCCTCAAAATCAAATATTTAATGGGTTCTAGTATTCAGGTTAAAACGATGGAAACCCACTGTCCATTAATTTATTCAGAATTCATTTTCTTTGACATATCGCAATTCATTATTTATTTACAATTATTATTATTCAGTATTTTGCGTAGAAAATATCAGACTTTTAACTCCATACCGATTTTTTATCAATAAATAATGATGTTTGTTGGAAAATTCAATACCCCAGCTTCAATGAATAAATCGCATGCTCATGACCGCGAAATTGATATCAAAATAAAATTTCGCCGTCATCTCATTGGCGTCATAAAATTGACAGGAAATAACATACCTTTTTAAAATTTTGTATTATTTCATTATTCACTGCTTGATGAAGTTTTATTATAGTAGAATAATTTTCAACTACATAACGTAACATCATCTTTCATTCGTATTGCCAATGCAATTTCCCCAGAAACAATTAAAATGCAAAGTAAAAAGATAATTTAACCCCTTCATCGACATGGGCTATCAGGTTGAATCTTCGATCTATTCTCTTTCATTTATATACATAGAGAGAGAGAGGGATGGGGGGTTGAAAACAAGAGCGATGCCGTGCACCCGAGAGTTCCATAAGCATTCATATATTCACGGTTGGAGTGCATTATACTTGCATACTGAAACGCTCGGGCAGCTAGCACAGTGGACGATATCAGCGATATAGAAATCCAAGGGGGGGCTGGTATATAGGTAGTCAGATAGCCAGTGGTACAGCTGGTGCAGAGGGAGTAGTTGGCTGGTGCTACGAGCCTGTAGCACGCGAGAAATCCGATTGACTTGTAGATGAGGCGACAGTCGATACGAACTGGTGTGGCAATACCACCCTCTCACCTCCCCACGGCCATTCGTTTCAGGCCCCTCTATAGCCCCCACAACTGCCACTGGGTTGGACTACTCTTCCCTTTGACGTTAGCAGGCTTATCAAGTTAATTAATCTTGGCCACCGGTGGGATGCCGAGTGGCGAGTACAGGGCCCTCAAATGTCTGCTACTTGTACTCCCTCTCTTTGATTTTTCCTTTTTTATCCCATCCACTAGTCTGGTCAAGTCCTTCTATTACTATTACCTATTACAATTGGATGTAATCCTATTTTTCCACTATTTTACATCACTTTAGGTATTTTTTCACGTATCACTATTGCCTATTGCAATCAGTTATAATCCTATTTTATATTCCCTTTAACTATTTTTTCAGCTTGTACTCCCTCTCTCT
>NW_011887748.1:358883-381315 GCF_000806365.1 Fopius arisanus
CACGTATCACTATTGCCTATTGCAATCAGTTATAATCCTATTTTATATTCCCTTTAACTATTTTTTCAGCTTGTACTCCCTCTCTCTGATTTTTCCTTGTTTATCCCATCCACTAGTCTGGTCATGTCCTTCTATTACTATTACCTATTACAATTGGATGTAATCCTATTTTTCCACTATTTTATAGCGCTTTAGGTATTTTTTCACGTATCACTATTGCCTATTGCAATCAGTTATAATCCTATTTTATATTCCCTTTAACTATTTTTTCAGCTTGTACTCCCCCTCTCTGATTTTTCCTTTTTTATCCCATCCACTAGTCTGGTCAAGTCCTATTACTATTACCTATTACAATTGGATGTAATCCTATTTTTTTACTATTTTACATCGCTTTAGGTATTTTTTCACGTATCACTATTGCCTATTGCAATCGGTTATAATCCTATTTTATATTCCCTTTAACTATTTTTTCAGCTTTTATTCGCCGATGTGATCGAGACTTTACATTTTCAAGTCTTACAAATTTTACCCAACCGAGACTCGAACTCGCTACCTGTCGTCGCATGTGAAACAACGGGTTTATCCACTGCCCCATATTAAGACAAAATTAAGGGACTCAAAGAAATCATTCTGTCTATACGAAGAATAAAGAAAGATATAAAAATCTTTCGTCTTTCGTATCAAGTAATTCTACTTGTGCATAACAAGATGAATTAGAGTTCCATCTGGTGGAGGGTTGGATAACAAAATTAAGGGTGAAAAGCACTGGTTATGGGGTCTCCGATACCGGCAATCGTCTGACGAAAATCTCCCCTACCGACTCATCCCCTAGGTGATCCCAGGATGCCGGTTATCAGCCACCACCCCGCAGGATCCATCGATCCACCCTCAATAGACTCGTTCAACCCCCAAACGATGGCACTACGAGAATGCCCTCTGAATCGTACACCCCCTCTAAACTCCATGTAACCGTATAATAGTGTTGCGTCGTTTATTGATTGGCGTTGGCGTCGACAGACCATCGTGGAACGGTCTCCAAAGAGTGTCAGACAGGCGTCTCAGTTCGCTGTGTTTCACAGGACACGCTGTCAGGGCTCCAAGGTACCTTGAAAAAATTTTAACAGCTAGTCATCCAAGTTCCATGTCAAGTGTAACCAATAATTTATTTAAAAAATAAATAAATACATCCAACGAAATTTCAAAGCCAGGGATTATCATATCGGTATGACGACACAGCAATGATACTGTCTTGTGCGACACGAGGGAGAGAAGGGGTTGAATGTAATTTGAAAAAATAGCGAGTCATAACGGATCGATCAAGAGTACGTAGGTGTTTGTACGTTGTGTCTCGAGTTATTGAAAAACGGGGCAGCAACGACAATCACGGGGCATCACGGTGGAGGAAAACGGTGGTGGCCCGGACTGCAGGAGGCAGGGCGCAACATCGGCCAACCACTGACATCATCAGCAGCAGCAGTCCGTCGGCCGTTAAATATACGAAGAAAAAATGGTCATGATGGCTGGTATGGACGATCACGAGAGAAAAATCGTCATGGAATTTTGCCATCTACTCGAAAAGAGCAAGCAGCTGTTCAATGGTCTACGCGACCTACCCCAGTATGGTCACAAGCAGTGGCAGGCCTACTTTGGAAGGACCTTCGATATATATACAAAATTGTGGAAGTTTCAACAACAGCACAGGTGAGAAATTACTATTATAAATTAATCCAATCAATAAACTCCCCCCCAAAGTAGTAAAACAGAGTGAAATTATTTCTCAAGTTCTTTCCAAGGTTTTTCGATAATATCTCCGAAACGAGGGAACGTACCGAATTTTTTGTAATGACCTTTTTTGTAACTCTCAGTTAGCCCTACGAAAAAGGGTCTTATGAAAATTTTGGTATCTAGGTTCGGTTTGGAGATATTTTGGAAAACCCGAGGGGGTGAGTTCTACTAGTTCACTGGAGAATTTCGTGTGGTTGATTTCTTTGAAATGTGAATTTTGTTCGGTTCTTTTAGCCAAGTATGAATCACGTTTTGGGAATTCATCAGCCCCACCTTCTCCCCTTCATTGCAAGGTCTCTCTCTGTCTTTACTTCGGTATCGCTTTCTTTTTTTATTCTCACTCTCTTGCGCAACCCTACTACGCCCTACTTCTATTTCTCAGCACCACCATCCCAGCACACGCACGCTTCCACATGTAGAGCTCCCCTTCAACCCCCCAACCCCTATTTTGTACACCCCTTCCTGTGGGGCTTTGTATCTACCTCGACCAACTTCTATCCAGAGTGAATGGAACTAGTTCGATTTGCTGACGTGGAATTTACTATTTCACATTACGCCAGTGCACTCATTAAAAATTTCCTATGAATTTTCAGGGTTAAACTTTCAGGGAGGACATTATTGCAGTCAACTTCTACTGATGATTCAACCAAGTTTGTCATCTAATAATTAAATATTTCATTGTCTTCAGGGAAATACAAGAAGAAAATCCAGGGAAAATTGAAAATTTGTTTGGTTTCTATGCGAAGTATTTAAAGTGCAGTGAAAACTCATAAATTTTCGGAAATTTCATCTTAAACAAAGATTTTTATAAACATTTTTCCCCTAACGACTGCGATTGAATTAATGAAATTGAATTGAATATCAACAGTCAAAAGTCAAAAAGCCAAGAATTAGTTAACAATTTCTAGTTTAGTATTCGCAAGAGAAAACGTTTAATTTCACTATTTTTATAATATAATTTAGATATAATTTAAAATAATATATATTTATCGTGGGTAGAGTAAACCGGACCACGAAATTACCGTAAAAAGTATAAATTTCCAGGAATTCCGAGGATTTATTTTATACGGCACTTGGAACTGCACTAATGTCCTTGTCCTGATTCGTGAACGGATATACTCAGATAATTCAAAATAAAAGGATAAAAAAATGATACTTGGAAAGAAACCAAACAGCGATATGGAATTAACTTCTTTTGGCTGAGATCTTTTCCCAAAAAGTTTAAATCACCGGACACAGGTTGTCCCAATATTACTTTGGCAATTGGAAAAATCCTGGTATCACTTCGCCAGTGGCAACTGGAAGTAACACTGAAATAATATTAATGAGAAATCTGGGAAAAATCTGTCTGGAGTGCCATCCTGTTAATGGATCGATAGTCACCGCGAGGCGAGAAGAATGCAAATGAATTGTGTTATCTCTTTCCCATTCTGCTTCATTATTTAGACATGTCGTTTAGCTCTTCCATCCCCTGCATGTACTCGGCCATCCAATGCACATAAAAAAATGTTTTAAAAAAGCGGATAACAATTCACAACGTATAACTCAAAAACTATTGATTTCCTGATGAACGATAAAAAAAAAACGTTTTTATCCGAAGTTCAATCAATTACTAAAAGTCCTTTAACATTTCCCAATAAAATCAATAGTTTTCGAAATTGATTATTAAACAAAATATTAATATTTACTTCAGTCATTCTAGTTTATGAATCCAACAAATATTTATCATTAGATAGTTTTATCAGTATAAACTAAAAATTTAATGGAAAAATGAGAGAACTGCAAATTTAGTTTGCAATTTTCGTTAATCCGTGAAAAACGAAAAATGGAGAAGCCGGAAATAAAGTAAAAATAATATTTATCCACTTAATGATAATATTTTGAATTTTCAGAGCAATATTGGACACAAAGTACGGTCTGAAACGTTGGCAAATCGGTGAGATAGCAAGTAAAATTGGTCAACTTTATTATCACTATTACCTACGTACAAGTGAAACGAGTTACCTCCACGAGGCATACTCATTCTACGCAGCAATAAGAGGACGTGCATACTACAGTCGTGCAGCTAAGGAAGATCGTAGTGATTTAATGGTGAAAAAATTGCGTTACTACGCACGTTTTATCGTTGTCTGTTTATTACTCAACAAAATGAAATTAGTGCGGGAACTTGTCCAAGAGTTGGACACACAAATAGCTGATTACGCGAGTACGTACGAGCCAGAGGATCAGGTTGAATGGAATTTGGTGCTTGAGGAGATAAAGGGTTTTGTTAAAGCTGAATCGGCGGTTGGTGTATTACATGCCGACTCAAATCCCGTTGTATTGACGCATCGCCTTGGTCCGTTGACGTCACCACCCATCGAGCGATCACCACCCATGTGCCTAACTCTTCAAGAGATACTTATTGTTGGCAATTCCGCCGATCAGGTTAAATTCAGTGAATTATCAGTTGACATGTTTAGAATGCTCCAGACACTCGAGAGAGAGCCACGCGATGATCCTACCCATATGCATGATGCATCACCAGCTGGTAGATTGCCATTCAGACCTGGACCATATCCACCTGAGAATGGCATGCCACGACGTGAAAATCCCCACAAGTACCTGTTATATAAACCCACGTACAGTCAGGTTCAGGTATTTCTTGCCAGTGGTTTCAAGGAACTACCTGCCAATGGTGCACTACTACTTTATCTCTCTGCTGATGGATGCTTCTCCACTGTTAAACATCCCGAGGAAAGTAAGTAGATATCCTTCTTCTTGCTGCACACATCTCGGCAGAAGAGTCGTGTTATTATTTACAAAACTATTCCGATAACAAAATTGCTTCAATAAATTCATTCATTCGTCTAAACTGTCAAAAATATCGCGAAACTTCAGTCGTAAAATCATCTCAATTTTTAATTATATGAGTTCAAATTTCAATTCAATTAAAACAATTGATATTTGCAATCGATTCCTCAGGTAATCAGAACCCCCAAATTATCCTCACCAATTAAATAACACAAACCGATAATAAATAAAGACAAATCCCCCGAAAAAGAAACTCTCAAATAATGAAAAAACAAACTGTCGATAGTTTTAGGAAAAAAATACCAATATTCTTCTCCATACAAGTGCGAAGAGCAGTAGAATCTTCATAAGAATAATGAAATTGTTTTCATGATGACAAAGTGGGATACGACCTGGGTGGTGTGACAACCAGCAACAAACGAGATCCCGAGCACGGGAAGAGGCTGAGCGGTGGTAAAGAGCCCCACTGTCTTTACCCTGGTGATCTGTATCCGTTCACAAGAAAGCCACTGTTTGTGGTTGTTGACTCGGACAATAGCTACGTGTTCCAGCAGATACCAAGATACTTTGGTCAACCACTGATGGTGCTTATGTCCCCCCAAGAAACACCACCAACGCTACGTGATGTACGTCATGGTGGAAGTCTCTTCACCCTTTTTCTCCATTCACCACTTGCCGCCTTTTGCCTTATATGCAACGTCGGTAGCTTAGCGGTGCATCACTGGGAACGATGCCAGAGTTATGTTGAACGTTTTCTCATCGAGGCAAGCCGTCTTGTCATTCGTTCCAGATGCGGTAAGTCATATTTTTTCGTTATATGTAAATTATTGGGGTTTATTTATGTTCTTTTATACCTCCTGTGCAGATATATTTGACATTGGCCTGTGAATATGGATGAAAGAAGATGAATAAGAAAGAAGAATGGAGGTAGAAGTTGTTCGGTGGAGTTTTGATTTTATATCGTCAATGTCTCGGTTAATGCAACTGTCGCTCTTTTAATGTTTGAGACTGAATGCCATTCTGATCGGCCTCATTATTATAATCATGATTGAAAATATCGGAATTAAATGGGGAATGCGTGGGAAAGATGTTAATTTGCGAGTTCGATTATAAAATAAAAGAAAAAGTTAATGTTCTCGGTTATTTCGTTGCCCAATTGACAATTAATTAATCTATCTCTTCAAAAAATCTTTCGGAAATATCTTCGAAATTAAAAGAGATAGCGAAATTTTTGTTGAGATATGTCTTCAGGGGCAATCGAGAACTGCGAGACGGATTATAAATTTCTTGAATTTTTTATCTTGCTGCGATTCCACTGAAATTTCAGGACATCTCGTCTTTGAAGACTCAGAATTTCGTAAAAAAATTAAACTAACAATCAAGCAAACTCGAAATGTTATAAAAAATTTTGATAAATCTATTCTACAATCTTGAAAAACCAATAAAAGTAAAAAAAAATGATGATATTTCTGATTTCCCGAAAATTCTTAGAATTTGTGAGTAAATTTTCCGGAAGATCTAAAATTTCATAATTTTTCTGCAACTAAATCGCATTCAATGTATAAATTATCTAATTGCAAATGAATTCATAATTATTTTTGCAAATCCAAGTATTACCATTCTTAAAAAATGATATTGACTTCTCCCAGTGTTTCCTACTTCACATCTAGACCTTCAATGATTTTTCAGAAAGCAGTATTCTCCAATTTTTCGGCGACGACTTTCTGCGACTGCTAGTTGTACGCTACGTGTTCTGTGACGTTGTACTACACCTGCACCGATCATTTCGTGGTCGTCATCAACGACCCTGCTGTCATCCACCCCTGCCTGAAGCAGAAGTACTGCAGCATCCAACGCTGCACCACATAGTGCTCGATCTAGCAGCATGTATCGATGCACGCGATCACTTTGCCGACAGCAATGAGCTAGCCTGACCCCGGCATCACTATCGTCATCAGCGTGATAATGACACAATATCCCCGTTAACAACCACTTACCAACAATACGACTACGATTACGACAATTACAATTACAATAAAATCGTTACATTGAGACCTCATTAAACCGCGTCTCGCAATTCATTCTCACTTTTATAAGAAAAAAAATTATAAAAAAAAACAACATTATCTCTACTGTTTTTAATTTAATGAAAAAACAATAGCAAACATCTTGGCGATGAGAAACGCGCATACAGTGCTTATAATTATAAATAATATATTATACAACAGATAATTCTCATCGGCAAGACGTTTATTTATTCTTCACTCGAGCAACTCTCCTCTTTTTCTTCTTCTCTGAAAAAACAAATACTACTTTATATTATTTTTCATCAATTTTGAACGTGAAAAATTGTTCTAATATATTCTCACAAACCAGAAATCCAAGGAAATATTTATGAAATGAAATTATTTTATACACAATAATCCGAAAATAGAAGCAAACGATGTGATGAAAAAGTTTGATGAATATTTTTTGACAAAATGATGATAATATGTGGAAACACGTTCGGTATTTATTGAATAGTACTTTCAAAGTCAAAGTCGTTAACCCGAGCGTGAATATTCGCCTGACAAAACCCTGTGTTCACCTCCTCTTGTTCTCAAACATCTATTTTACCCTAGAATCCATTTTCGCATTCCTACCCTCTATTTTTTGTTGAATTACATTATAAATCCATTAGTCGTCCACAAAATTGTTTAGCAGTTCAGTCGCCGATAAAAATATTTTATATCTCAATTTAACATCTCATTTTAATCTCTTTAAACAATATATCAAATCGTGACGATAAATATTTACATTTTTTAAAAGTATTTGGAGAATGCTTCAGCAATTCGGCATTTATATATTATCCATTAATTTATTTATATCGGACACTTTAAAAACTGTTTAAACAAAAGGGAGGGCTATCAATTTCACTGCATAATTTTTTAAAGGATTTTTTATCATGCCGGCATTATATTTAAGGAATAATTCCATAATTTTTTAATCGATTTTTAAGCTTCACAAAATGTGGTATTTCTTCCCATCAAGTGCATCATTCAATAAATTGGAATTTATCTCGCGTTTATTAATAGACAAATCGTTAAAGTACTTTCGCTAAAATATTCAGAACTTTTTGGGTGAAATTTCCTCGATAAACGAGACAGTTAAAACGAGTAAATCGATACGAGAGGATATTTCCATTCGCAATTATTTTTCTACGAATAAAAATAGAAAAAGTTCATCCAACAAAAATTAAGGGATGAGCAATAACAGCAGTACTATAACCCTGACGTCTCACTGAATGATTCCTTATAAAAAAAGAAGGATATAATTTTTATAATCAGTAATTTCCTCTTCATCCCAAAGAGATTTTTCCCAGAAACTAATAAATGACCGAAAACCGGGATATTTTCCGCGTAAGAAACGACTTCAGTGATACCACATGAATTTTTCCATCGATGAACAATTGCCTTTGGGCTGTCTGGCATGGACACAAGAATTGGGAACTAGTGCGGTCGATGGACATTCAAGCGCAAATAGTGAGATGAAAGAATTTTCGGGCGTTGAGGAAGAGAGATGAAATAGAAAGACTCTGGGATGAAAAGGGAGAGACAATCTGATTGGGAAAGATAGAAAAAGAGGGATCTGCAGTTTGAATGCGCGAGCGCAAAGCAAAATTCCTATAGACTAATGCAAAGAGGTAGTGCAATGCTGGTGTTGGTACATCTCAACAATCTATTTATATTATCACAGATACACTAGCTCAGAGTACTCTGAATTTATCCGGGGTATGCTCAGTAGTTGGAGATTAAAGAAACAAGTTTAGAGGTGTAAGTTTGGCACAGGTATGCTAACCAAGTGGCGATTAGATGTACGAGAGAGTGGGGATGATGATGAGGGGAGATTATCGCTGTAGTGTCTCGTCTCAAGTTGTTGGTGGATGCTGACCACCTTTTGGTGGTTCTTTTTTATTCACCTTGAATACTCAAGCTCCGGTTTTTATCATCGGGGGATTGAGTGCTGCTGAGGAATAATTCACGGTGATATGGGGCCGTTGATTATTTTAAAATAGGGTGGAAGTGGTGATAATCATGGAGGGGCAGGAGGGAAAGGGCCGATCAAGGGCCTCATCAACATCAAGCTATGGCAGAGAAGTGCGATGCGGTTGTCAATATTTCCAGAGTGACTCATTGCTACCAGAAAGACGAGCGATGATGATGAGACCCTCGTCCAGAAATGCCAATTCAATTATTGAATCTTCTGGTGCTTGGTAAGTTGTTTCATACAATTGTACCCTGGGGTAATGCTAAAAGGCTCTTGACTCGGATTGCGTTGTCCCCAGGGTGGATAGGTCAAGGTAGGGCCGACTGGATTATAAACTGGAGGCCAGGGATTTCCGGAGCATCTGAAAATTCATTGATTTTAATCTCTCATCTATTTAAAACCACGAATTGAAATAAAAATTGATGACGTCGAAACGGCAATGATTTCGTAATTTGTATGTTTGTCTGGGTAGTTTGAATTTCACATTGGTCACAGTCGGCAACACGGTAAAAGCCAACGCATCTATTTAAGGTTCGCCCGGGTGGCTATAGATAGAAACCGAGAGACCGGTCAGCCTCTCCTGGTTTCCGCGTCCAGTCTTCGCTGACTGACTGACTACGACGTGAATGTCTTGAATCCTCTGGAGGCTCACTATTCCTCTCAGCATATATCAAAATCATGTACACCGCATCGAGTACACTATTTTTAATTATAGAATATCGGTTGCCAAGAGTTTACCGTTGTTGACGTGTTCGATCACTCGAATTGAACTCAATTGAATGATTTTTATCGTCGAATTACTGATAGCACTGGGGTAGATAATCTATTGATCACTGGATATTGGAGTTAAACATGAATTATGTGTATAGTGATCATGAGTATGAGCCGATTGGTGCTGCTTTGGTACCGAGGACAATGGCCTCTGCTACGGCGCCCGTCGTCAGGATCATCGACACTGACGTCGTCCCCGTCGCTGATAGCGATGACAGCATTGACGTGAAGGGACGATTTACACCTGGTCCTGTACTTGATGATGATGATGTCGTGTTGCCGCTTGATGGACAGATTGAGGACAACGCTATGGAAGGTAGAGAGCTTGGGAGTGGTGATACCTCTGAAGATCTTGAGCATGAAACTGCACAGCAACTGCAGGATCGACTTGAAGAGCAATTCCTCAGGGCTCCCACACCTGTCACTGAATCCAGAACTTATGGCGAAGTCAATACCAGTCAGGTAGGATCAATTGTTATTTATATACTTATGTATCTTCAATTCTGTAGTTATTACACTAATTGTGTAATTAATCCCCGAGCACTTCGTAAACTCTCCGTGGAAATATTCATCAATTAAACATTAAAAAGTTGTACGAAACTTTTGATGCATCTTTGATGAAAAAATTATTATTATTTATTATTATACGATTATATTTTCTAAATACACTTTTGCCACATAAAGTTTTAAGATTTCCTCAATTACAATATTAATCAACGCATAATTAAATTAAAAACACTAATTTAAATTTACTGAAACTATATTAGAGATATTAATTCAAAATATTTTCTCAGAAATCTTCACTTATTCTTATTTGTTTACTGGAATGCAGATACTGTTTTCGGTTATTTATTTTTATTTGTTTATACGGTTGATTTAATTCTCTGAGGAATTGAACAGTTGATTGAATATCAAACGAGAGGTGAGACGTATCAGAAATGTTTATGTGGATGGAGATAATCTTCATGTGACGTCAGCCGTTGTAAATGCACTTGAAATTCACACAAGTGCACGTGTCACCTGGTTATTGCAACCATAATTATAGATCCCTTGTTTATTTGCATTTCAATTTGAATGATGAGCTCATCAGACCTAGAAACTTTTATTTTTCCACCGCGTTATCTAGGCCATTGTTGCGACAAGAGACAAGTATACCGCACTCCCGGAATAAATCCGAAAATTATGTCGACTCCAAAAATATTGTCTCGTATGTGTCGCAAAGACACTAAAAGTCCGCGGATAAATTCACGAATGCGAATCCGTTGAGTGCACTAGGAAAATTTTCTTCCGTTTCTCTGGGAGAAATTTCGTTACTAGATTCAACGAAATCCAAATTTTCTTTAATTACGAAGTTATTACAACGGTATAATTGATTGAGTCATTATAATTAATTGTTAAATAAACTATATGCAAGATAATAATTATCACCAATTAGCAAAAATGGTACATGTAATTCCAAGAAATCTGTAATCACTTTAAGACTGCATAAACTAAAAAAATTTCTTTTTTCCAAATATATTATAAAAACAATAAAATAAAATTTTTAAATACAATATATTTTCTTGTGATTGATAAATATTTTTGGCGAATGAATTTTTTTTTCTCCGTGTAACTGAATAGATCCTGAAAGAGCGCAGTAATCGGAAAAAATTTTAGATGAAAGTTATCGATTTGATAAAAAATATAATACAACTGATAAAAAATATATTCTAAACATAAATGTTTATGGAAACTAAAAATGTATTTACAACAAAAATTATTCTTCGTGACGAGACGCATCGAGACGTACCGTATTTTATGCGAGAATATTCATCAGCAAAGTATTGTTTAAAATTTTAATTTAATATTAATATTGTTAATGCAGGCTTCAGTAATTTGACGGTACAGTTTCAAATGGGTCAGTTTTGATGAGAAATTATTACAGAGTGCAAAGTTAATTGCAATTGCAATTAAATCCATGAATAGATTGATTTTTTAGAGTGAAGGAAGATAAGTAGAAAGTCTCAAGGAAAATTTCGCAATCTTTCATAGATTCAGAAATATTTCTGGAGAACTAGCCGTTAGCTAAATCGACTCGTTACCCATTCGCAGCTGAGTAGAATGCCCTGATTAAATTTAAGATGCTGTATTTTGATATTCTGGGATGTTTCCGTAGGTGGACTCTTCGGTGATGGAGGAGTTACCACAGCATCGTGGTGCTCGTGGTTTTCCCGAGCGTTTGCGCTCTCAAGCCGGTAAACTACGTTCCCGCATAAAAGGCATTCAGCGACCCAATTTTACTCTACCAATCGAACGAAAGAAATCGCCAAAAGCGGGGTCATCGGACCGATCAAAATCCTCTGATAAAACAAGATCATCCGAGAAATCAAAGTCTCCAGAGGGGACGAGTAAACGTGAATCTAGGAAAGATAAACCGAGCAGAATAGATCGAATAAGATCATCACTACCAGACCGACCAAAATTCTCACTCCCCGACAGATCGAAATTCCCGAACTTTCCAAAAATGCCTAGCAAATCGAGCTTTCACCTGCCACATTTACCTGGTAGACGTAAAACACCAAGCCTGGGGGAGCAACAGCGTCAGCACTCGAGTGAATCAACGACAGAATCAAGACGAAATATTTTTGACTTCTCCACAGTGCCAAGACTCTTCGATCGAAAGTCAAAGGAGCACGGTGAGTATGCGACGTCATCCCCAAAGGAATCCAGGGCCCAGTCATCCGAGAGCACGACCTTACCAAGAGTTAAAAAGTCCAAAACGTCATTTGGAAGTCGATGGACTGCTCGTTTCACGGACATCAAGCTCAAAGACGAGGAGGAGGAGATGGAAAAGCCATGGAGACACCCTAATCTGGAGAAGCCACGACTCTCCTTGCACGGACAAGAATCCGTCGAGGACCCAGAACCAATAGCGTGGATTGACGAACACCGAACTAGTCTCCAAGACGAAAGACTACCCTACGACCTGCATGGATCAAAATCAGAGATAATCGATGAGGCGACAATCCCCAAGTTATCAAAAATCATTCACCATGACTCCGAGGAATCCTACGAACCAGAACCACCGCAGATCGATCCGAGAATGTACGGGGATCAAGAAATCGCTCGTTTGGAAAGAGAAGAACTGGAGCGAGAAGCTTACAGAGTCTCATTTGGAGCTGTTGATCCTCACGATCGCCACAAGAAACGATTTCCATCCTCCGAGGGACGAGATTCGGACGAGGATGAAGTAGACCTAGACCAGGAACCAGAAGCAGAGGAAGATCATTACTCCACTGAACCTGAGGACGAATCCGCTCCTTCAGACCGAGAGCAACAGCCATCGAGTGGAAGTTCCTACGAAAGAAGACGCCGTGGCGTAATCGAGGAGATCGATTCAGACGAAATTTTTGTGAGAATGAAGGGAATCAGTCAGGACGACATGACAGTGGCTAAATACCTGACATCAGAGATACGAGAGGTCTTGAGAGGACCAGGAAATGCACTAGCTGATGCGGTAATTATTCTCGATTCTCCTCCACAACCGCCACCCCGACGACCAGCTCGCAAGAGAAATCTCCAGAAACGAAAGGAAGAAACGAGAGAATCACTGGAATCCATCGAGAATATCCCCCCCAACAGACCTAAACGAATCTTACGGAGAAGCGCAGAGTCAGATTATGGATCCAATATCCTCGACAACTCGGACAGTCTCTCAGGCTCTCATCATCGTATTGTCTATCACGCTGAATCAGCACCGATGGATCTTAGTCACGTGGAGCCCCTGGATGACATAATCGTGGTCAAACCACTCCGAAGAAAATCAAGATCATCTCTGAGAAGCTCTTCCCTAATTCCTTCTGATCCAATTATTGAAGTTTCCCCGGAAGTATCTCCTCCACCGATTCCCCAAAGACGTAAAAGACGTGCACAAGAGACAATACAGCTGGTGAATGCAGCAGAGTCTTACAATGGCCGTCGCACACCCGATCTCGAGACCTGGAGGATGGAGATTGTAAGACCGCAGTCGGAGCCTCCAGTGAAGCCTGCGAGAATGCCAAGTAAAGAGGCAGTGAATATAATTACGCAAGTAGAAGACGATTACATTGAGCCACAATCAAAATTCGAACTTGAGTTGGAAGTGGAACAGGTTCCAGTCCCCCCGAAGAGACGTTCAAGATCGAGAGGAACATCAATATTCCAGGATGATGATATCATTTCACGAGGTGCTGAGTCCCTGGATGTGGCCTACATAGATGATGAAGAAGAGGATCATGAAGTGATGTCGAAAGATAATGACGCGGACTCACGGGGGGATTTTCCGGGTTACGCAGTTATTGATAAACGAGAGAAGCCTCCGAGGCCGCCGCCTCCTAGAAGACGGAGGAATAAATTTGCGACAACACCGAGACGATCGTCAGGGCCTTTGAGACCTCAGAGGGCCTACAGCACACTCCGTCCAAGATACGATCGTCCGGAGGATGATCGGGTGACGCCTTACGATGAGATTGACCCCGAGGAGGTGAATGGTCTGGAGGATATCGATGGAGAGCACCTCCGGGAACTCATGAGTGGTCAAGTGATGATGAAAATGGCAGGCAGACCCTTGCCACCTCCACCTAGACCTGTCCGCACTAAAGGAAAGGATAAACTGCAGACACCAGATGATGAACAAGATTTGTCTACTTACGCCTCTTTCACACAGACTGATCCCCTGCCTGATGACATGGTCATTGAGGAGGAAATCATCCAAGCCAGAGCTGTCATAACTCCTTCGTTAACAGGATCTCAAATTCTTGTATCAACTGAGAGAATTCCAACTCCACGTCCATTTCACATCACAGCGATTTCCCACGAAGAAATACCAAATCTAGATCATGATGTTTTGAGAGGAACATCGACAAGATCAGAGCCTGAGCTAGCGAGAGAGCGAAGGGATGAAACACCTGAGATGAATTTTGATGTTCCCGATGTACCACCACTTCCAGTCGCGATTACTTCATCCGGTATTCCAGATGAGGTGCCACCGCAGAGACCACCGAGAACCAGAAGCCAGAGTCTCTCAGTACGAGAGGAAGACACTCATGATCCAAGAATTACAACGATTGAGGAGCTAGAGGAGAGATTAACGGCTTTACTCACCAGTGAGACATTTAAAATAGCTAATCTAGAAGTTGGCGATTTACGTGTGGATAAATTGAGTGTTTCAACGTTGGAGGCACATAAAATAGCTGTCTCGGAATTGGATGCTATTGTTGTGTCAGCGTCAGAGATTACTTGCGCTGAGGATGATGAGCCTGTGATTAATCCTTCGTTATTGAGAGAATTGGTAGCAATTAGGAATCAATTGGAAGCCGTTGCGGCTTCTCAGCCTCAATCCTCACCTGGAACTCCATTTAGAGCGCCTGAGGATTCCCTAAGTGACTCCAAGACTGAATCAACGGTGATCGAAGTTAAGGAATTAAGAGGAGGATCTCCAAAGCTCGATCAATTGCAACTAGAGCCCCTAACAAAATCCATGGAAACTCGTGCATTGTACTCGAGTAAAGGATCCGAACAAGTGCCTGTTAAAGAGATTCAGCATCCAGAGGAGTCGAGCAAAGAATTATCAGCGACATCATCAAGACCAACGTCCAGGGCAGAATCTCCAGTCCGAACCACCACAACAGGTGCATTAATTAGCAGAGAAACTGCATCACCAGTTCGATCTCTTCCTCCAGCTATTTCAGTCACTCCAGATACTGTGGAGCCTTCACCGCCTCAGAATGCACCTAGTGCACCTCACAAGAAATTCGAAACGTCCGAATCAAAACCACAACGCGCAACGATATCGTATTCACCAGAAACTTCACCGGAATATCCAGAATCACCAGAATCTCTTGAGCGTTCATCACCAATACCACCACAGTTTATCGCATTTCAGACATCACAGATACCCTCTCAATTTTTTACCCTCTCGCAACAATTTCAAACACCCCAACCACCTTCTAACTCTGGAAATGATGAGCCAGGCGTTATTGATATGACCCAGCAGTTATTACGAGCACTGAGACTAGTTGGTAAACGTGCAATGCGTCATTTCGTGAGTTACGTTGTTTCCAGAGTTAGTCAGGAAGAGACCGAGGCAAAGATCAGGGAGGTGGAGCTCACACTTTGTGCACTTCTGCTGATCATTGCTGGCCTTCTAATTGTCTGTTTTGCTGGGCCCAGAACAATCACTCATCATCATCACTGGGATTACTTCAATCCACCACGGCTGTAGGAGCATGCTTTTGGTAAAGGAGACTCCAATTATCGACATGATGATTAATTTGTTTTTTTGATAATTATGTAGTCGACTCGCACCGGAAATTCTTTATAGTTCCCCGGCGGGGACTATGGTATCTCGAAAAAATCGATGCAAACACAAAAAGTAATTTGAGAATTACTTTTTTATTAACAATTTAAATAGTCTTTGAAACAATGAGTCAGTGATTCATATTAATTTACTATCGATCGAACGCGATCTGTGAATTTCATCTTGTTAGTGTAATTAATTCTAAATTCAAGTCTCGAAAATCGCTCGAGTGATTATAAAAAGATAATTTATTAAACTATAAAAATGGGAAATAATTCTTGAAGGGTAGCAGATCGAGATTTTAATTCTACTCGACCAAGTTTATTTTAAAAATGCGAATGCTGGTGCGAATCTACTGAATAATTATCTTTTTTTAAGTGAAACTTTGGCTGGAGTAGAATGAAAAATCGTCACGAAAATAGAAGCGGAAGTGACGCAATCAACGTGACGGATGTATTGATCCCTCTCTCACCTATTCTCTTTCTTTCATCAGACATTTCTTTCTGCTATTAGGAGTAAAATGAGCCCGGCCCAATTTAATCTATCGAACGTGTTATCTTCGGTCTGCGTAACAATTAATAATCTTCAATATCAATCCAGTAATAACGGTATCAGAATTGAGAGAGAGATTCAAAGTTCAATAGTTTGGAATACGCGATAATCCTTCCAGAAGTTTCACTTCTGTTGTATGGCCCGGGTGCACTCTGATTTTTTGTATCGAAACCTCGACGAATGACTATACAATCGACTTCGTATAATACTAAGGTATATCATAATTAATATTATATTTCACATATATTTCTACAATTGTTGAGTCTATGAATAATTGTTACTTATATGTTTTAATACATAAAATATTCATTGATGATAAATTAAGAACAGGAGAATTATCTGTCATTGGAAAAGATCCTCCTCGTATACCATCACGTCCCTTCGGTCTTTGTGGGCTGATTTTTGAGAGTAGTTCGCTGCTATCGAGGACCACATAGAGCTGGATGTTGTGTCGTTTATTGGGTCAATTATTGGCTGACGACGAGCCAAAGACACTTTCAATTGGATTGAGGATACCATACTGCCGTCCATGTCGTTTATCGCCCGTTCTGCTGCTTCGGATTTCTCAAATGTTACGAAACCTCGGCTGTAAATTAATCATAGAATACAGAACACTTGTTGATTCGTTCACTCATGCATCATGAGACGAGCGCTAAATTATTTATGATTTTACAACTACATTTGGAACGGAGAAACGACAGAAGTGCCTGGAAATGAAGGGATTCGATAATTTGATTCAATTAATTCTGGTAATATTTATGAAATAAATCTGATTTTTTAAACGAAATAAATCGTTACGTGAGAATTCCCATTTGAATTTTGTAACTTTTTCTGCTCAATAAATAAGAATATCAATTTTCGTATTGAATAAACATTAATTGGAATATAACCATTTTAGATATTTTATTTTTGGAAGTTTTCAAAAAGTTTTTTTACTGAAGACTTGTCCAGAAAATTATATTTAGCCTCATTTTTTATTATTAATATAAAATAAATATTGTATGTCAGATAAGGAAGGTGAGGGCGATGCAGAGAATTATTTTGAATAGTTTTTTTTTTTAATTTAAAGTACTGCTTGGGAATTTTTACTCACTTTTTCTCAGCCTCCATGGTGATATTGATGATATTTCCGAAAGAACTGAAGTGTTTCTTCAAGAAATCCAACGATATTTTGTATCCACATACAAATAGGGTATTCCCAGTTCTCGGTTTATAATCAGATTTGGTGGGAGTTGGTTTAGCAGCTGGTGGATTTTCCTCAGTACTCTGAGCACTTATAAAACTGTCATAGAGATCCTTGACACGAGGTCTAGCTGCTGTTTCAGCCTCTTCTTCTTCTGATTGCGTTGCTGAGAATGGCTGATAGGAGCAAACAGTCTTCTCTGTGCTATTTAATTTGCGTTCCAAGCCGCGGGGACGCTTGAATGATTGCTCTGGTCGTTTTGGAGTCTTTGGAGCTGTGATGACACCTGATTTTATCAATTTTTTCGCTACTTCACGTGCATCTCTGGCTTCCGTTGGACGTTTTGGAGCTTGAGGCATTCGCTCAGGCTCTGGTTTCGGTGTTTTCAAATCTTGAAGAGCTTTTTTCTGTTACAACAATAAACACAGTGAAACAATGATTCATAATAAAAATATAACCTCAATCTTTTATTTTGCAACCTTTCTCTTTAATTTGTTGTATTTCGCCTGCAGCATCAACTCCTCCTCCGTCAAATTCGATGGGAAATGCAGATAAACCATTTTGCAATTTTAGATTTTTACATTCCAGTCAGAAAATCATATAAATAAATGTCATGTTTTTGTCAAGAATCGACTGTCAAAGATAACTGTTACACTGACATCTTTTAGAAATAAATGTACATTCGAAGCATTTATTAACGAAATTTCCATTCAGAAATCTCTTTTCCGTTTATTAGAAAATTAGTGGAATTAAACAATAAATACTTCTGAAAGTCAATGTTTATGCAAAAGGATAAATGTTATTGAAGTATTTACGTCTTGTCGATATGACCTACAGGCGCGTTCCTAATGTTCATGGGCGCATGCGCTCATAATGCGCATGCGCTGGAGCCGGATATCTCTTCGACAGTTCTGTGATCCTGATACTTTCTGCGATTTTTCGAGACCAAATATTTAGACTCAAATATTCTGAGGGTTTTTGGTGGCTACCAGGAGTTGACCTCTTTCCGCATTCTGTATTCCTGATACATCAGGCGATTTTTCAAGCCCAAATGTTCGTTCCAAACATTCAGAGAATCCAATCGACAATTTTCGAACTTTCCTCTCCGTAAACAACGGAATTACTCCTACCCATTCATGCTATCCTGATAGATTCTAGGATTTTTCGAGCCCGAATAGTCGTCTCAACTATTGAAAATGCCAATGACAGTATTTCGGACCAGAAAAATCTCCGAATGTACTAAGGAAACATGAACCGAGAAGAAGTTATCGACAAAGTGTGTGGAAGTCATCTTCAGCTGTCACTGGAAACGCAGCAATTTTTTGTCATAAAACATGAAGAAAATGCATCGGAAAATTTCAACATTTTTCATAGATTAATTCATACTCCTTTTCGGATATATTTTATGTTATTTAATGCAGGTTTTGTTGTTGGTACTGCGTGGTCTGGTGATGTTTTTCCAAAACGGTGGTGGTTTTCGACTCTCAAGGACATCATTTGGACGTTCAGCGGACGTCCAGAGACAATATTTCGAACCAGAATATCTTCGGGTGTACTAGGACAGCAGAAAGTGATGAGAGTTATTGCACTAGCTCCTCGTACTTTCTACTTTCCTGTTGCAATAGTACGATATTCACGAGTAAAACAGAGAACAATTGGAGAAACCACCAGTACTTTCTCACAGTTTATGCTCTCCTAATGAATTTTGCACTATCCAGACGTCCAGAGACAATATTTTAAGTCAGAATATCTTCAAATGTAACAGGATAATAGAAGACCGTAGAAGGTATCACCAGTTCTCTCTCATTATTTTGCTTTTCGACGGCAATGGTCCGGAATCTATTAGGAGCACAGAAAGTCGTAGGAGTTACTAGAATAAATTCGCATAATTTCTACTCTCCGGATGAGTTTCGCCGTATCCAGCCGTCCAGAGACAGCATTTCGAACCGGAATATCGTCGGATATATTAGGAGAGCAGAAGATGTGAGAAAGAATTGGAATTCACCTGTGATTTTCTATTCTCCTGGCCACACTGAAGCTATTCTGGTTCGAAATATTGTACGTTTTAGAACCAAATTGAAGTGTCAATAAATAGAACGAGACACGTTGAGGATAAAAAATGGTTTATTCATGCAAACTGACGTTCACTCAGTGCTAAAAATAAAAAACCACTTGATTAACCATTAAAATGAATATAGAAATTTATTTAGAACACAGGTTTACAATTTCAATCATATGTGTATAATCTTTCTACAATTCCATTGGAATCAAAGACAGTCACAACAGTGGATTGTAAACTTGATTGAAAGATGAGATATAAAAAGAAGATAATTCCCGAATGTTAACCATCAGCTGCAGTTTCACTGTTAAGTATTTAGTTTAGTCGAGGGCTCGCTGTTGGGTGGATGAATTCCAAGATATCTGAGACGTTTCCAGCGTACATCCTCAGGATCTGGAGTTGGTGGAGCTGTAACACACTCGAGACTCAATTGAAGTGCTTTTCTCAATTCGTCATCATCGTCGGACTCCTCGATCGTTTCAAAGAACCTCTCGGACTTATTCGTGTCTAAATCCAGTCGTAATTTGAGGGGTTTGTCTGTTGTCTCATCGACATCCTGGAGACTGAGCTGCAGTGCTCTCTGCAAATCCTCGTCGTCATTCTCCTCCTTCTCCACACCTTCAATTTTAATTGGTATTATCCTCTCTCGTGGCTTGTCTGATGGTTTCGCTGTACTTCCAACTGCACTTGAACTCGATGGCACTCTAACAGCCTCCAACCCAGCCACAGCCTCTCGTATCTTCGCCTCATCCTCCTCCATCGTTCCCAATCTGTGACCTCCAGATCCAAACACTTTACCCTCATCATTACTCGCTTTTCCGGACTTCTGGGTAACTCTTACTGGATTCTTCAGTAGTATTTCGTCGGCCTTGCACTCTGGCAATTGTCCAATGACGATGAATATTGAATATCCTGTTGGAAATATAAATAAAATGGCAATTGAAATATTCACTGAGTTGCCAGTAATTAAAATCTTATGCCAATAGACTAACCCTCTTGCAACAATTGTGCGAAGTACATCGACAAGTAGGTGTTGGATAAAAGCTGAGGGCCACTTAAAATAGAGTTGAGATTGAACCACTGATTACCAATTTTACGGATTGTGAACCAGTGACCTTTGTAGTTGCATATGTACGCCTGCATTTGTCTAAAAATAACGGAGAAATAATATAAAAATAGTTGGAGTTGGACGTAAAAATAATGTAAATATCATCATGACTAATTGACGGGAAAATGTATTAATAGATGATGAACGCTAATGATTTAACACCTACGTAGGATCATTCTGTGCGATGATAGCTATGGGCTCTCTGCTGTTGTACGGTATCAGTTCCAGTCCCCAAACTTTGAGGGCACTGCTTATCACTTGAACTGAAAAATAGCCACTGTCGTCCACATTGCCAGAGGGTTGCTAAAAATAAAATCAAAATATTGTCAGTCACCGAGAAAAGCCCGATAATATTTCCGATGAATTGTTTCAATGGAATGGAAAAATAACTAAACGAGGGAATCATTCGATTCACATTCTCGAATGAATTAATGCATAAATAAATTTCTCAATACATAGTTACTTCTCTAAATCTTTTATAATCTTCACTGTCTATACCAGCTTCAGCCATTCTCGCTTCCTCTTCGTCATCCAACTGTCTGGCAAGACATCCCAGGTCTACAGCATTGAAATACGAGCCTTGGAGAAGAGAATTCAAGCAGTGCTGACCACACAAATACCCCTCTTGCTGAAAATGGGATAGATTAATGAAATATTTATTAATTCTTGCTTCAGAGGGATGAGCGTAAAGTAATACGCAAATATTTATGGTGGTGTTGTCTTCTGTGGGTTTACCTTCTCGTGAAATATCTCCTCCATTGTGACGCTATTGTCCTGGTGTCCGGTGTGTGGAATAAAATTATTGGAGCAGTTGTATTGAATAATAACCACAAAAATATATTAACCGATGACCAAACGTCATTCACAAAAATATTTTGTACGTTCCAACTGAGATTGAAGATATTTGTGAGTGTCGAGTGTCTGTGGAGGGCTTACAGCATCAGAAGCGACTCGTAGTGACTAATTAATCAACTTTTGGAATTGAAATTGTCAAGCAGATGGTAAACTCAAAGTGGATTGACTAAAGTAGAGGCTCAGTTCTGCGGGTTTCTAAGGTATGATCGTATGATACAAGCAGGTATTGTCAAGCCAAAAACAGGGGACAAGTTCTCTCAGGCGGCACGAGACAGCGCGGCGGTCACTATCACCTTCCCCTCATCTCCATGTCATCCCCACTCTGCAGCTGTTCGGCACTGGTGGGACTATTTGAAAAATGATGATTTAAAATAACAGGAAAAAATGTAAAGTATGGCCTTGGTTTATGGGATGTGTAGTATCTACATGACCTCAAAGTTTCAAAAATAGAATAAACTATAGAAGCATTACCCAGTCTCCAAAAATCAGGCAATAACAATAAATAAATTGATTCCTCGTATTTTTTATTAAAAAATAACAGCGACTTACAGGTGATGCAGCAGTTTTCACAAACGAACCGGCACTCGAGCTGACGGGATTAGAAAACGGAACGTAATTCAATGTATCTGATACTTCCATTCCCGTTTCAGAGATCCAATCGAAGTGTTTTTGATGGTCAAAACCAAAATCCACACGCTAAATTCTCTTCAATCAATTATTTTTCACTGACTATTGGATTTTACGTGATTGCACTGTTTTTTTTAAAAGAGAATTAATTAGTAGGTTAAGAATTTTCGCAATTATCGTATCTCGTCAAATTGAGACTGCCCGCGGTGTTCTGTGCGCACGGACGGTGTGCGTGCGTATGGCGTACGCACGGAGTATCGCCTGGCGACCCCCACTCGAGCGGTCTTCTGTGCGCATGCAGGGTGTTCTGTGCGCATGCGGGGTGCTCTGTGCGCATGCGGGGAGTCTCGCCGGGGG
>NW_011887748.1:382587-417550 GCF_000806365.1 Fopius arisanus
ATCCGGGCCTTAAATTTACGTCGAATTTTATATCTCCGTCCAAAACAGTAAGTACGACATTAAATTATTATTGAAGTAAATCAAATAAACATCACTGACAAATTTGTGAAGATATTTTTAATAACTGTTAATTCGTTGAAACACAAATAATCAGCAGTCGGAGGCTTTGAAATCAGCTCGTCAAAAATTCCAGTTAGTGGAATCTGAGGCATCGAAAAGCTCAGAGTTATTAAAAGGGAAGCTGGAGGGATTGAAGGAGAAGGTACATGGAATCATCGACGCGGCAGGAAAAACGGAGCTGGGTAGAAAAGCTGAGCAATTGGGTAAGGAAATTTCAAAATCTGCGAAGTGAGCTGCTGAGACGTTATCAGAAAAAAATCAGGCTTTTGAGATGACCAATGTCTTTCAGACTATATCACAGACCGCAGAAGTCGTTAGGAAAGAATTAGACAATCATGGGTTTCAAGGACAAGTCTATGTACTATTGACTAAATTGAGAAAAAGAAAGGAAATATTAGAGAGTGAAGAGAAAATGGTTGAGGCTAATACAGAGGCGACCGGTGTTCTGGACAAGGGTAATAGTTCAACATCAAAGTTTGATGGAAATAGTGGCCAGAAGTGAGTTTATGAATGATTTCTTTCGTATTGCTTTTACTCAACACTTTTAATAATTTATTCTACAGACTAGCGTGTGGAATTATCACGAGATCATCAGGAGTCTTCGAAAATACGAAAAGAATTTGTGCCTGCGATGGGACGACCCTGTGGGATGAGCGAGATGAGTCTAAACAAAAAGGTTCATTCAAAAATACTTTCATATATCCAGGTAAATACTCGTAGTATTTATCGATTAAATACAATTTTAAAAGCCAATGTTTTGTGTGTCTTTTCAGTGTGTGGTAATAATCTCTAAATTCGACCCAGAGTGAATAGTGCACTTTTTGAAAACTACTATAATTTTATTTCTGTATGCAGGTCATGTAAAAGTCATATCATTCCATAATATTCCTGATGAAATATTTTTATATTTCAGTTTTTACTTATGAGGAGGGCTGAAGGTATCTATAACTCAAATAAAAATTCAATATAAACCCATAAATAAATGTTTATTGTGTTCGATCAGATTGATTGAATTCGTAATTTATAATTTATCAGTGTGCGTGACGTAAAAAAAATAATAATAATCCAAAAAGGTATGCGAATAACTAGCAAAATTCGATCGAATGAGAATAAATCATTCGTTAACAGAACCACTGTCGTCAGAATTAGTTCTGCCTCGAATTGTTTTTGATTTCTGGTTTCCGAAGAGTAGATTAGACGGCTTCTTTCCCTTTTCTGGTGGATTCGACAGGTCACCAGTGTATGATATTGCACCAGACTGGGCTATTCTCCACTCCATCATCTCTGTGGAAAAATCGTTGCAATTTCCGAGGTCCGTGAAGCCTACGATGTAGTCTTTTGTCTTGTTGTCTGAGATGAGGGATATCGTGGGAATTATTTTGATCCACATTATGGAAATAGCTTTAAGAAAACTTGGGCGGCGAAAGGTGTTCACTGCTGGATAACCCCCTGTTGACGATTTCGGTTTCCTCTCGCATTTTGTCTACCTTCATCTTTCGTAAATGCATTATCTTTCTTCGGGTCAAGAATAGTTCCAGGAATTCATCGACTTCTGTATCTCCCGATAAGAATTTCTCAGCTATTTTCTGGACACGAAGGAGAATACAAATAAAAATCACAATTATCATTTGATAATTGTTTATATAATTGCTTAAATAATTACTTCCGATTGTTTACAGCCTTTCTTTCAGACAGTTCATGTAATGCTTTTTTATTCTCCTCGAGTTGGGGTCGCTTTTCTAGATTGACTTCGGCCAGAGAACGATTTCCAGCGTTCAGAACTTCCTTTTCAGATTCCAATTCTTTAAACTTGGAAACCTCACGAAAAGTTGGTAAGTTGCATATCTAATAATAAGACCAGAAAATAATGAGACAACCGCCTTATTATCCATTTATTGTCATCGATTAAATAATTCACCTGTTTTATGTCATTGACAACTTCCTCGAATCTTCCATCATCGTTCAATATTTCTCCCAAATCAGTGTTGCTGAGATGATTCAACATCGACAATGCAGCCAGAATATCCGTAGAAATTGATGAATTTATTATTAATTCATTATTATTTATTATTAATAAATGGCATGGTTCTTTTTTGATTCCAGGTTTTCAAATCATAACAATTTCCCATCTATTAACTTAGTGGATTAGGCCTACAGGGGATACCACTTAAAAAAAAACGCGTCAAGGACTCTACCTCTTGGGTGGCGTGGAAAGAGTGTCACTTTAATTACTTGATTTATGAAATAATAGTCAATAGTCTTTTTTTTTTCATGTCAATTGGAGAGAAAAAAAAATCAAACGACTCGACTGGCATTCAAATGTAAACGCCAGAAATCACTGAATGGTGGGGACGAAACGCGCATGAGGAGAAGGCGTTATACAGCGCTACGTACGACGTCTGAAGGTACTTGTCCCCTGTTTTGGTGTCGGCGACATCAAAGCTTGGCAATACCTCCTTCCATCATACAGAGAGGAAGGGCGCCACACACAATGGGGGTGTTTTTCATTATCGAATGAAAAACATCGATTCATTCAGAGGGAGTACACCCATTTCGATTAATCGATTCGCGCATCTCTAGTTTCGGCGTCAACAAGTTTTCGAAAAGTGCAATTTGATTGAAATATAAACACGAGACGTAATTTCAATCGTTTATGGACACCTGAGGATTACAACAATAAGTCGAACATCTTCAGGAACTCATACGACACCGAAACGTGTGAATATCTATTTGAATCAATTGAAACCTTGACTTGTCCTTAATGCTATGGGCTAACCTTTAATTAACATCAACAAATTGTTGAAGAATTGATTCGGAGGTGAATTCCATCCAAAAGAAATGAGTGTAACTCGAAATAATGGTGGAACCACAGGTGATGGTCTCGAGGACTTGGGGATCCCAGGTCCAGTGTTTCTCAGAGACGCCCTAACCAGCTGTACAGATCCTCTCAAAGCAATTGAAGAGTTTCAGCTTGAAAATGGAGTATTATTACCTTCACTACGGCCAATGTTGCCCCTGTTGGACCTCCACGGGGTTCGCAGACTAGATTTTCATCAGTCAGTCCTCGAGGAACTTCGAGAGAAACTTGTGAAGAGAATAAATGAAATTGGAGCAGAGAGAACCACTGAAAAGAGCAGCGGAGACAAAAGATTGAAGGATATGCTGTCGAAGAGCTTTGCTGCTGTCCGAGTTCCTGCACTTCGTCCTGTTGTCATGTGCATTCTCAGAAATACCCCTCATATCGATGACAAGTACCTGAGAGTCCTTGTGAGGGAGAAGGAACTCTACAATTCTGCAGATACTGAAGTCAAAAGACAAATCTGGAAGGACAATCAGAGTTTATTTGGAGATGAAGTTTCTCCCTTGTTTAGTAAATATATTATAGAGAAGGAACAGATTCTCTTTGATCATTTGAATCTGAATAGTCTGTTTTTTTCTCCTTCACCCAAGGTCAGGAGACAGGGGGAAGTCGTCCAGAAATTGGCACATATGATTGGACACAGTGTTAAGCTGTACGATATGGTGCTGCAATTTTTGAGAACTCTTTTTCTCAGGACGAAGAATATTCATTACTGCACTCTGAGGGCTGAATTACTCATGGCGTTACATGATCTCGAAGTCCAGGACATTATTTCTGTTGATCCTTGTCACAAATTCACGTGGTGTCTTGATGCTTGTATACGAGAGAAGAATGTGGATATCAAGAGGTCTCGGGAACTCCAGGGCTTTCTCGATAGCATAAAGGTGTGAATTGATTAATTACACAGGAAATTTCCACTGAGTTTTTTAAATTTTCATTTAATTATTTCTTTTAGAATCCCTTGTACGCTTCGCCATTAGTTTTCTATCGTAATTTATAAGTGTAACTTACATATCATGTGAATTCATCATTACAGAGAGGACAAGAACAAGTTCTTGGTGACTTGAGTATGACCCTGTGTGATCCTTACGCAGTGAATTTCCTTGCAAGTAGCGCAATAAAAATAGCATTGCACCTGATAAATGGGGAATCATTACCCAGAGAGAATGCTGTGTTAGTTCTCCTCCTGAGAATGCTGGCACTAGGACTGTCAGCATGGCAAATGATTGATTCGCAGGACTTCAAAGAGCCAAAACTGGACAGTCAAGTGGTGACTAAATTCCTTCCAGCACTGATGTCACTGATGGTACGATCCTAATTAAATTGCATGAATAAATCTCATCTGTTTCAGTATGAATCTCGAACTAGTGAATTTTTACCTTTTTGGGAATTTCCCTCGGGACTGATTTATGACTCGAAGAAGTAAAGTGACTTGTCTTCAAAATTAAATGTTCTAATTGCACATTTACCTCGTAGATGATGTCAGAGTATTGAAAGGACTTATGAATAATTATTATTCACACCAATATTTATAAATGACTTTGATTTCTCCAGGTGGACGATCAAATCCGACAACTCAACTGCAAACTCCCCCCAGATGAGCGAGAAAGTGCAATAGCAATAATTGAGCATTCAGGTCCTCCCCCAGATGCCTGCCAAGCCTATGCGCAATTATCAGGCGTAGCAGCAGTCCTCTCCATGTACTACGCCCTCCACGTGGGTGGAGGAATAGTGGCTGGAGGTGCGAGTGCTGCTGGTGTCTCAACAGTCAGTGGTAGCAGTTTAGGTTCAGGAAAATCACGTGGTGATGCTCGAGGTCTGATGAGAGTTCTAGCAACTCTACCCAATTGTCAAGCCCAACGTGCCTTTGAGGATCCATTTCTTCACACTCTGGTGTCTCTTTTAATCCTCAACATGGCAGATGAATTCTCTAACGAATCATTCTGCACAGTCATCTTCGACGAATTCTTCCTCGCTGGTCTTGGCAGGGATAACGTCACTCGACATTTACTAAAACTTCTGTGGTATATCTACCCCAAATTACCACCAGCACGTCTCCACTCGCTGATGAAGGCACTGCAACCAACGAGTCAGCACAATGAGGCAGTGCACAGTCTCTACGAGGCACTTCGTGAGAAAATTGGAAGTAGATCCACTGAGAATCTTCCACCATCGTCACAAGGCAGTAGGATGAGTCTAGATGGACCAACATCTCCACTCACCCCTGGTGTTTCACCAATTTCTGGTATCACCACACCTCCCAGTGTCTCAAGCCCCATGAGACCACTCTAAATTCAGAACTTTATCCAAACTGACTGAACAATATGAACAATGTATTTATACCGTTTGAATTCATTGTCTTTCTTCTTCACAGTCAATAATCATCGTCTCTACTTTTGAAAACAACTCTCTTTGTTATTGCAAGAAAATATCGCCAGCCAGCCAATTAAAATGTCTGACATCACTCGCCTAAATATGATGAGCTTTTCTAAATTAGTAAAAAAATGAAAAAATGAAATAATGAAAGGAGTGGGAAATTATGTAATTGTATAGTTGGAATAAATTTATTCATGTAAAAATCATCAGAAATCGGATAAATGTCCATTTTCCTTATCATTATCAGTTGAATCCTTCAATGTTAATGAGGCAACTAATCTATCCAAATAATGAGAATCTAATTGATAAGACATAAGGATCATTGACGTGTACATCGTGGCTTGCTTCGAGGACAACAGATTTTTTACACTAACATCCATGATACTCAGTATTTTAATTATTAAAAAAGCAACTAGTGTCCATTCCGCTGTTTTAAACACAATATTCGTAGCTGAGAGTTTAAAAGTACTGACTAACGCCTTCACCTTTGCTAATTTGTCTGGAGTATAAGCGTGTTGATACTGACCTGGACCTGATAAGGCCCTCAGTAGATCGGGGAGGACTTTATTCAATTTATCGAGGAAAATCCTGCGTCTTAAAGCGATGGGGGCGTGGGCTGATGTCAGTGGAACAACTTTCGGTTCTTCTTCTTCTTCATCCGTTGTTTCTTTTGGAGGTGGAGGTTCGATTACTGTACTGCCATGGTAAAATGCTCGTACTTTGACCTCTAACGTCTCAGCCTCCTCTTTTAGGACTGAAAAATGAGGCGCTGGTTGGAGGAATGAGGACTGAATCGCTGAGACTCGATCCTCTTTTGATTCCTCCAGTTGGAGAGTATTCAGCTTTTTGCACAGCTCGCCGTATCTGTCTTGCTGGGTTAAGGTTTCTAGTAGTTTTTGCTTGGTTGATTCGTCCCCGTGGAGGAGGTCGATTGTGTGTTTTGTTATCCATTCTGTGATGCTCTGCTCCACTCGAGATGTGATGGATGCAAAAGACACTGATGGTCGCTTTTTCAGTTTTTTTATTTTATCTGCATTTTTTGTGAATTCAGATTTTTTAGGTCTTTCAGGCAAGGATTTTTCAGCCTCTAAAGATTTTTCTAGATTTTTTTTCTCCGAATCAATTAATGAATCGGTTATCTCTGAGTTCGTAAGTGAATTTTTTAGTTCTAATTCGGACTTTGAAGCAGTCGTTTCTGTTTTTAAAATGTTTGATTGATGCCCAGTTATTCCTGATGATTGATTGGAGAACTCAAAAGGCGGTCGATTTTTCTCTAATAATTTATTAGAATCTTCTGATGATCTCTCGGTTATTTCATCGCAAGTTTCCTCGTTTCGGACTTCCTCAGAGATTTCTGAATTTCTTTCATCTGATATTTTGGGAATTTTTTCTTCCCTCCCTGAGGGACAATCTCGATCAGGTGGAAGATCGAGTCCAACGATATTGACTTCAACACCCGGTGGATTTTTTACTGTCGCTTTCGGTTTATCAAAGAGAATAAATGAAGGAATTTCTTCTTCAGCTCTTAACCAGAGAGGACTTGTCAACATTTGTTCTAGAAGATATTCAGTTGCTGAGTAACACCAGAAGCTGCAGAAATTCTTCGTTTGTTGGACATCGTAAACTTTATTTCTGAGAGTTGATATTTTGTACTGTTTGTTAACTATTTTCGTCAGGGGATTGTCACACAGAGGATAACCACAAAGCTTCAGAATAGCTCTCTCCTCGATCACGTCCTCTAAGTGAGAACGATTTATCTGTCCAAGCTGTGAAGCCGACAATAATTTGATAATCAAACGATAATAAAACAAAAAAGCTAGTAATTGAATTTAAACAAATACTCTGGGATTCAAGTACAACCGTCAAGAAAGATTTCCATAAAAAATGACAAAATAAAGATGAAATTGCAACTTACGTTTTGGAGTAGCCATTCCTCTTCGACCTGTGTTTCTATCAAACGTTCCACAATTTTCAGAGCTTTTGCATCACATTCCACTTTTCTCTGAAGGAGAATAGCAGTTGGAAGTTTTCTGCAAAAACCATTATACTATTATTTATGAAAAAACGATTTACTACTGGAGCAGTAAGAAAAAGTCTCTTTCGCAAAGAACTTTTTACACTGCGATTTCAATTTAATTTCACAGAATACCTAATAAATGTTTTTTCTAAACTAATTCTTACAGATCATAGAAAAAATCTTACTTGGCAGCTTTGGCAGCTTTAATCCTGGCACTCCGTAATTTCGCCTTAGCCGCAGCATCACTCATAATTGTCATAACAATGATCAATCAATCAGGCATTAATTAGTATTTAATAATCAATCGACTATTTAGTTACAGGAGAAACTAAATAATGCAGATGAGGTTAGAATTCCATTGACACACAGCTGTGTATCAACAAATGATGAACGACTCGGAATTACTCCAAAAATACCCAATACGTCTGGCCTAAAAATTCACTGAGAACATTAATCACTTCCACTAATTAATTAAATTAAATCCCCCTCGCTGCAATTACCGGAATGAATAAAACGAAATCAGAAGGAATTATCCAGCACAATGACAGAATGAATGACTCCTTGAACTTGGAACTGTATAACATCAAATCCACATCGCATTAATTAACATATCTTCAACATCTACAGGTGTACAAAACAAACTGTCTCACTGTCTTCTTGTTTTTTCATTGAAATACAACAGTTGGCTTTGAAAAGTTTCTCATATGCCAAAGAGGGCACGACAGTCCACAGACCAGACTGGGATTGCGCGGTGTAAATTTTCTCATCAATAATTAACATCTTTTTTTTTTAAGAAGAACAAAGTACTAAACATCACAGTAATTAGATTGATACATGATTTTATTCGGTTAGGGGAGATATGTCACTGATCAGAACAGTATGGGAGTGCGCTTTCAGTCCGAAATTGTACAAAATACAAGAGACAACATGGGTAAACCATTTGATGTACTCGTGTTGATGCTAGAAGAAATAGTGAGTATGAGGTTACTGATTAATATTGATTGAAATTCTATGTTGACTTGCAGAAATCTTACGAGCCAAATAGTTTTGAGAGATGGGGCGATCACGTTATTACATCCGTGAGTACAGAGTCATTTGTTTATTCATTCGATTAATTGTGTAACAATATTTACTCTCCATACAAATTGTTTTTCGTCTTCGTGTTCGAAACGAATTTCGTTCCTTCTAATTGATAACAGAACGTACAATATCAAATTTTCTGCCAATTTCGAGCAATTAAATACAAATCTTATGCAATTATACAATTTTTTTTCTGACTCTAAATTTATTTGATGAATTTAGTCAATTAAATGTTTTTGGATTTAATTGATGTAATCAATTATTCGATATTTAATATCTCAGGAATAATTTTACTCAGATCCTTCTGATGTTTTATTTTTATTTGAGGAGAAATTGTTGGGAATTCATAAATTCGGAGTAAATAGGATTTTTTTTACAGTTCGCAGCAATATGGTCAATCAGCCTATATGCGATGCCTTTAATTGCAACGTTTATGTATCGTCGGAGCTATTCGCTGACGGAAAATGCCCATTCTCTAACGAAATTCGTAGCTGGTGCCGGTTTTATTCTGATTGCATCGCTGGCAGTGAGAGGCTATGCACGAGCTAATAATCCTACTTATGCGAAGTTCATCAAGACTTTGAATAAAGCCAAAACGTTTTACAATTACGAGTCCAAGCAGGATCTCTTGAAGTACGATTTTGAGTTCTGGGCTTGGCCAACTGATTTTAAAGTTAGTTCGATAGATCGGTAAGTGATCTTTAAGGCCTCATGCACGTGTGGAATAGTTCAGTTTATGTCACACGATGCAAGAAGTTTTATTTATTTCGTCATTTAAATTCCACCTCTGAACCGTATGACGTAAAATAGTATCGAGCATTCGGTCATAATCTAATGAAAAACTGAAGAGTTCATGATTGATCGAGTTTTTTGAGAATTGGATTAAAACCATTTTTTAAACCACTCTACCATAAATTCTTAATAAATCACTGACTTCCATTTCGTTTTCTCCATGAACTGTCTCGGAAATATTTGTCATTAAATCGCAATTGTAATATCCATTTTCTCGTTTCAGTCCTGATGGCAAGAAAAGAATAATCGTGACAACTTCGAGCAGATTAGCGAGAAGAGGCGGTAAAGATTTGATACTAGCTGGGCCTTGCAAAATAATCTCTTACGTAGTTGCCCATACAATTGCACTCAAACTCATGTACCCTGGAAGTATGACACTAATTAATATGGCTCTGAAATCAGCGATGATCCAAGGGAGAACGGATTTAATTGATTTGGGAGGGCAGAGATCTAAAATTCTTACTTTTGATAATCTCGAGATTGATGCTATGTTCGTTGATAGACGGAATAGAATGGGAAATGGAAATATTCTTGTTATTACGTGCGAGGGAAATTGTGGATTTTACGAGACCGGCATTATGGCAACACCTCTCAATAAAGGGTATTCAGTGTTGGGGTGGAATCATCCAGGATTTGGAGGGAGTACGGTCAGTAAAAAATTCATCAAATTTATTTAACCGAGTAATTTGATTTATCAGGATATTTTTCAATGGCTTCTTCAACCCAGAATTTCAATTATACCACAAAAATCGCGCCTTAAGATCGTCCCATAGTCCTTTCAATTTTCTCTGAATTTTCTTATTGAAAAAATGTTTGAAAAGTTATATTATAATATAATGATTTGAAATTTTCCTTTCAAAATATTACGGACTAACAGAAAGACAGAAAAGAAAAGGAAAGACTTGAGCTCTTACCTCAATCTTAGGATGCGTAAATAATGTATAAATAATGTGTAAATTCTGTAATGTAATTTACCATCGAATTTACAGGGATCCCCATATCCTCCATCTGAAATAGATGCTATCGATGCTGTGATGAGATTTGCGAAGGAGAAATTATTGTTTCCTGAGGATCGAATTATTTTATACGGATGGAGCATTGGAGGATTCACCGCCACGTGGGCAGCTATGAATTACCCTGAAATCCATGGTTTAGTTCTCGATGCCACTTTCGATGACGTTCTGCCTCTCGCAACGTCGAGAATGCCTGCGACTATTGACAGTATTGTACGAAACGTTATCAGGGAGTATTTGAATCTCAATGTCGCTGAGCAATTGAAACGGTACGAATACTTGAATGAAGTATTGAATTTGAATGTAATGGAAATTATTAACTGCTCTCTTTTTCTGTTGAATTCAGGTATAACCGTCGTGTTTTATTGGTGAGACGCACAGATGACGAGATAATGTGCACTCCCACGAGTAATCTCACTCACAATCGTGCAAATACGTTGTTAACTAAATTATTACTCCATCGTTACCCACATTTGTTTGTTGAAAATCGTGGAAGTCTCGATGTTCTCACACAATATTTGGCGAATCCTACTCATGATACCAGTGGAAATACCACGAGGTCACTTGTTGCTAGGACACAGAGTAAATATTTTAACACTTGATTTTTAGATTATTTATGAGTTTATGAAATGAATATAGATAATGTGCAGATTATTTCGAAGAAAGCAATTTGATTAATCTTTTTTGATTACAGATTTATTCGGGACTGGTAGTTCGATTAATGAGAGCCTCTGTGTAGAAGTTATTAGGGAAGATATTGAAAAGAATAAGGGGGAAATTAAATATCCATCAAATTTGGGACAAGACTGTGATACATTGACTAGGCAGCAACTTGTTATTTATCTCGTGAGTTATTTAATTTTTGTGATTTTGTCCTCCTGACGACAGTAATAAATCCTAATATTATTGCAGGCAAATAAATATATGGAGGATCAAGCCTCTCAGCATTGTGCACCTTTAGTGGTTGAATTATTCCACCCAGGATGGGATCCAAAAACACTTCATTTAAAAACGACGTAATGAAAGATTCATGATTTTGAAAAATGTCATTATGCAGAAGGAAATGATCTTCAAAAAAATTGTGCACTTTGAATGCGTATGTGGATGCTGCAAGTGTGATAATGAGGCATTTAAAAACTTCCAGAATATGAATTACACCCACGATCCATGGATCAAGATCAAAATTCGCCTTTAATGTTTTTCTTCTTTCTTTCGATTATTTTGAGACTCAGAGAAAGAATAACCCAAATAATGTGGATGCAAACGTTTTTATATTAAAATATTAAAAACAGAAAATTACGAATAGTGTTTCAATATTTTTTTGACAGAGTAAGTGAGAAAGTATTGAATTAGTTTCAGCACACCTGCGTATCAATATTTCTCCAGTTGACGCGATTAATTAATAAATACATATCTCTGTAACAATTACATCTCTGTAGATTTCTGGTATATCCACAACTTGTTTGTTAGATATTGCGCCGATTGATACGTTACGTACTTGGAAGTCTATTCAGGATTGTCTTCAGAGAGGTTTTCACTTCCTGGAATGGATCTACGAATTTTCGTCCCGTTTTTATGGGCTTTTCGATGAATAATTTGAGCGCATCTTTCGTTAAAGATGGAAAATAATCTTTCTGAACAACTTTTTCCAGAGCTTTGAAGCAACCCTCGAGGTTCCAATTTATGTTCCCAACACTCTTGTCCTCGCTCTGTAAAAAATGAAATATTTTTGAGTTCCAAATGAAAAATCAATCTGATTTCCATTATTTTTAGTTATCAATCTGATTACTCACTTTTATAAGCCCCAAGTCGACCAATAAATTATTGTTTAATTTCGACATTTGATCATTTTCTGAGGCATATTGAAACAATTCAGAGTACAAGAGATCTGTCAGACGTTCAGCTTCTACTCTGACATCGCCGTAACCACTTCCACAGTGTGAAGAGACTTTCATTACAATACACAAGAGTTCGTTCACGTATTTCTCAGATTCCCGAGAATTTTTGCCTTGACAGCGTTCCTACATCAATGAATAATATAAAATTAATTATTGATGATATCTCTGACCATTTAATCATTGAATTCTATTTATTCAAAAACTAATAGATCAAAATATAAATACCTTAGCATATTCCAAAAATCCCATGACCTTATCCCCCTCGATCAACAACAAATTTTCTCCACTCGACGATTTCATAAACTCCTTGACACTTATAGGTTTCTTCACGCTCTTCTCCTGAATAGGTGTCTGAACTGTCTGCTCTTTCTCGATATACACTTCATCACCCTGATCATCCTGATCATCCTGATCATCCTGATCACTTCCTTCACCTTCTCTCTCTTCCTCCTCTTCACCGCCACTCTCCTCGTTCTCACTTTCATCAGTTGCATCATCATCAAAAGGCCCCAACGATTTAATTCTTTCCGATTTCTCGAGGTAATTCCTCAGAGTAGTTCTTCCACTCTCTCCAAGAGCATTTCCATCCAGCAGAAAACTATCAAGTTGAGTTTTATCCGCAACGGAACGAGCCAAGGCTTCCGCAGCCCTTGTTCGAATCTCATTGAACGTGAGATTGAGTTCTGTAAGTGAAAGATGATTTCCTTTGATGCCAAGGGCATCAGCAATTACCAAGGCACCTTTAGTCTTCAATAAACAGTCCCCGAGATTTAAACACTCGAGGGCCTTGAAGTTGTGGAGAACATCAGCAAGAGCTTGAGCACCCCTCGGGCCCACAGTATTATCATTGAGATTCAAAACCCTTAATCCAGGATTATTGGATAGTCCACTGGCCAGTGCTGAGACCCCAGAGTGATAAATTCCATTCTGTGGCATCACAACCTCCTCCAAACTCCCTAGCTTTTCAAACACACCAGCAAGAGCTGTAGCTCCTTCGTTCTCCAGTCTATTCCGTCCAGCGATGAAAACTCTCAATGCCAAGGGTTGACCTTCCTTAGAACTGTTTGCATGACAATCCAACAATGCCTTTGCCAACATCTTACCACCAGTGATACCCAGACCATTGTTGTTGAGACGTAGTTCCCGAAGAGTGTAGCATGTGCTTGATCTCAGAAACGCAGCAAGACCCTGGACTCCAATGGGCCCAAATGCATTGTCACTTAGGTCGAGCTCTACCAATCGTGCACCAGCACTATTCAATCCATCTCCAAGATACTCCAGTGCCTTGGGAATCTCATTTTTCATTCTACCTGTGAACATGTCCTTCCACAGGGCTCGTTGCAAGTGAGATCCATGAGTTTCCAAGGCTTTTGATATAGCCCTGGCAGCGTCTGGACCCAGGGTATTACCTTCTAAATCAAGGTAGCTCATCTTCTCACATTTCTTGATCTCCTCGCACACGTCCTTTGCTAAAAAATACAATTTGTCATTAAATCAGGTGTAACCCCTCTCAGAATATATTACACTTTTGCATATTTTTAATTTGATAAAATAATATGTGCAGCTTTTCTATTCTATTCATGAAAAATCCATCCCCATGCGTATGTGACTTTTGATATATTTTATTCCAAGCCTTTCTGTTCCATAAAACATAAACTCCAGAAAACATAAAGCATATTGACAGATTATTTACTCACCGTCATCTTCAGAATTGAGTTTCAACGATTTTCCAGAGAAAGAAACACCAGCACTTCCAGTACTAGCCTCATTCAGCTGCTCGGTTATCTCCTTGAAATCGAACGGCATTCTGCAAGTGCACTTCAACCGTAATGTTCTCACAGCACAAAAATCAATGAATCTATCAAAAATTCAGCTCGAAACTTTCAAATTTACACCGAAAAACTACAGAAAATCCCTCGAATTATCCTGGCTTTTGTATACGTTACGTTTGCACGCTGGATAACGCTTTCGAAGCGGGAAATCTGCAGCTGTAACATGGACAAACGTTTTGGTTGGAATTTTTTTCAAATCTACCGTACCAACTGTCTGAACTTAACGTTTAATCGGGGCAACTTCGTGTCGGTCAATTCAACCAATAAACAAACGAGTAAATTGGTACGACTGTAAAAATAAAACTAGATGCACACACCTGGTTTGACGAAAACATGGCGTAGAGCGACAGAAGTGATTTTGTTACACATGTGTCAGCGATTTTTTTTGGTAAGCTAAATAACAAAAAACACTGATCACTGCATTGATGGGGAAAAAATTCTTTTAATTGGGTAACACGTGATTATTGAGTTGATAGACGGCTTTATTTCTGCGGTTTATGTAATGGTGATACTGGTGGGCTGAACTGAGGTACCCTGAGACGCATATTTCGGGGTTTTAACATTTCATCGACCATTTAATATGTTTTTATACGTTTTGTTATGAAATTAATTATTACTCCACCTATTAGATGATGTGGACAGTATTTTTCATTTAATTATCATGCATTTGAATTTTTTTAAATAGTTGTAAACAACGATTGTCCATCATTTTTTTGAGGCTTGCCAGGAGTACCTTTTGATGTCATATTTTTGAGTCTTTTTGAATGTTTCTACTGTTGCATTTGTGCTGTGTTAATTCTTAGGATTTTTACGTTAGCTATGCTATTGGGAAATGAACAGGAATTTTTTGGGAGCAGAGGGTTTATTCTGTTTAGTTATAACCGGTATTGTGATAATTTAGTGAGTCAGTAATCGTTATCTCATCCTAAACAACAACGCGGGAGGAATAGAACACAAATAATTATAATGGATAGAAATAAAACGTTCGAATCAAGACAGTTCTATTTATAAAAACAATTTCTCCTACATTACAGCCGCTCATGTATTCCAATTCTACTGATCGGACCAAATTCTGACCAACGTTGGAAACGATCGAGAAGCCCTAGATTACCGTAAGCATTGACAATATATTATTTTTAAATAAATAAATCATTAATCTATCGATTGTGATGTTTGCGTAATTGTTGAGTTTCGGAGAAACGTATTAATAAGGCTGTGGGAGTTTAGGAGCAGGGGACTCAAAGTGTGAAGAGCCATTTTCCAAGTCTTGGTTTAGATTGTCTAAATATAAATTCAACTGCTGTGAGAGAGATTTCTACACTGTGTAGTGCCGTGTCGCGTTTTAGCTCATGTCTTCAAGATACCCGCAGTCATGACGGCTTCCTGCTTTGTCGCATATATCAAGAACTAGAAGTATTCCACCTTTCTCATGGCCCAGTGCCAAAATTCCCATTTTGCCAATTGACGATAATGATCCCTCCCTTTTTTTCTCTTCTCTAGACGGATATTCTAGAGATTATCGCGCTTCATTCCGTAAATTTAGATTGAATTGAGACAAGTAGTTTTGGAGAAATTCGCGACTTTCATGCTTTTGTCAGGCACCAGTGAGAATTATTCTCGCAATTTCCGCTATCAATTATTCATTGTGAGATATCATTGGCTGTAGAAAATTTTAATCATTCATTTGGGGGAGAAAAACTGGATGAGTCACGAGTAATTTCTATGGAGTGACTGCAGATAAATTTATGATACAAGATAGATGATTGTAGAGTGGGCTCATTAATGATTTGCCAAATTAAAAACTAATGTTTTACGATATGTATTTAACGCGTTCAATGTGAAATAATCTAACAACTAGATAACATCCACAACTATTCAGAAATGTTGTCACTCAACAACAAAGAAGTCTTTGTCCATTTTCTCGATGAAAAGAATGATTTTTTCAAGTCTTTGGTACACTCTCCATTTATCCATTTTCAAATTGGCAATTAGTTATCAGTCCTGTCGTAGATTTCCAGTTTGCAAAGCAATCTCTGGTATAATCTACTTCATTAGTCATTCATTCGTTCTCCAAAAACCGCTGGTTCAAGAATATCACTTGTAGTCTTAAAGTGCAAGTAGTTATTGAGAATGTCGAGAATTGCATTCGATTCCCCTCATTAATTATTCCTCATTACTCGTGATTGCAAGCTGTTTGTGTAATTTTTAAATTCACTATTATTTTCCAGATAAAAACGAAAATGGTGGTGGTGGCAAAAGATTGTTTATTCTTTGACGAATTGATGGGCCCGTTCGCCAGGCACACTGATTTAACGCCTCCAGCAGTTAATCGTAAAACGGTAGTAGTAGTATCAGGCCTCGCAAACATCCACGCCAGAGTGCTGGGGCCTCTAGACGACACCACGAATGAAAAATCAGTTTTGTTCGGTCAAAAAGCCACAGCAAGTCAACTCTACAATGCAATATCGTACCTCTACAAAGACTACTCCTCTCCTGACTCCTTCAATCTCGTCCTGATGTACAAAGACAAGGAGTACCCTTTAAAATTTGAGAATAAACCGATTCCAAATCTCGATTTGGAGCCCTCTCAAGCCCCACTCCAAGGCTTCTACGCCGCCAACATCGGTGTCAATCAATATCCTGAAATCGTCAACGGAGACACACACAAAATCGAAAAAGATACTTCACACAAGACCCAAATCGAGTCCACTAGAATAGAATCACCACTGAAACATCCTAAGGAATTTTATCTGATGGATGTAGTACCTTCTGACTCTTCTCCCCTCAATGCCAGAAGTTTCTTAGTCTCTTCTTCGACTGTACTTGAAGAGCTCTACAATAACATCATCTTCGTCGGCGCTTCCCGTCCCACAGAATCCACAATAAGGCTGCACTACTCAACTGATCTATTTGGAGACTACACGGAGAACGTATTAGCGACCACACAGTTATTCAGTAATGTCGAAAGTCTTCGGAAAACGTTGGGAAAAATAGATTTTGAATTCAATCGACCAAATCAAATTCTATCACTCGAGTTGATGCTTAATCTCTCCGAATCGAAACCCGTTCTTCCCGCAATAATAATGAATGATTTGTTCAATCACCAGGAAGAATCATCCCCCGCGTCACCAAAATTCGTTTCAATTCTGGCTAAAATGAAGATGGGTGATGAAGCAAGAGTTGAGGCTCAGGACTTTCAGGCTGAGGCTAAATCAGAGATGGTATACGTTGGTCTGGTGAATCAAGCAATGACTTGCTATTTGAACAGTCTTCTCCAAGCTCTCTACATGACCCCAGAGTTTCGGAATGCTCTTTACAATTGGGAGTTTGTCGATGGAACTGAAAAGGACAAAGCTAGCAATAGTATTCCTTATCAACTACAGAAACTATTTCTCAACCTGCAAACGTCGACAAAAACAGCCGTTGAGACGACATCCTTAACAAAGAGTTTTGGATGGGATTCAACAGAAGCCTGGCAGCAGCATGATATTCAAGAGTTGTGTCGAGTGATGTTTGATGCTTTGGAGCAAAAATTCCAAAATACTCAACAGGCAGATCTCATCAATAGACTCTACGAGGGTAAAATGATAGATTACGTAAAGTGTCTGGAGTGCAGGACAGAGAAGTCACGAGAGGATACATTTCTTGATATTCCCTTGCCAGTCAAACCTTTCGGGAGTAATGTAGCTTATAATAGTGTGGAGGAGGCCTTGAGGGCATTTGTGCAACCTGAAACACTCGATGGAACTAATCAGTATTTCTGCGAGACGTGTAACAAGAAGTGCGATGCACACAAGGGTCTCAAGTTCAGTAAATTTCCCTACTTATTGACATTACACCTCAAGCGTTTCGATTTCGACAACAACACTTTTCACAGAATTAAATTGAATGACAGAGTTAGCTTTCCAGATGTTCTCAATTTGAATTCTTTCGTTCCCTCTGACAATCAAGAATCTCCAACTGCTGAGGAGGATGCTGGTGTCGGGGTTAAAGGCGACGATGGGTCGACCACTGACAGCGGGGGATTGGACGAGTGTCCTCTGAATTCAAATGGAATAAATGAGAATGGAATTACCAGCGAACCCAGTAGTGAGCATTTAAATAATCACGAGCAGGATGATTCAACAGAGGCATGGCAGCAGCACGATGATGAGGGAATCGACATGAGCAATGGGCCATCAACATCGACCACAGAGCACAGTCAGGAGGACACTCGTCATCAATCAGCTAGTGGCCCTTATGTCTACGAATTATTCTCAATAATGATTCACAGTGGTAGTGCCAGTGGCGGTCATTATTACGCCTACATCAAGGACTTCAGAACCAACGAGTGGCTGTGCTTCAACGATCAGAATGTCACTCCAATTACTGACGAGGATATTCAAAAAACTTATGGAGGAGGACCGACTAGGGGTTACTACAGTGGTGCTTACAGCAGTAGCACCAATGCCTACATGCTTATGTACCGACAGATCGATTCTCAACGTAATTGTTTACCAATGGAGGTCGACAATTTTCCTAACCACATACAGGATTTATTAGTTAAAATGAAGGAGCATGAGGAGGAGAGAAAACCTTATGACAGACCAGCACAGATGTACAGGATAAAGATTTACGTACGTCATCCTGTTGAGAATACTATGAAATCGAGAAAATTATTTTCCGTTCCTGATGAAACGTTGGCAGAGTTGACGGAGAAGGCTTGGAAAGCCTTGGACTTGGAAAATGTCGTGGATTTGGAGCAGTGTCGTCTTGCGACGTACGACGTTCTGTCAGCAACGATTGATTCAACGTTTGATGATCAGGAACAGGAGCCACTGGGTATTATTCTTCAAGAGTATAGTTTAGATATGCTATTAGAAATTCGTAAGAAGGAGGAACAATTTGAGCAGTATGAGCCAGGGGGTCTTGGTACCCGAGTCTTCCACATTGACTGCGTTGAGGAAAAAATTATCGATGGGCCAATTTACGTCAGGGGATATCGCGCGCAAACAGTTAAGCAGTACAAAGAGCAAGTGGGTGAAATTTTGAATATAAATCCAGATAAAATGGTGGTAGTTCTTCAAAAATATCCATCAGGTGTCCGGGTTATTATGAATAATGGTAATCAATTGGTAAATGAAGGATTTCTCACTGGAGTACGAGTATTTGTTATGGATAAAACGGATAACAATTTGGCGGAGTTTATCGATAAATTTGAAACATTAATTTGCCTTGATGTTGAATTACCTGACACGAGCGAAGAAGTGTTGGAGGAATTGGGAATTCAATCGTTAGAGAGTAGACAGAGGGAGCTTAAAGAGTTGAAGGAGCAAAAGGAGCTGAAAGAAGCTGAGAAAATAGATAATCAGAAGAAGAAGAGTGAAGTGGGTGAGGCAAGTCAGCAGAAAGAGGAATCTCGAGATCAAGCGAGCAACTCGTGCCCTGAGGCTTCTGCCTGTGATAATGAGGAGTGGCAGGAGCAGAGTAATAGTGAAGACAGTAGCCTCAGTGATAGCGATAGAACACTCGTTGGAAATGCCTCAGAAGACGATGAAATTGGACTTGTGACTGTCGATGATGAGTGGTATCGCCACAGCAAGTCTATAAATGAAAAGACCGATTGGGACATGGATCACGAGGAGGAGATGGGTTATATTTTCAAGGCTACACCTTATGATAAAAATAATCAGAAACATCTGAGGGTAATTGTGGACAAGAGGATGAAGTTCTGCACTTTTAGAAAACACCTAGAGCCATTCGTTGGTGTACCAATGGAGAGTTTCAAAGTTCTGAGACAAGCACTCGATACTACTGATGTTGATTATATGAGACCCACGAGTTCATTGAGAATTTGGGATGACGAGGAGAAAATTAGTATAAAATTGGGCAGAGCTCTGAGGTCTCATGAATTTAGGGTTAAAGTATTCGTTTTGGACCTGGAAAATTCTAGTAAATCTTGTGAGGCTTTGTTTGAAGCCACTATATCGAAAGATGCTACGGTGGGTGCTGTGAAAAAACAGCTGTTGGCTGAATTGCAACGAAAACACGGTCAGTCCATTGATTTTGAACAGTGCAGACTTAGGAAAAAGGACCTTCAGAATCCATCCAAAGTTCTACTGAATGAACAGAAAATAAGAGACGTTGGATTCATGTCACAGCCTCAGCTGTTTATTCAGGAGTGGTGGGAAGGGGGAAATGTTACTAGTACTAATCAGATTTTGGTGATGGTGGCGAGGGTTTCGATGAATGACCAATTTTTGGGATCCTTTCAAGAAATTGTACTTGATGAGAAGAGTTATGAGGAGTTGGCGAAAAAAATTATGGCATTATCGATGATAAGGTTGGAGAATTTACAGCTTACCAAGGGAAAGTGGCCGTGTAATTTGTATGAGACGCGGTTGTATTGGACACCTGCTAATCCGCCCTTGCAACTTGGAACACTTGAGGATGGTTCTTGTATTCTTTACAGGTATTATATCATTTTTCCTGCAATCATGAATATTCAATTGTCGAAATGCATATTGTAATGATATTTCAGTACAAAAGATTTAGATTCTTTTGAAATATAAAATCCAGCGGCCAATTTTAATGGAATTGAACGAGGATAGAAATATTTTCGTAGACACCTTTTTTGTAACTCTCGTTTTGATCTGTAAAAAATGTATCTACAAAAATATCGCTATCTTTCCTCCGTATCGATATATTAGCTAAAAATTGGCCCAAAGAATGGACGTGTGAATACATCCACAATATTCGTATTAAATTTTCAATTTTCCCTCAACAGAGATCGTGATGATCGGTGGTCATCGAATTTTCATGGGGAGTCCACGGGGGATTGTGACTTCGAAAAAAGGAGATCAAAGTCATCAGCGCGTTTCAGATTAACGTCTCGTCCAAAAGGCCCCAGAGGTTACAAAGACGCCGAGAGCCCGAGACGCGAAAAAGCCCTTAAAATATATCTCGACGATAAATGATCCACCTGTGAGACTGTCAGTATTGATCCAATCTCGCAGATCCACCAGATTCTGCAGATCACACAGTGCTGAACAATTTTTATTTTTATTTATTTTTTTTTCTCTTCTAATGATAAAAGAAAAAAATATGATTGGTACGTGACTCGCCAGCCAATTTTTTTTATTCTTCATGTAAGAAATGGGAGGAGAGAATCCGCACTCTCCTCTCTTCATCATGTTTAGTTTTTTTTTTCTTTCGTCATTATTACTACTCGAAATATCAATCATACCTGTAATTACGAAATGGAATCCCTCTTTTTCCTTTTCCTCGAGCATTTACCCTCGCAATTAACGTGCATATTCACTAAATCGAGCTTACGGAATAAAAAATGAAAAGATTAAAAGAAATACCGTGATATTTACAAAATAATATTGAAAGGTATTTTCGTAGGTAATTGGAATAATTAGACTCTGTGGAGAAAATTGGGAGAATAATAGCCGAGGTTAAATGATTATTTTTTAATGACTAAAATTAAAGGAAAAATAGGGATTTCGGATGAAAGCAGTTTCCTCCTCAAATTTAATCGACGATCAACTATACCTTCTATCTGTATCATACGCTGTAGTTATGAAAGAAATTATATTTATAATTAATTATTCATGATTAAAGAAAGGAAAAAAGCTGAAAAAAGAAAATATACAAAGCTTCATTGGACTTTTTAGTCTTTGGTATGTTTTTCATTAACTGTAGAGTAATGAATGGCAGAAAGTTATCAGATGTAATTAACCATCTTGTTATTTTCTGTCTGATTAATTTGATTTTGTTTTGCCAATTTTTATTGTTACTTTCCGTATTATGAGGCACTCAGCGATTTATTTATTGAATATTTGTTGAGCGTGTTAAAAGTGCCGAATTTTTTCATATGGAAGCAGATAATTGAAGGTCATTTCAATCGATTTTTTAAGAATGTTCGATAGATTATGCAGCAATTCATCATTGTGAAAATTTTTGAGAGAATGGAAAATGACAAAAAATTAAATACACTGTGAAAATTTTTTCTTTTATTATTTACAGTTGTTTTTTGCTTCTTGTTCTATTTGTTTTTTTTTTTCATTACGTGAAATTTACTGCAACTCTATTTCTCCCTGCTCGATAATGAGCAGTGCATACATTTTTCATCGTGATCTACACTTTGTTCTGCAGGACAGAAAAAACAATAGTCTAGTAATAGTTATCGCGACAAGGTACAATCGATTTTTCTTATTCTGGCACATTGTTTATAATATAAAAATGAATTAGTTTGAATACCTGTGAGCGAGTACGATGGTACGATAAGTCTCTACAGATTTTGTTTGTCCAGCTAGTCATCTACACGATATAATTTTTTTTTTAATGATTAATTTAGTACATCTCACTTGGAAAAACTACTTGCACCGGTCTCACATTGAAGAGCAGTCGTAATCACATTTTACATGAAGAAAGCTAATTATTTACACACACACTTATGCATAAACACAAGACGCAGTAAAAAAAAAAGAAAATTAAAAATTGACATTCTGTCAAATTTAATCATTCGTTCTCTGTACTACAGTAAAGTAACAGAGAGAGTTTCTGATTAGCTGGGGAAAAAATTCAGGAAAACTAATAGCAAGAATGATTTCAATTCCCAATTGAAGATCAAACTTGATTCCTTCTCGCGGGCATTATCATCAGCATAAATAAAAGATTGAAAAAAATCTCTGATCAGAAAACCTCTCTTTCACTTTAAATTATTCTTATAAAATTTCTCCACTAATGCACATTCCTCACTGCTATCTGAAGTGATACAACTCAATAATAAAAAAAATTAGATTCTTGCCTCTTGGACTAAAAGTTACTACAAAGTGAAAATATTTTCCTCACAAGTTTCTCATTGAAATTATCCATTAAAATGAATTGATATTAAAACCATAAAAATTGCGTGATTTTTCAAATATTCTAAAATTTCAATTAAAACAAACTCCTCTATTTTTAAACAAACCTATTGAGAGGCAGAACCAAGATTGAAAAAAAAAACGAATTCAAAAAATAAACGATCCACCAGAGATCAACCTAATTTTATCCCAAATGAGTTGCATTCCTCCAGACATGGCTCTCATCGCTCATCACCACAGATTTTTCATAAATAATATTCACTCTCTTAAAAACGTACGTTGTATCTTCCCAATGATGTTTATTGACTCAGTAAGGGACGGAATGTGCAATTTTCGAGGACTATTCAACACGCCCGGGGGTTCCAACGAAGGTGAGGAGCAAGAGGGGGAATAAAATGAAAATAAAAAAAATAAATGGATAATAAAAAGGTCGACATAACGCTTGTGCGTGAAGGCACAAGAGTGCAAAGAAGGGTAGACGGTGTACACGGGGGTCGCGCCAACACATATCTCGATATCAGACTCTTCGATCTTGACCGAGTCCCTCGCCGCCCGTATATTTACATGTATAATTTATATATCCCGCCCGTGAAACGCAGAAAAGAAAGATGCTAGGGCGGGTACGAGGCCACAAGAGACGATGCACATACTCCACCTACTACCCAATGTATATGGCCATTATATTGCTTGGGCTCGTTGAAAAATTCCCCTCGGAATCTCAATTTGCGGTAATCCCCCCCCCCCTCCCCCCATCCTCCCTCTTTCCTTCCCCTTGCGCTCCCACCTCCCTCTGTCTCCCCCTGCCTCCCCCTGCCTCCCCCGATTTCACCCATCTACCCTCTACCCCATCTCTTCGCCGTTTTTTTTATTCCACATTTTTTTCACGTCTTTAATTCTTCCCACGAGACGGTGATTCATGTGCACGTGTCTCCTTGGCTTTTCGCGTTCCCCTTTTCAGCGTTCACACGTTTTAGTCTCATTCATCAGACCTGATATGCATTTTCAATTTTAGATAAAAACATTTTTCACCATTCGCATTATCAATTGACAGCTCTAAGAGCCCAGTACAATCGCTCAATCACACGGATAAACTCTATTTGAATATAAATAATTTATCAAAACGACGAGGAATATTTACATCACTAGGTCTAAGTGAGAATGTCATTGTTCTCCTATATGTTCATTTACTTTCACGATTTTTGAGTAGTGACATGTACTCAAGCCTTTATACAGTACTTCTTCAGTTAAATTATTACTGATAATAATTTTCTCTCCATTATGTTTCAACTAAATTTTACATCTTAAAAAAAAATGTAAAATTCAATATTTTTTACACTTAAAATGATATATTACTTCAGTATCTCCTAAAAACACTGAAATACTCTGTAATTCAGTAATTGCTTATCTCTCAAGATAACCCTCACACCAATCTTCAAAAAAAAAAATCACAATAAATTAAAAATTCCACTCATTTCTATAAAATTTCATTCTTGCATACTAAAGTGATAAACGAGAAAATTCACTTTAACCCAGAAACTAACGAAGATATCGCAATGACCGTAATAACCTTTTCCCTAGCATTTAAAAAGTTCTACAAAAAAGATTGGGACGACAATCCTGCTATCTCCTCTCATTTCCTCGCTATTTCCAAAAAACTCAGCGAAACATAAGTGTTACCACTCAAAACTCGAGTCTTCCGTAGCAAAAACCCTCTGAAGATTCTTCTGAGGCTTTAGCTTCTCAGGCCGCCAGTTTCTCTCTCCATCCCCGACCTTTTCTTTTCATCTGCACATTGTGACCGCGAGACCAGCAATTAATTACTCCGTGGCCGCTAGGCTCTGTACTCCAATGCATTGTTGCATCTGTTGCGCCTCTTTGTCTTTCACACTCGTACACATTGACGCTTCAATAAAAAAAGAAATGAAGACAAAAAAAAAGGGCAACAACCACAGGCACCCACAGTGTCTTGTGCCACGGCTTTCTCGTTACTAATAAATTAAACTTCGTGTAAGTATGGAGGCGACCTGTCTTCTCTCCACGTACACAGGATATGCACCAAAGGGGACATTAATGATATCCTGACAACGTTCAATCGATATGTTAAAATTCCATTCTCCCTCCTCATTTTTTTAACTTTCTAATAAATGTTTTCCAACAGCTTTTTGTCTCCCCACAGCTATAACCAGTTTATCGTTTTATAGTGTTGGTTTCATTGTTGCGTGCGTCGTGAAGGTACGACGGGCGAAACGGAATTGAGTAAAAGCAAAACACGAGGGAAGCCAATAGCAAAAAAAAAAGAGAACATTGAAAAAAAGAAATTCAAAAAACAGAGGAGAAAGGTTGAGATTGGGTCCATTGAACATTGGCTGGTTGAGAGAAAAAAATATATAAAGAATGATGGCAGGAAGAGGGGAAGAATGAGAGGGAAGAAGTCCCTAAGGGGCTACCAGTGCGGACGTCGAATTACGAAACACCTGTTCCAGAAAATAACTTCATCAGATTCGTACTCGTGCAAATTTTGGGCAATGCTTCCACTGTATCCTGGCTTTTTGGTGATGCTAATCATCATCGAACAAAAGAAAGGCGTGAGCACAGCATGTGACTGTCCCCCAAAACCCCTGAATCCCCTGAATATATTTGTGTGCAATTTGAAGATGAAGAGGAGTTGCTCAGGTGCTCTGAGGGAATCCTCCGTTTATCCCTCATCATGAAATAATAATTGTTTAGAATCAGATATAATCCGAGGGTGTCGTTGACTCATTAATCGCTGCCAATCTGTATTGTCCCTGGTCCTGATTAATCGGTGTGTTCAAAGCTGGTAGATTCGACTGGTGATTAGTGGAATTCGAGCTCAAATCGCTGTAGTAAGCGCTACTGGGTGCACTGCTGAGAAAAGGTCCATCAGGTTCATTATCACTACCTGTGTATCCAGTATTTTGGTAAGAGGGATTAACATCACCAGCACTGCCATTATTCCTTTGACTCTGAACGTGGTGATGATGATGGTGATGATGATGATGAGGATGTGGATGAGTATGATGATGATTTTGAGTATGTGGTGGGATTGGAGTGGATGGCCCATTCTCGTACATCTCGTAATCAGGCTCTTTTAACCTCTGACTATGTCTCGTTCTGATTGAATCCCTCTTTAGTGTCTCATTATCACTGGTTGAGTATCTCCTGTGGAGACGTGATGCATCCAGCTCGTGGTACTCATCCTCATCACCTGGTGTTGTAACACCATCGCCATACGTCGAACTACCCCTCAGCTGTAATTGTAGATCACTGGCATAACTCGCTGTCTGTGAGTCCAATTCAGCGTACAGTGCCTCATCAGTCTGCATGTGGGTGTAGTGATTTTCAACTGGTAAATTAATGGCACAACGATGCTGTGGTAGACTCAGGGGGGTCGTTACAACCCCGGCTGTGCCACCTCCACGACGAGAACCCAGCCAGGACCATACGTTATGTCCTGCAATTAGAGATTAAGTACTTGTGATGCCATTTGTTTTTTTCAACTCGGAGATTAATTCGATATTTTCGGAAAGACATTTTTCAGTCTGGAGTGGACGGTTAGCATGGGATACCTTAGGCCGTAGGTAGGTAGATCATTTATAATTCGGGAGAGAGACAAGGAATTGTTTCATTGTCTTCGTTCCGGCTCTCGGAGGATCGCAGGGTGAATTTAATTTTAGAAGAGTTTAGTGGCGATTCTATTTAAGTAATTCGCTTCAATGAATTTACACGGGAAATTCTGATATTTAAGACTTCATTTGGTTTTCATTTATTTTCGATTTATTTACGGAGAATTCTGCCGTGAATTCCGATTTGTAGTGGTTTTTTATTTGGGGAAAGCGATAATTAGTCTGGGTTTTGCTGGATTTTAATCAATTGAAAATTGCGTAAGGCGAATGAACAATTAGAATTTATCGTAATAATTTTTAAATTGTCTCTAAAGAGAACACTCTTAAATATTTATCTTTATATAGTAGTACTGAACTTTTGAAAATCAAATTTTAATTGAGGGGTAATCATAAATTAGCCTGAGTTTAGAGAGATCTAATCGGATTTAATCCCGATTTAGCCAGACATTGATTTAATTAAAAATTACGTAACTCGAATGAAAAATTATTAAAAAATGAATCTTTCCCCAGATTATGTGATAAGAATTCCTAACTAGCCTCTGAATAAAATAAATTCCATTGAAAATCCCTCTACCTCGAATTTATCATGGGATTTATCCCGTCATCTATAAGGAACTTACCAGGGGTAGGTGTAACATCATGATAAGGGGGTAGCTTATCAAGTTCTAGTGGCGGTCTATCAGGTATAACCGATACCCCACCGCCTCCAGCTACACCGCCAGCCCCCGAGGTGACGGGCTCCTGGGGATTCGCCTCATCAACGCCTACGCCGCAGCAACCGCCTGTGAATAAAAAAAATCAACCGAACAATAGTATAAATATCAATCCAGAGGAATAAAATGGCACGATGGAACAATGAGACAAAGGAAAATGCAGTTCCCCTGTTATTTATGACAAAGATCGATGGCAAAGAGGAGCGGTCATAGGGGAAATTAGGTTGAATTTCTGTTAGGGGTGGGAGTGGCTCCTCAAATTTCACCCCACGTCATATTTTTCGACACGACCGTTGAACTCATATTCTCATACATTTCTTTACCTCGTACTTTTTTTTTATTTCCACGTAACCTGTCTCGGTGTAATACTGGGGATCTAACGAGAGGGACATAAAAAAATCCAGAGGAGGGGAGGACGAAGCTGCTCAAGTGCCAGGTGAGGGTAGATATTTGGAATTCTGATATGGTTCCAGTATATTTACCCGTTCCTTTACATACGGTATTCTCTCTTTACCCCTCGAGGCATTATGACATACACGAGCATATGAAAAAGAGATGCGAAGGGATCCCCCCACTGGCTTTATTCCTCTTCTTCCAACTTCTCGTCTCGCCATTGTGCTCATGTCATCGAGACATCCAGACTGGATTTTATAGATCACAGAAGCCGCTGCTCAGGAATGCAAAAACGAAAATAACTCATCGTCCAATATCTGTCCACACTTCCATATTTTAATATACGCGGGCTCTTGTTTGCGGAATACATTTTGGACGAGTGGTAATAGGAGACATTGAAAAAATCATCGAAATAAATAAATACGTTTTTATAATAATTATTTTTCTCTCAGTGCAGAATTCTGTAGCAAAGTGCTAAACTACGATAAGAGCACAATTTCTGTTGATGAGTTTTCCCGAAATATCTCGAAATTCCGAAAAAATACCGATATTTTCATAATAACCTTTTTTGTAGTGTTCCCATTTCTCTACAAAAACTATCTGACCAAAAATATCGCTATCTCCCTTCAATTCCAAGATATTCGTAAAAAGGTAGTCACGAGAAAAAATCGCGTATCCCAATTTACCATTTCTCAATAGAATTCTGTGTAAAGTTTGATGTGCACTAAATCTCAAAGGAAGTAGGAGGCGAAATTGATGCGATTTGATGATAACTCAATCACATCGAGGTAATAATGAATGATTCCTCAAGGTCTACCTATTTACTGGACTCCCACAGATACTGGCCACAGGCCAAACAGTTATCATCATCAGTATTATGTACACACACGGCCCTCAAAGGTAGCCAAGAGGGGTCGAAAGGATTGATTGGCGTTTAATTAGTTGGCGTAATGGAAGCGGTAGTATATACATCGGCAATGTAAACAACCCATGTGGTTTGAGGAAGAAAGACACCAGTATATAACGACCAATGGTGTACCAGAGAGAGAGGAGGAGACAGGCGACACAGTGGACAGTGAAACGCGTCTAATTAACTTTCCGATTTGAAATCAACCGTGCCTTTGGTGGCTGATAGCATCAGCACTGGCGTCGTGGCGTACGTGCGCCTGCCACACGAGATACATACACTGATTTTTATTCTATTTTTTCATTTGCTTTTTCATTTTTTTATTTATTTGCTTCCCTCTTTTTTACTTCCCTCAACGTCCAACGCCGAATTAATTATCCGACACTCCAACAAGACCTGCACTGTCCTCCCGAGGTCCCCAACGGGTTCAAGGAGTCATCTGGGTTATAGAGCCATTTCAATCCGGGGGAAAGTCTAAGGGATTTTTAAGCTATATCTATACTTCGTCCAACGACAATTCGCCTGTATTAATTCGAAAATGGTTGTTTCGCTGTTCATTCATTTGTATTTGTTATTGCATTTTTTTTTGTGTGTAGGGTAAATATTTCAGTCGGTTCCTGCTCTGAATAACACGGAATTATGATGCTACACTGAAAAATATCAGAATGAAAATAATACTGTTAAAAACATCACAACGACAAAACGACACAATAAAAAACAACAGCCGAGAAATTATAGAATTTTAAATATCATGAGCTAATGATAATATAAAATCAAAATATCGCGAGAGGGAAACCGAATGGAGAATCGGTTTTGTAACGATTATGACATTTTCAGTGTGTGTTATTTTCATCAATAACATTTTTCATTGTCATATTTTTCATCATAATATTAAAAACTGATACTGCGAATTTTTACGCTGTTATTTACCCTTTAATTAATATTGATGCGATCAGAATTCAGACTAGCCGTGAATTTGATGAAATAATTTCAGTCACATCGTACCATTAGGCGGATTGTTATTTCGCGAATGGGTAAATTACCAGTTTTTTTTATATTTTCGATCTCCCCGCATCAATACCTGCGACGAAATATTATGCGGTGCTCTGTGGGGGTGATTATCGTGGAAAATGGAAGTTTTAATTTTATTATTGCTGTGCAGCGAAACGTCACTGGCCCCATGAACTTTACACCTCGATTCAACCCACCCTCTCACGTTTATCCCCCTGGGAGTTGATTTTTTAGCGTGAACCCTGACAATTTTCGCAGGGGATTTATAGACACCATTGGAGAGGGACCACTCGAGAGAGCTTGATTGTCGATGTAGATAATCATTCGATCGTTATCGGTAGCGACGTATGAGAGATCGCTGGGTTGTGTAATTGGAAAGTATGAAGGACCTGGGAACTCAGTGGACTATTTGACGTTTTCTGAATCAATGTCTTACCTCTGCCACCGGCGCTTTTTATTCTGTAACAAATAATTGAGAACGAGTGATTAATTGAGATATCATCAACTGCTTTAAATTACTTTGATTGACGATATTAATAAATCAATTGGAAAAAAAAAGAGAAAAGGAAAAAGCCTTCAACTAAAATGACAACTGAATTCTCAAATCGAAGATTCTTTTAAATAATAATAATGATAATATTAATCATGTAAAATTATTATACGTATTGATCATTAAATATTGGGAATTGTTAAAATTGAAGTTATAGTTGAGTTTATCGCGTTATGGGGCGGATTAAAATGAAAAAGAAAGCGGTTTTTAATGAGAATAATTTAACATTTCGATTAACAATATTTATTTTAATAAAGATCAATGAACGTACCTTCTGCAGTGAAGAAGGGTAACCATAACGACAGCCCCAATCGCTGCTGAGATGAGCGATACAATAATGAGTGTCAAGACCCAGCCAAATTCACCAGGTGCCTCTGCAAAAAAAAAAAAACAAACAGATAAATAAACGAGTCAACATTAAAGTGATGTTTAAATTCCATCCACTGTTCTGCGGCAGATGTAAACTACACAGACAACCGCAGAGTAGTTAGTATAAATGTGACATGGCAGTATCCCGTAAATAAGTCGTCTTCAACTGGCATGGAAATAGTGGTAAACTACCAGTGCGATAATTGGCGCCTCTATCCACCACCAACTGTTAACCAACAGTCACCACAGGAGGTTTAAAAAGCCCCAACTAAACTTACAAACGCTCATTTCCATCACTATTTTCCTCCAGCTATTTTCTAAACAGCCGCCAGCCTTTTCTCACTCGACTGTAAATTCCCATCGACAAAATAAGACTTGCATTCAATCGTGTAATTACATTGTGATGTGCAACCGTTACTTCCGCCCCAGGAGTACATTACGATGAAAGTTTAAAGAAGAAAGTTAATGAGGGAAGTGCACCAGAAAATTTTCAGCGTCATGTAAAATGAAAATAAACTGGTGGAATTGAAATTGAGAGGCTGGATGATGAGGTGAAATTTTCTCCTCGTTACGGATCAATTTGGAAATTTTTACTCTTCATTATAAATAATTAGGTGGAGTTGGATTTTTTGGGGGGGGGGGGTGTAGTCTGGGCTTTCGCACGATATAACGAGTGATTCTCGACTAATTGCGATCCGTGGGGGGGAGCGATCTGAGGAACCACCCACGTATTCGATCACTGATACAAGCCATCGCCATTGCTAATTATCCCGGACCATGCACGAATTGTCGGGTGGTTTCCACTCCATGTAAACACCACCCACCGTCTTCACGATTCTCACTCTTTAAAATGAAATAGAAAAATATATAAAGAGTATATTTTGAAAATTTGAAAGAAAATTGACGGACAATATTGGAAATCCCAGAAAATTTCGGACTCAATTCAATAGAATCGCTAATTATGTGAGTGTTAATTCAAAATTTGATTACAATTTTCAATTATAAAATGTATATTTAGTAATTATTTATAATAATTGAACTGTTTTATTATATTGTAGTAATTTATAATAATTTGTCGTTATCATTATCGATTTTTTAATTAATTATTCATTGAAATTGTAATGAATGAAAAATTTAAAGAATTTATTGCCTGATTTTAAATATTTTTCATTATATTTTCCAAGTAAGGAAAAATAAAGTAATAACAATGAGTTATTAACAATAATATAAACCAAAAACTACAAAAAAATAAATGAACATAAAAAAAATATTTTCTATCAAGAGCGGAATGATCCTAGCAAAGATAAAAATAAAGAATTAGTTAACGATTCAAGGAATCATCCGAGTGCATGAATCTTTCAACTGGAGCGACATTTCCAATAAAAAAATAAACGACGCAAATTTTTCTGTTGCCAAAACGAAATGGAAATTGAGTTAAACCCCGACAGGTGGGTGATTAAAAAATGACAGTGTAGAAAAAAAAAGGGGCTGAAAGGATAAAAAGAAAATGCTGGAGAATCGACACAAGACGAGACATAACTTTGAATTAACTCTGACAGGACACGAATGAGCGCGAATGAGTTCTCGAAATGAGAACGTCTCTCATCGTCTCGTTGGCTCATCTCCTCGTCTCTGACGTTAACATAACAACTTGCACGGTACCTGCCGATAAGACGTTAACACGAAAAGTTATCGATCATATCTCCCGCAGAGAGACAAGGATACGAAATGAATTGGAATGAAGTAGTGGAGGAAAACTCCAAGGATAAAAGAAAAGTCATCCCCGGGGAGAGAACAAGTCTACAGTAGGCTAGGAGACTTGTCAAAAAAAAAATAAATCCAGTGAACACTTTCCAATTTCCAATTACAAATGATAAATGACATTTACATTCCTCTATCGATTTTTCATACTAGACTCCATCCTCGTTTCTGACACTTCTGACACCTTCCCACAAGATTTAAGCCTCAGATTAATAATAAATTTGAATTGTCTCGAGATCTTTCTTGTCCTTCCCATTGAGAAAAATTATCAATTTAGCCCTGGATTTATCTGGATAATTCCTGGCGTCAGGTAAATTTATTTGGCAGAAGCAATTTTGCGGTTTCGGTACGTTTTTTAGATTAATTGTTGATTTATTGAAATTTAAGGCACGAAGTCATTTGAATTTTCAATTTTATGAGCTTGGATTCGATTTCAATTAAAAGGTTATTATTAATTAATTTCTTGTTCATCTTGAAAATTTAAGAAAATTATGGGTTTCAAGTTGAATAATTATAATTTTAATTGATTAATTAAATTTTCAATGTGATATGGATTAAAAAATTGTGAATTACCGTAATACTATTATCAGTAGACGATTGTTTAAAATTTTCAAAGTGTTTTTACTCGAAAATTCAAGTGCAATTTTCAAGTTTGGATTATCAGCTAAAAATACTCGTATTTTTGAATAATTATTACGAACAGTAAAGTTTGTATTCCCCACAAGTTCGACGAAACTTTCACTGAACCACTCGGTCTCATTAATTTTATGACTCCTCAAAAGTAATTCATTGTTAATCAGCGGTAATTCTTTTTTCAAGTGCAGATCAAAAATGTCCGTTTTACGCGAAAACAGTAACTCATGTCGCTGATAAAAAAAAAATTCCCGATGATATACTAATCTCCATTTTATTTTTTCTGAAGACTCCAGAAACAGCCGCCCAATTAATCATATATTAAAATGTACGTTTCTCACGGAGAACACCTGCGGCAGAGGTCCCGCATTTCGTTTTCGATTCGAAGACCCAATTAAACTTCATGATTTAGGGAGTGCATTTATCAGCTACTTGCTTACACTTCATCCCACGTTCTCACTCGGCTCACATCTCGGTTGAACATGAATCATTTTGTCCTACACGGTGGAAATTTTTTGCAAAGATTACCATGAAAATGGCGTTAAAATTGCACGTGGAAGTGTAACGGACATGCATCATGCCAGCTCTAATAAAAATTATAACGTTCTTTGTTATTTCGAGTCGAAACTTCAGTTTTTTCTCAATCAAAATTTCGGAAAGGAATAATTCATTTCATTAAAGTAAAATTTGTCTCCCCAACTCGGGCAAAATGAGAAAATTTCCCGGCTATTTACGTTTCGTTTACATTTCCTAATATTCTACTTTCCTAATTTTCAAAATTAAATTCATAAAATTCACGAGCTCCAAATATAATTTCCCCAATATTCATCATGCATTCAAAAACCTGAATTATTCTGACATCATCAACATTTGTTGAATTTCAAAATGTTCAACCAATTTTCATTCTCAAAAATCACACCGAATATATAAAATAAAACTCCCATAAATACCTCTCCCATACTTAACATTACTTTTAAATAAATTCAAAAAGCCCGAAATTGTCCAAATTATTTCTATTTAAAAAATTTTTTACGATAATTTTGTGTAAGAAATTCCTGAAGGGATCAAAGTTTTTATTTGAAATACCGAATGGCGTTATGAGTATTACATATTCACGGTTCATCACCCCCGGGAGCAAGAGAGGCCGTTGAATTAATTCGATATTACGGCGGGTTTTGAAGTGTCTTAAAGGCACTATATGGTGAGTTAACCTGCGGAGGTAATTGTTCGGCAGGGATCACACGAGAGAAGCTGTCATTTTACGAAGAAGCGGCCACACCTCCAATCGACTTTGACCGATAATTCAGGAGATCGAGTGACAGATAATTCAATCGGGAATGAAACGATTGCATCTCAATCTAATGCAGAGATTCCGGTCCTGGAGGAGATGGAGATCAATCCAACGGGACATCATCGAGGCCCATTGTTAGATTATCATGGCCTTTTTTTATATCATTTTTATATGATATCACATATACTTTGCGTGATCGTTACGCTTCGTCGAGAACTGACTGGTTATATTTTCTCTAAAAGCCGGTTTCTATCGCGTGCCAGACATCGATTGACTCGTTCCTGTCGCTCACTAAATTCACTATTCAGAAGTGCCGTTCAGGTGTGTCGGCGAATTTTTGAAAAATGGATAGATAAAAATGGCATTAAATGATTAAATGATATGTGGAATGATTTGAAAATATCCTGAGGAGTGCCGATGTCAATTGCGGAATAATTTATGGGAATTCTATGAGAGATGTCGTTTATATTACGCGGCAGTGATGATGGCTAAATTGGATTTACGAAACATCAAGTTTTTGCGGTAAAGGAAAAATTGCGGAAACATTACCCAGTGAAATACACGTCATTTTTAGATTATATTTCATATGTACGTTGTGTGCACACCGAGAAAAAAAATAATAAATGCGGAATAAAGTTCAATTGCAATTTTACTTGTTTGCGAAAATTCAATTTAGAATTTATTATTCGTTAAAATACGCACGAAGATGCGACTTAATTCATCAACTCTTGAATAATCACAAAAAGTTAATATAAAAATAGAATTAAATAATTAATTCTCTTTCAAATTCATAAAACGCCATTAACATATTCTACCGCATTAATTAATTTAATGATTTAATAACAAATAGATTC
>NW_011887748.1:418015-418298 GCF_000806365.1 Fopius arisanus
AAAAACTCGCGGACTCGTCTAGCTAAAAAGTGGGATGTTTTTTGGTGGTGAACCTATCGTTCAGTAGCATCTCGTACACGCAATCGTATATGTATACCGCGTTTCACGCACGTCTTATCCCTCTTCCCTCTTTTACGCGTTCACCCCGAGCAAGGCCCAACCCATGCCCAACACTCCACCGATAAATCCACGGAAGACCCGAGATCCGTTTCAAGATAACTTTTCGCCGTGGTAACATCCCATACACGGGTGCTGGTGAAAGAAATTTTTGGGCCCGATAGGT
>NW_011887748.1:418643-502286 GCF_000806365.1 Fopius arisanus
CCCCCCCATTTGCCCCTCTTTTGTTTTTCCCTTTTTATTTAAACATTTTTTTTTCTCCCGTCTCTATCTCTCTCTCTTCGCCCTGAGTGGTTTTCTCTAACGATATACAAGCTTCGGCAGGTACCAGATAAGAATCACGAGAGACAACACACAGGTACGGCAAATTTTCGCTTACTGAATTCCCATAACGAAAATAAACAAGAGAGGTGAAGAAAAAAGACGAGTGGCTGGGATAAGAGATGATAAATTTATTTTCGGCTTAAAGTGCTTCATTATCTCGATTTTCTTTTCAATTTCTTCAAAAGGGGGGGACACCGTTGAAATTTGTATATACGGAAAGTATATATGTGGTCTTGGATACATGATATATATCATATATCACGTTATATGTAATATATTTACAAATATATTCACATATACAAACTATGTATCAAAAATATATATTTGATATACATCCCGAAATATATGAAAATCGATATATTATTGTATACGAATGGTATATCAGAATTATATAATATCGTGTATATTTTCATTTTTTGGTTTTATTTATTTTTTTTTTAATTTCACGTGATTTGAGGGATTGCGTTATGCGGTATCGGACGATTTGAATATTTTTTCATTCCCAGGGGGTAAATATACCGCAAGATCAAGAGAGAGATTGAGAGAGACACGTGAACGAGTTATATGAAGAGATGCAACCTCTTGCTTGAGGTGTGATCTTATAATTATTCCAGCGTGAGTCCACATCTGAGGAGTGACGCGATGATTGCTACGTTCTACCCTCAAGAGCACTTGCCGACTTATCTTATTTCCATTCTCCCATTCGGCAACATTGTACTGTGCTTTTTCCACGTGGTGAGTCTAGTGCTTTGATTTAGAGATGTGATTATAGATTTTTTAACCCAACCCAGGATAATTTATGCTTCCTACGATTATCCCAAAGAATTAGCCAGCAATAATTATCCAACCGAGGAAGTACCACGTAAAAATAATTCGCAGTCTACAAGAATAATTCACTAGATTCTAGGACAAGGAAATTTAAACAATTATAGAAATTTTATGACCCTTCGGAAATTTTCAATATTGGAAAATTTGAGATAATTGAGTTGAATTTTAAATAATTTAATACAATTATCTAAAGCTTAAGTTATAAATATTTTCATTTATATATATATGTATATATATTATATATTATTTTGATATATATATAGTTTAGGTATACGCCGAAAAAAACTGAGAAAAAATGTTTCATGCTTTTTTTTAAGAGGAAATATGAAAGAGAACCGCCGCAAATCTCTAAATCTTGTCATTTGAGGGCTCGTCGTTCCTCGCGGGAATTATAATAATTCGCGACTCATAAATTGTGACTTGATATCCCTGGCGCGGTATTGCGTGTAAAACAAATAAATCACGTAATTAGATTCACGCGTAATAAATTATCGCAAGACGCATCTTGTGAACTCTCAGAACTACTAACTAGAACGGCACGATCTTTCTGTTTTATCTTAGTGAGCATTAGAAAATTTATGTTTCCTACGACGAAAAAATTAACCGGTAATAATTACCATGAGGTAATAAATTCCCTCCTCAAGACTGTCCACCAAATTTTTATGAAGAATTATATCAATTATCATCGCAATACGAAAGCGAATGACTCGAATTCAATATTTTTCTTAATAACCGATATATCTAAGCACCTATCGATTAAACGTGGAAATTTCATATGACCTTTTTCATAGCTCATGAAATTCCCGACCAAAAATGTCTTTTAACTTTTTTTCCTAAAATCAATAGTTTCTCAGATAAATCCGTATTTACTGAAGGAATAAAACAGACCGCGATTTAGTATTCCAATGGTTGCAATTACCACCTAAACCCTTGTTTTCCATGTAAAACAAATAAATCAGATAATTCCATTCACGCATAATAAATTTTGTCGGCCAGACGCATCTTATGGGCCCTGACGAGAACTATTTTAGTTCTAAATGAGACATAAACCTGATAAACTCGTGAAACTGAGACGAACAAATGAGAGTGCAAAGTACATGGATGGAGAGGTGTGTTGGACGTTCATCAGGGAATGGGCGTGATGTTAAAAAAGTGAAGAAAAAAAAAAAAGAATGACATACACAAAAGGAGAATCAGTAGGTGGGGCTGCGAAACGAGCGGAAACAACGGGTGCTAAGTTGGATTCCGCCATAGTGGTACCAACACGCACCATCATTGGTCGAAGAAATACCGGATGTGGTACCACACACTCCCTTCCATACCACAAAACTCATGCCTATGACTGGAGTAAATACGAATATACCTTCCGCTCTCTCTAAAATTCTTATCTCAGTGTTTGATTTATAATTTGACAGTTCCGCACGACAAAAAATTCACGCCTATTCCCACAAATTATCCCTGAATTCTAACTTTTTGTGCTTGTCTAATTCTAAAGTCTTTTTTTTTTCAATTTTATGTCTCATTTTAATTCTTTATCTCTCTCTATTTAAAACTTCGCGTTTGCTGTTCGCTCTTGTCATTAAATCGTTAATTTATTTTATAAATTCGATAGAATTTATCGCAGTATTCACTAAATTTTATGTTTGATCAGATCTTTTTCTTGGTTTTATGACTTGGGGATTCTGGTTCGTACAATATTGTGTACAGTGAATAAATTTGTTAAACTATCAATCACCGAAATGGAGTAATTCTCTGGTATAATAGTAAAACTCCGGGATTTTTTCTGTAATATCTCCGAAATAAAAGAAGATATCAAAATTCTGATAGAAATACTTTTTGCAGAGCTAATCACCACCGACAAAAAAAGCCCCTACAAAAATATCGCCACATCCCTTATTTCCGTGGATATTTTCAGAAAACCCCCGAAAAACTTTCTTATCTAAACCATAATCAATCATTTCACCACAGACTTCCCAAAAATGTTCAATTAATTCTCCCTAAAATTCCCACATCCTCAAAACTACATTATAATTTAAAAGTCATATGTCAGCCGATTTAAATCGACAATAGAGAGGCTTTAAGAGTTTGATACAGAAAAATCTCGACGTTCTCCAAGTGGTCCTCGAGAGTTTGTTATCCAAACAAAATGAGAAAGACCTAAAGGTTCAAGTGTCAGCCCTAGAGATGAAACTTTTAGCCCCCCCAGAGGGATAGCCCTGTGTTTCTCATGGATAGAATTACATTGTCATGATGATTGAATGAGGGGTTTTGAGTAACTCACCGAGTGTGCCATCCAGGGAAAACGATAAGTGCCTGTCATTACGCAGTGCCCAGGTACAAAGATCACAGGTAGTGAGACCATCTGTGGAGATGCCCTCTTCAGGGAGATAAGGGGGTCGTGGTGGAGGTGGAACAAAGCTGCCAATGACAGCCCAGAGGGAGTCAACATCATTACTAGTGTAATACAGTAGTTCCTCCTCAGCAATACCAGCGAACCAGTTGATGTCGTCATTTGGACTGACTGGGGGATTTGAAGTTGATCCTGCAGCTGTCATCTGGAAAATAAAAATAATCACGTGTTTACGCTATTCCATTGCAGGAAGTCATTCGATTTAACTCATAAACAGTCATAAAAATTCATAAACATAATAAACACGGAGTGCGTTGACACGAATTTGGGAATGGTGTCCTGAAATGTTTGAATGACTTTAAAGTCAAACATGCTATTTACTTTACTTTTTTCCGACTCTTTCTTTCTTTCGTTTTTTTTTTTCATTAAAAAGCCAACACCGTGTCCTGAACAAACATCCATCTAATGGAGGGTTCAACATATTCACTCATAACGGCAAAAAAAAAGTACAGAGCTAGGAGTTCCTGATTCTCAACGTGTCCCAAATGCTCGGGGCAAACACTGAAATTCAGAGGAAATGTTCTTCAACTGGAGTTTACAAAACTTCAACGGCACGTCGTAAAATGTATCTCGAAAAAGGAAGATGAGGTAAAAGAAGAGGTAAAAACTCGTGGTTACAGGCAACATGTGGAACAGTTAATCATTCAGCATCTTTTAGGTTTTTATCGTGCTAACTAAACTATAATTGAAATGTCTCGCGGGAGTGATGGAGAGAAAGTTTAACGGGTATTTCATTGTCACCTTGACGCGATGACAAAAAAAAGTGATCCAGGATAAAGAGCAAGGAGGTTCATTGAAAATCCTGCCAGAAACTGCTCGAACTTCTTATAACAATCGACATTATTGAAATTAATTTCAATTCAACCGAAAAATTGGTAAAGCTAAATCAGTCGACTTTACCGCGCACCTTAAATATCGATATAACTCGAAAACTATCGATATATCGTGGAAGTACTAGAGGACTTTTTCGGAGCTGATAAAATTCCCCACAAGAAAGGTCTCTTGATAGTTTATCCTAAAATCAATACTTTCATAGATAATCAAAATTAAACGAATCTATAAAATTCGGGGTTTTTCTTCACCTCTCGCTCTTGAAGTGAATAATCAATTGATTGATAAATATTGATAAAAAAATTACTCGCACCGACATAATCGCAATTTTTTTCATAATTCTCCGTAACGATGATTCCATCAAGATCTGATGAGATGATAATACTAGCGAAATTTCAGTACTTCAGAGTCACTGTTTACGTTGATCGATTCGAATGAGAGGTGACCAGCAAGTTTTGACATTATTATTTTTTTTACTCATGCCTCCTCTCATTTTGAATCGACTCGTCTCCTTTTATAGTGTCATTTCAAGGCGCCTGTGTGAAACCTTAAGTGCAGAGAGAAAATAGTTAGAGTACGCAGACGCATATATCTTTCACAATGGCAAGCATTGATCGGCTTAATTACCGTGATATCAGTGTAATTAAAGACCTGTTGTTGGCATCGTCGATGCAGACAATTTTCACTTCTTCATACATTGGAATCGAATGACTCTGCACATTGCACACGCATTCGCATGTACGTTTTTTTTGTTATTCATCAACGTCACAGCGAGACATGTGGATATGAGTATCATATTCACATGAAAATATCTCCCCTAGCCAAATAAAAACAATTGATGATGACAATTGAGTGCATTAATCCTTGATTACTCCTGTCAGATGAGAAAAAAAAAAGGGGCAAAATTCTGGAGACATCTGGTTGTCAAGAATTTCTTGGGACTTATGCAACCCCCTGGGGTGCCCCCTGGCCCCCCTCACCATGAGTTAGAGAGTTTTCAACGTTTGATTTGTGACGTCTGGCCGATGAGAAATAACGAGGAAGAATTTGCCCTCGTCCTTGTTATCCCCAAGCTTCATTTATAATTATTGCGTGTTGACTTTTACGATGCTCAGGTTCACATGTACCAAATAAAAAAAATGAGAGTTGAAAAAATAATAGCTCAAACCGTCGTATAAAATTTTACGGTTCTGGCACATGTGGATGTTGAGAAATTCCGGAAAAAGGATGTAGGATAAACTAACGATTTGTGTTATTATTAAAATAATAACATGAAGATCAGGAAACAGTAGATGAAGTGATTAAATAAAACCAATACAAATTATCGACGCTATAAATAATTAATAAATGCTTAATCAATAATAAATTCAACAAAAATGAAAATTTTTTACCAATCATTAATGCTAACGATATAAAATTCCATACTAAATTAATTATTCGATGGAAAAATGATTAGTTTTTGGAACAATTAGTGTGGATTGAATAAAGAATTTAATCTTAAAATTTATTTAATATTAAAATAGCTTTGAGTAAATTTGACGTGTAGAATTTCCATTAGTGAGACTTAATTGATATTATGGAGTACCGAGGGAGAATTATATAAAGATTACATAATTATATAATTGGTATAATAATCTGAGTCGCTGAACGAGGATAACCTGAGGGCCAGAGAAATAAAAAATAAAAAGTGAAATATTCGGGTAGAACAATGTGTCGATCTTCGACGGGGAATTTGATTTAATTCTCGAAACACATGCACAATCCCTGTCTTTTCGTCAGGTTGATTCCTTTCACCTTCACCCTTTTATAATACTTTATTTTCCTCCTTTATACCCTCCCTTTTCTTAGCTGTCTGCCTCACTTTTGGTGGACGCGCGATTCGGGTTTGAGAGGTCGTTAAAGGGATGAGTTTGAGCGGTCCCTGGGGCCGTATATAATGGATAATTGACAGCCGTACTGGCCGCCGTTTGCATGGACATTGAAATTCACATGTGGACGGAATGCCCTCCCCCCATCCCCTTTCAATGAGAAAAAAAAAAAAATTCTGTGAATAAAATTTAAATTGCACGAACGGATTTTCCGAATTTTCTTTTTTTCTGGTGAAGAAAAAATCGAGAATCTCATCTTATGCTCCTTGAAATTGAAAAAAAAAAACAAATAAACAAATCTAATTGAAATATAATAATATATGTTACGTTATATTATTATTATTGTATATTATTGTATATTATTGTATATTAGTGTATATTATTGTAGTTCATTTAAATTGTGAATGATTTAATTCGTAGATTTGCTCCATTTAACAATTAATCGAATTAATAATTAATTTTTCGAATAGCAAAGTCATCTGACTTTCTTTAAAATAGAATATAAATGGATATTTAATTAAATCGTGGAATGATAATTTTAATCAACTTTATTCATCGATTTTATTCATTCAATAATTTAATCAATCAATAATCCATTCTCTGTCACCGATTGGTTTTATTCCGCTATTAAATATTAATTATAATTTTAATCAATGGAATTTATCACTTTCTTTCCTTCACCAATTAAACCTTCAGGTTTCAATGTTAATAAGTATTAATTATTAAAACTGGACGAGAACCTAATTCGTACTAATTACTTCGGATTAAACCGTACCAGATAATTAAGCAACAAAAATCGCAATTCCAAACTCGAACTTTTCACCAACTTCCAATGAATTCACCGCAACTTTCACCTGCCATTCACGTTCCCAAGTATTTTACCCCTGAAAATATTGAAATACTCCCCCAATGGTATTCACTTGCCCGCGTATTCCTAACGTACGGAATGAGTGGAGTTGAAGCTAAAAGAGACTCGTAAATTCCTTAGAAGCGCAGTAAAACTCGGAGGTGCGATTCCTGTCTTGTTGAATCCTGACGAGAACTTCCCTACATACCCCCGAAGCAAGACCCGTCCCAGCAATTGGTATGGGTTTAATTGCATTATGGGAAAGAGTACAGGGACACCACGTGTTGGAGATACCCAACGTTCTGGGAATTTTTGGCAATAATCCGGATAACAACAAAGGTATTTCAACTTTTCGCCATCTTCTCGTTAGTTACTGAAGGGGGGGGAAGGACTCAAAATCAGGGGCTATCGAAGGGGAGATGAAGGGGAGATGAAGGGGTGATGAAGGGGTGATGAAGGGGTGATGAAGGGGTGATTTAGGGGAGGGGGTGGCCAGGAGGGAGATAAACTAAATGAGGATGTAGAAATCAGGTGAACCATAAAAAATGGATGCCGAGAGCTAAACACCTGCGTGTGCCTCTGAGACGTGCAGCTAGTTTGGCTAACGACTCTTTCAGTTGGTCTTCCCTACTGTTTTCTCCCAATCTCTAGGTCTCGTATAACCTGCGGCCCCTTTATACCTCCCCTTAAAATCCCCCCCAGTACGTCCCACTAATTTGCACCAAAACGTTTTTTCACAAAATACGAGACAACCGCAGGTGTATTTCCATCAACATCTCAAGATCCCCAGGTCATCACGACTTCAGACACCTACTAATTCCTTTTCGATGGGTTTTCTCCATTCTGCCCAGTCACAGAACGAAATAAAAACTAAAAATGACTTGTCATTTGCTCCAGAGCTATCGATCCCCGTCGGCATCCCGTCGATCCATCCGCGTAACCCACATCACGACGAGAAATTTAAAAAAAAAAACAACAACGAAAAATCCATCGGCGACTGGTTTATCCATATTTTTTCATTCTCATTTTATTTTTCATTTATCGCGTCGCATGCGGGTATAAAACTAGTTTCCAAATGAATAACGAGGAATTTATTGGTGGTAGAAATTCAAGGGAGATATATTTCTTATCAGTGGTTGAAGTGCTCGAAGACACTTGAGCTCGTCGATACCATTTTAAAGACCTGGGTAACGTCTTAATCTCCACCTCATGCGCCCTGAAAGAGCATCGGGGATTTAACGACGTAAGTAAAACAACCGGCAAATTCAATGGTGGAAATTTTTGTTTAGAATAATCGAGAGGGAAATGGAGGGACAACGAAATACGACAACTGGATGACCACTCAATGTCCATCTGAATGTACGTTGGAGTATCATGCGGTCGGTTTTCTTTAAGCCAAGGGATCGAGGCCTGTGGTCTCCAGCTCCTCCCCAAGCATAATGACTCAATCCGCGATCTACCTTTATCCCCACCGATCCTCTTCTAAATTCTCTCTCTCTCAAGTCTCTCAAGTCTCTCATCCTCTCATTCCCTCATTCTCTCAGTCCCTCATTCTCTCAGTCTCTCCAATCTCAGGTGGACACCAGTCGTCTCTCATCCCGTAGGTAAAGGTATCCTTCTCCCACCTATAACCCACACACGTATCGAACCACTCCATTCTTTCATCCGTACCACTCTTGCATCTTCTTTTTTATTTCTCATTTCTCTTTTATTTTTCATTATTTTTTTTTCTGCTTCAGCCTCTCGCACGAACCGAAGATTATACACCCGTCGTCCCCGTTCTTTTACGCTGAAAAGCCGGCGACCCCCAGAGACAGTGTACTTATTCACTGCTGCATGATATACGCCTGTTTACACGTTTCTTTGCGCGCTATCTCGTGTGTTCCAGGGTGATAAAATAGTATATTTCGTGACGAGTGCGGAAAAATGATTTTTGGCGTCTGAGAAGTTTATAACGCCAGCCGAAAGCGAGTGGTATAACCCCACACGCTAAAAATCACTTTCCGCACTAGTTGCGAATTAGTATATTTCGTAACAAGTGCGGAAAAATGATTTTTGCGCATGGAAAGTTTATAACGCGAGCCGAAAGCGAGAGGTATAATCCCACATGCCAAAAATCAATTTTCCACACTTGTTACGAAATATACTATTTTCCTATGTAGCAGAGAATAAAAATTTTGATCGACGAATATCTCAACATGATGATAAGAGAATGAAAAGGATATTTAATTGAACCGTTAGAGAGGTAGCATTTCAAAATCTCCTCACATTTTTAAAGTTATAAGAAATTAATGAGTTTTTGATATGAGACTATCCATCGATCATTATATTCTATTGAGTTATTCAATTTGATCATCACTACACGCTTGTCGTCGAATGAAGTGCTTAACGATGATAAAACTAATAGTCTATTTGGCAATTCCCAGTAGCTCAAGCCACTCAATCGGAGGATCAACCCAGCAATTCAACCAGTTTGGGTATAATTTTGATTATTTAGATATCATGAGTCACTCCATACGAGATGTCCATACATCATCTGAAGTATTCGACCATGTAATATCCATTTTAATGTATTAATTTTGTTTTTTTATCGTGTGATGGATGATGGAGATATGGAAGAGAATTTCTAAGTTCCATCAGCACTTATGAACTCAAAGAAATTTCTAGTGACAACTGCACCTTCTGGGAACCGTAACTTTCTTCAAATTTCTAATCAATTTTTTTTCATTGACCAACGAATCGTCTCGCGTATATTCGCGACAGATAAAAATAATGGAAGCTTCAGAAATAGAAGAAATAGAAATAAAGACTAAATTATTTCCTACAATTCAAATTTTAAAACGCAAAAATGAGAAGAAAATCCCGGAAAAGGGGGGAAAATTGACGTGTGGATAATAAACGTGGATATGGAATATATAAACACAAGAAATTGTAAACGTCCGATATAAAGTCGGTTTCATCGATAATAGAATGACTTGGAGGATCGCGTGAAATATCCCGAGTCATGAATTGCCACTTGATAAGTACTGGATCACTAGCTTCAAGCTCTCGGACTCAATGATACGGTTGATCACTTCTATTCTACCTATTGACGAAGAAAAATCGAACGAAAAACATTCCATTGATTGCCCCCTCCCCTCCCCCCTCCCCTTCCCCCTCTTTATTCCGATAATTGAACTACAGGGCGGTGAATTGCCCGATGAAAAAAAATGGGAAAATTGAAAAAAAAAAAATATTTCTACAGAATTTTCCGATTCAGATATCGATCTTTTAAAGATCGTCACTTTTACACTCGGCCCTCGATTTTTTAATTTTTGATTGATTTTCATAAGTCGATCTTTATTGATTAAGACGACTATTTTCGGTTATTTATTTTTGATTTATATTACCAAATTTCCACTCTTCATTTATTATTTCTATTATAACGTTGAAATAATCGATAGATATAGATTTCTATAAATTTATTAAAAATCCAAAGTTGAAACGCGACTGAATTAGTTGATTATTTATTTCATCCTAACACACCTATCAAGTTCTTTATCCATTAGCACTTAATTGAATTAATTTTTCCAGACCAACTAAACACTCTGGGTAAAGATTGATAAGAAAACTCAGAAAAGATTAATTTTCCACGAACGGATGGAGAAGGAGTCGATCAGATGCAGTCGCTGCTACAATCGATAATATCCCGCGCCTTTTTTGTACTGAAGTGTATTCTCTTAATCAGGACATGGACATTAGGAGGATTCCAAGCAGTTGATCCACGGTGTCACTGGCTCTTCACTTTTTTCCATCAAACAGTAGTTGTCACAATGGATAGACAGGTTGATCCTGGGGCCTGGCTCTAATGACCCCATAGAAATACGGACAATCGGACGTTTGAGGGACAACAATGCTCAGCAGAGGGTGAATTTAATCGAGTAACTCTACAATGCCTTTTAGTTTTTTTTTCATCTTCATTTGTGCGAGTCTCTTTTGCATTTCCATTTGGCTGTCGTTTTACCATTTTAAGAGTATTGATGAGACACTCGAACGACAGATGGAATAACCCTTGTTTGTTATTTTGTTGAATCTACTATTTTTCCAGGATTCCAAGGGAGCGACATGCACATAGATACGTATATAAAATATAACACATACGAGAGGCGACAGGGTCTCAGGTATGCTGAGGTAAAACGGAAACCTGTTATTTTGCCTTCGACTTGCAGATTATACGCTGTCACGAGTATTACGTTTTTTTCTCCATTTCGCTTTTTCTTCGTTTTTTTTCCTTCGTCATTACTTTTATTTTTTTTCTCTGCATGCGTTCTCTGCGTACGCTATGTGGTATTGTATTTTGAGAGTGCAGACTGCAAAGTGGAGCATTTTGACGGAAATCCGACGTCTCATTCACACGATTTTCACTCGCGAAACGCGCCGAGTCAAACAAATTATATTTCTAGGATCAACTTGATGTTTGCACGAATTTCCTTCTTCAAGATTCAAGTAAATAGGATAATTACGATATGGAGGGATTTTTTAAAGGATTTTTTCGAATTCTTTTGGACCCAGATCGTCATTAGATAGCGAAAGGAAATAATCCCTGTTTTACAGTTCACAAAATACCAGTTAAACGCAGAACCTATTGATTTTAGGGTAAACTGTCAGAAGATATTTTTTGTTGCAAATTTAATGAGCTAGATAAAAGTCTTCTACCGTTTCCACCTAGAATCGATATTTTTCGAGATAAATCGAGTCCATCTTGTAAGGCTCTTAGGCACCTAATGAAGCAGAAGATTGTCTCAAGAATGAATTCGATCCTATAAATTTATTTTTCCTCCCGGGACGGAGTATCTCCCCACATTCTACTACCATCCGGATTCAGGGGATCTCAGTGATGAATTAGAGTGGATAAAACTCGGACACACGAGAAAATTCAATCTCTGGAGTTGACAGAAAGACATTCATAGAATCGGGTCCCTTTCCACCTAAAAGCCTTTTCTTTCCACTTTTCCTCGGGTTTAATCTGCATTTTTCTCCGTGAAAAATGATACTAGTCTCGGTAGAAGAAAAAAAAATTAATGACTTGAAAAAAGCGCCCGTGATTCTCTTGTTAACACTTCCATTCATCAACTCTTTAGAAAAAAAAAATGAAAGAATTATCTCAGAACGAAATCTCCATATCCCTTCGAAGACAGAGACAAGGTAAAGTCTAGTGGAATTACTCTCACTCAAAGAAATGGTGAGAGAAATGGGGTGAGGGATATTAGATGATATCTTGTCATGTCTAAAGTCCGAGTTATAAATGTGTCCTGAGGGACTTGGAGCTTTGCATATGGAAAAGAAGAGCATCCATTGACGCATTCCACCTATTTCTCCACCTAAAACCTAGTTGCTTGATCTACGGCTTTTCGATTACAGGAATTACTTTTTCCTCTGTCCTAAAATCTATTTTTTTCACTGACTCAGTAGCGAAGTGGTAAACTAGGATGAGTGTATTTTTTTCGAGGCCAGTTTTCGGCCAATATCTCGGAATTGAAGGAATAAATCGAATTTTTTATATAAACATTTTTTATAGGAAATTATGAGAGCGACAAAAAAGGTATCTATAAAAAAATCGATATTTTCCCTCAATTTCGAGATATCGGCCGGAAATTGGACCGGAAAAAAATGCTCTCATCCCAGTTTACCATTTTGCTGCAGAACTAACCATTGACTCTTTATAATTCGTTCTGTAAATGATGAGTGTCTAAGTTATCAGTGGTTTTGACAGAAAGATTAAAAAAACCGGTGGAGTATTTCACGGATCGACTATTAATCGATCTTTCAATTATTATATCATAATTAACGCGTGTGAATGTTGACGGGCCCCAGTGCAACTGGCTAGTAAAATTTCGAATATCTCAGTGCCGATCTCATCCTTTCCCTGTAGTTTCGAGTAAAACTCCGAGTCCGGTTATTGGAGGCTACGGTAGCAGAGCCAATCGATGAAATCGATCGAATTCCAACAGCCGCATTTATGCCGATTCATCCGTGATTTAATGGTTTTTTTTCTGCTTTCACTGTCAGTACTCCTCCACTCAATGAAATTTCTACATTAGTCACACCGAATTACTAGAACAAAAGTTGGTTTTCTTTGACTCGATGAGAAACGATTAAAATCGTCGAATTACTCCGTAGAATTGATCGCAGTTTTTAAATATTTTTGTACAAATTAGAAGAATTGATTGAGTGATCTCGTCATTCACCACCTGCACACCGATCGAATCGTCGATTCGTTGAGGCTTTGAGGTGAGAATTTTTATAGCGGGAAGAAAGACCCTTCAAACGTTAAGAAATGCATGGGATAATCCTACCAAAGGTAGAACCGCGCCGTGTGACACGTTTCGTTGGCCAGGGACTTTTTTTAAAAGCATAAACACGTCGTTCACAACGCCAGTTTCCTCTCATTTAATCTTTTCCCCCCATGGGTTTCTCTCAAACATCACTTCAACCAATACATTAAACGCATGTGTAAGCTGTTCCCACTGTAAGCTGTCGTCAAGACGTAAGACCACACCAATTCTCAGCGGTTTTTTTCTCCAACTTACAGAGAGTCAAAGAGAATAAGAAATAGACCAGTGGACTTTTGTCACCTCCGGGGAATTTCTATATTATTATTCTTCGGGAATTCACCAAGAGAAATTATGACCGTGACAGTGGGCACACCGTGTCAAATTTTAAATCTTTGGAAATAGGGGATTTTTGGGGGAAAAACGTCGGAAGAAATCGGAGACGATTCAATCGGATTTTTGTTATTTTTTTCTTTCGGTTCTGATGAGAAACATCTCTTTCAATTATTGTAACTTCATTAATATTCATAAAATTTTGGAATCTTATTAATAATTGAATTGCAAAATCAATTACTTCGTCGATTTTCATATAATCAAAATAAAAAAATTATGAAAAATCGTTTTTGTAATAATAATAACGAAATATCTTTGTTCCTTTGAAAATTTCCAATAAAGGCACCCCAAAATTCCAAATCCCCGATACCAAGATAATTTTTTATAATATAATATTTGAACAAGGACTCGATCCATTATCACGCACGTAAACCCAAAAATTCCCCGTACTTCCCCCAAAAATTCTCCAAAAGCATTGATCTACACCTATTATCCCCTCCCTTTCGATAACAAAATTCCTGAACAAACGAGCGGCACTGACTGATAAGATACCGAAAAAAACGTGCGGTGTGTGGTCACCAGATTTGATTCCCCAGAAACTGAACACAAGAAGAAAAAAGAACACCTCAGGTACCCATTGACCCTAATCCATTTCCCAAAACTCTAGGCATCCGTGTCCAATTGAGCACACAATACTCTCATCCCCAAATAATTACACCAAGCTTAGGTGCCAGTGAAAACCTCCAGAAGACGTGAAAATTTACACATTATCCTGGGTGGCGCATTGAGCCGATAAATCGCTCATAAGAGCCTCCAATCACGACACAAAACCTCCCATAGGTTTCACTGAATAATAAGAAAATACCGAGCGGTGCTCTTCACCTTTTGGAAAAGAAAAAGAAAAGAGAGAATAAGAAGAATCACCTCATATTCCCACTCCTTTCACACGAGTCTGAAATAAAACTACCAAGAATTTGAAAATAGTGGTTAGAACAAACACGCGTTATGCACGTGAATGTATACATATTATCCCCGGCAATCTCATCCACAAGGTGGTATCCTATATCTTATAAATACGCAGAAAGTTGGGGCCTCTTTCAACCGAGGCAAGAAGATTGGTGGTACTTTGAGCGGCCAGTGCTGCTAGGGTATAAAGGTTAATGAGCGCGCTGGCGCAACCTATTATTTCAGTCCGTTGGCTATCCAACTCTTTTTTTTTTTCGGCCTAACCTTCTCTCATTCCCCTCTTTATCCCACTCCATCCCTCTCCATCCCTCTCCATCCCTCTCCATCCCTGTCCATCCCTCTCCATCCTGCTCCATTCCTCTCCATTCCTCTCTCTACCCTTTTATTTCAAACTCGAGCAAGCATACACCACACTTTAGACGTCGAAACGAAGGACAAGGGACGAAAAGAGGGAGATAAACACGTGAGGGGAAATGAGAATGACGAGGGGTGGGGGAAAGTTGAAGACCTTGAGCTGCCACGAACCTCTGGACGTCTTCATTCTGCTTTGAGTCAAGTATCGCTCGCAAACCACTAGTCCACCCACTGTTCTCTCGAAACACTTTTTGATCATTCACGCTTGTCATTGGGGATTTGAATTTTCGAGGATTCCTTACCCGACAACAGGCTCAATCACTCGATTCAGTCGGGTCAAACTGAGTTATGAGTTTATCATGTAGGGGCCTGGGACCGTACCTTGAAATCATCACTCCAGGAAAATACTTTTCATCCATAATGACATGTGTTGTTTTATGTGAACATGCAGGATTGGGCTCAGTTCGTGAAAAATCAGTTCAGTTGGTCAGTTATAATCATTGATGACCATCGGTTTAACTCCACAATTTTCACTGGCTTGTAAAATCATACCACAAATTTATCCCACGATGATTCGTCCCAAAATCTCTTTATTATTCCATCCCATCTTTTAGTCTCTTCAATCTTACTCCATATTCTCTTTATTATTTTGGTGTCTGTAAAAATAGTTTTAGTTCTTTCATTCATATCCTGGAATTACCCTTATGTGATTCTACTTTCGTACAACGAGTGAGTGATTATGATTTTCTAATTATATTAATTGTTGAATTAATGGAAGAAGAATGAACATTCGTAAATATTCATGCACTGACTCCTCTTTTTTCTTCATACTCAATATAGAGTAATATAATCTTACACTATTTGAATTATTTCTCCAATAAATTATTATAAAAGTCTATCTCCTTTAACTTTATAATTATTCATCTCCGATGGTTAACCTCGGACAAATTGACCTAGATCTAAAATTCGGATACATCTCCTCCGCAATTTATTCTTTTCGTAAAAACGAGGAAATGTGACACTTGTTGGGGCTAGAGTGACAGCCGGTCACAGTGTCAGAGCTTCAACCCTCTGACATTTAATTCTTTAACCCCATTCGATGGGGTATCTCGCCATGTGGGGGCTCAGTTGAACACAGAAAACATAATGCCGAGGTAAGCACGTGTCACACGTGTTTTTTTAACCCCACGTGTCATTGTAGGAGATAGAAGAAAAAAAAATGAATAAATGGTACAGGGTTGAGCGGATTGAAACATTTGTGGCACGTCCCGCTGTCATTCCACATGATGTAGCAGACACTGTCTTTGTGGGATGTGTCTTGAACTAACTGTGTGGGTTTAGCTTTCATTGAGGCGGGATTTTTCACGAGTATAAAGGGTGTAACTCGATCCAACCAGTAAATTGTATTATTTTTGGATGCGCTTTTTTAATCCTCACCCACCAGGTGGTCAAATTAGTTGCTCGCTTTTTCGCTTTATTTATACACATCACATCCACTACGTTAAAAACATGTAACATGTGTCGAGTCAAGTATTATTTCAACTTGACAACAATGAGAAAATTAAACAAAAACCCTAAATCGTTCAATCTCGGATGATTCACTGGAGAGTAATTTTCATAATTGATTAACTTCACTTTTTTTTTCACTCAGTCCCTTTCAACGAATGTGAACTCAATGCGTCATTCCAGGTGTCTTTTTTTTTCTCTCCATTTCAATCTCCACTCCCCAAGTCCAATTTTTCATTGTCCATAAGAGAATAATATAGTGGAAAAAAAAAAAACACTCGTTCAAAGTTTCGAGCAGCAGTTCAACTGTGGACTGAGGTGTATCAAGGGGTTAAAGTTTATAGTTACTCCTGGTGTTTATAAATTTTGGCATTTCGTTTGTTATTTCCAGGTGGTTCATAAGCATCATAAATAAATACATATCGTGCCCCCGATTTTTTCCCGTTATATTCTGGAGCACGTACCAGGTGTCAATTAGACATCCACCAGAAGCATATTCACTGAATAAATCCATTGGTAATTCTTGTTGCGTGTGAGAGAGAAAAAAAAATGGGGAGTAAGTCCCAGTGATCTCGGTGACACACAGGATCTATCGCTGATTCTCGATGTTATGTACATTTTTTTCTCTTGTATTTCTCTCTCGGATTTCTTTTTGTCATCTTACTTTGGCTTTGTGTGGACCCTTCGATCCAACCGTGACGAGTTTAGCCTGTCGAATCGCTGGGGTTAAGCTGGACCCCAGAATGCCTCTCAATGTTTCCCCTCTTCATATCGATCAAGAGAGAAATATATATCCCTTCTCCCTCTGCTCTACTAAATTTTTAACGTTTGCCTGGGGAAAATTTACAGAAACCATCTGGCAGCTCCTGGCAATTCTCTCGTTATTCTTGAGGGGGAATTATCCACGCAGCTTTTCAGAATGCATTACAGAATTTTCTCCACCACCCCCACGTCACTATTACTCTCGTACTTTTGTTCATTTGAAATATTAATGTGATTAATGAGTCATTTGGCCCCTTAACTCCACCCTCCCTTTTTCCATTTTCTTTTATCAATGGGAGGCACGTGGGGCTCACAGCCGCAAATGAAATTCCGACAAAATCATCACAATGGGGGAAAAACGTGTATGAAACGTGTTTACAAGTATTCGGGTAGGTTCATTGAAAATTTTTCGGGGGATTGACACTCTAATTGTCAAGCTGGGAGTGATTTATGGGGAGAATGTAAGGAACAATGTACCACGCAATGGAGGTCAACAATTTGGCTGATATTTACTAGAGATCGTTGGGAATTTTCTCGGTTTAAATTCGAAATGACAGTGCAGTTCTCACTAGTAATTCTCCGAATTCCAATCATAATTTTTAGTAGGGATCAATCAATAATCGGAAGAGAATGGAAAGATAAGTGAACGCACCGGGGAAAAGATTTCGAAAAATTAGGATTGAATTGAGTTTTAAAAATATTATTCGTGAATGATAGACAATTACTTCTAGGTCTTTTTAGTTTCGTAAATTTTACTGAGGTGTGTAATTATGGCGGAAATTAGTTTGCGGATTTTTTGGGGAATTAATCAGTTGAGAGTCGCAAATTTTACTGATTACTCTCTTTGTACTCATGTTTTTTTCCATAACGTTCGTAAAAAGGGGATGAAAATTTGTTGAAATGATTGATTTTTTTTAAAACAAATTTTTTTTTTCTACATCAAACAATTGAATTTTCAATTAATTAACGATTTTTCGAATTTAAAACATTTTTCTGATAAACAAACAGACCCATCAATTAATACCTCTACACTACTCTCCCCTAACTTTCTCCATCCTAAAAATTCCAATTTTTTTCCCCGAAATTCCATCTACAATTTCCCAACCACAATTTTTTCATAAGAATCCCACCATTAATACCCCGATCACTCATGCTCAATTTTTCAAAAATTTTTTCCCGAGGAAAGCCGAGGTCAGTCCGAAGGTATAACGAACGCACGTTAATTACAGAGTTCGAATAAATTCCCGGTTGAAAGAAAGAAAGAAAAAAAAAATTAAGCCGCGATATTACCAATCGTTCTCGCCTCCGCTAATTCGATAATAAACGTACACCTGATACTGAGGCATTAAAATCCCCAATGAATATCACAATTAATCCCCCCTCTATGGGCAATTCCCCTGAAAATAATCGCCGATTGGAAAAAGAATGTCGTCAAGAATAAAATAAATAAAACGCCTGAGAATAAGTGGAAAAAAGTGAGAGGGAGGGGTGGTCAGGGATAGAGAGGGTGAGGAGAATCCCAGGGTGAAGATCTCTGTCTCTCAATTTTTGTTTTTCATCATTTTATCTCTGGCCTTTCTCGTCCGGGTTTCTTAGGCCCCGAAGAGGAGTCCCTGGTCGACAACTCCGTCTCTGTCTGATACACTCAAGTAACTGGTGGTTCTTCCCTGGTGAGAGGGCGCCCCCCGATGATGGCCCAGCACCGGCGGTGGTCCATGGTCTCTGCTGGTGGCCCGACTCGCACTTACACACTCGATCGCACATTTGATCTTGGTACCTCTACCCTGACTCTGGACTAGAGTGACTACATCAGGACACCACAGGAGCATTTCTATCCACCAGAATCCAACCTCCAATCACACTCATAGATAAATCATCCAATATTCCTCATTACATATCTTCTTGATATCATCCCGATATATCATTATCACTCATTATCACAAAATATTGTTACGTATTGTTCCATCTCCCTCTCAAAGATCGACCCATTAAATCCTCTTTTCCTGATCGTTATTCTTTTATCTTGTGCATTAATCTGCAGACGTCTCACATTTATATTTATTTACACTAATGAAGTTTAATTGATAATTAGACCCAATCCTTTAGAATATATTCTCTGGAATCGATCCTTCCAGATCATTCTCACCTTCAAATTCAATTTTAAACGTGGAATTGTGAGAATTATGGTGAAGTTTATTGTGCATAAGAGACGAATCCATCGATTTCTATTATGTCTTTGTACCTGTGGCGTTTGGGCCTGTTGGGCATCACTCCCAGACATTGTGGGGTTTCGACTTTTACTTCAATACAAATGACACTTGCTGTTTCTTCGGGCACGAGTTTTGAGGTCTGAGGTCAGTTATCAGGATAAGTTGAGTCACATCCAAGTATATGAATTTATTTGAAACTTTTAAACTTCTGTTTAATGATTTAATTACCCTGACCAATTTCCATAATTATTCTGTTATTTAGAGTAACCATGAGTAACGATGGAATGTCGTTTTGTCAATGGATCGAGAGTTGAATAAATCTTCAGTTAAGATTTTCACGAGTGAAACCCGGAGTTTGATATTTCGATAATGCCTCAAAGTCAAGATAATTTTCGGCATTAGTCAACGGGTGGTGAGAGGAATTAAACAGCGCCAGGAACTTGATACTCCCTGGAAGCATCAACCCTCTTCACCACTGGGGGGCACATCATGCGGGACCTTGAAGTCCCTCAAAGCCCCGAAAAAACAAGAACTAGACACAAATATAAAAAAATAAATCGACATCGGACCCACCGCCATGTACGAATGCCTGAGCTCTTCCCCAGCGTTTGCCCGATTCCGGTGAATTCACCCGGTTGGAACTTAAACTCGTCAACAGATTCTCCGGTGGTTTCAGTCACCGACAAGCAAGAACTTCCTCACAATCAAACGACAGGTATTGAAGATGGGTGGTATGAGAATCTGGGAATTATCTCGGCTCGTCGTCAAAGAAAAAAGCGAATATGCGAGTGGTGATTAAACCGGAAGGGGATAGAGCTGTGTGCGGTGATTAAGAGGAAATGAAAATGAAAAAAAAAGGAAATAAGAACATACTCGGTAATTTCAAGTGGAGTACACCGGCTTATCGATTTTTAACGAGCACCAGCTGGTATTTGCAATTGAGCTATTCGTTAATAAAACTGGAGAGGTATTATGGACGCTATCTACCAGCGAAGAAAAATAAGTTTTCTCTCCAAAAAACGGATCGTCTAAAGTATCATTTCATGATATATAAAATATCATTTATAATATAGATAATGCCCCTGGGTTACACTGAACCGAAAATTATTTCTCCATTTTCCCCATCAAATCTACTGATGAATAATATTGATATAATATAATATATAATGTAGTAATATATTTTTTTTTCAAAGAAATCGAATGTATGAATAATATATATATTTAATTCAAGGAAAACTATAGAAAATTGAAAATTTTTAAAGTCGAAGCATTTTTTTCAATTTTTTAATTATTAAAAATTGAAAGCGCGTGAACAGAGGAACTTACCATCCCGAAAATCTAGATCAGGCCCCTATAAGGCCGCAAGAAAAATCTTCCTCCACCCTAATGTTTATCCTGTCTGCAATAGGTTTATTACTATCTCTGAGAGGAATATGCATGAAATCAGCGGTTGGTTGATGAAAAGATTCGATTTTGATGAAATAAATTATCGCCCGAAGCCGAGACGCGCATAACGCGCCCCATACGCTAGTTTATATTAAAAAAAGGGATCTATAAGAAATAAAAAAAATCGAGTGCAGGAAATAAAAAAGGAAGACGTAGGAGGAATCAACGGGCGCCGACGGACGCGAAGAGGCAACATTAACCTAATCGCTCTGGGTCCCCCTTTCCCGTCCTCGCGAAAATAAATTGACTGATTTGCATGGGAATTGGGAAAGTCGCGAAGACGACGGTAAGCACATAGTTGGACACTTTGGCATTACTTCATGTCTCCTTCGTCCAACAGTTTAGCCTCTGGGGTTTTCAACCCAAGAGGAGTGTCCCATCATACGTCACCGACAATTTACATCGCGAAAAAATTTATTAAATTGGAAAAATTGCTCCTAAATTAAAAAATGAAATTAATAAATAGTCGTAAACACATGTGACTGCGAATACTAAATAATTAATTGAATAAATTTATTTAAAACAACCAATTACAATTTTCGTGTTTAATTGTAATTTTACTTGTTTGCAAGAATTTAAATTCAAAATTACTCCATTTTTACTACATACTTGTTAATAAATAATAAATTAGCAGGAATTAATCGGGAGATTAAATTAATCATGCAGTTAGTTATTTTAAAAATATTTTCGGTTGTTTCAAATGTAAATTGATAAAACCCAAAATTTTGGGTGGCAAACGAATGGTCTTGCAAAATTCAACAAAATTTTTCTGTCAGTGTAAATTTGCGCTGAAAACCGTGGATTTATTGTCACAACTTTTTGGAATTTTTTTTCCTCGGATAGAAGGCAGAGTATAATGGTTTTTAGATGCAAATCACTGACAGGCAGATGTGCTCCTTGCCCACACTGGAATCCCAGAAGTCAATTCTTAATAAAGATATAACCCATATGTATCTGTATATATTTAGCCTTTACTTCTCAAAATAATTGCCGCTTTTATTATCATTTCATCTACCCGCATTAATTTCTTTTTTACCGTCCAAACTGTCTAGAATATCGCCGAAAAAAATGGCAAATATTTGGCGTAGAAAGGGGCCCTCTAACATAAATTCAAATTAAATTCATATCAGACTCGTGTAAATTTTTTTTACAATAGTATTCAATTATAAATAAAATATCGTGGGCTTTTTAATGATTTTTGGAGTAAGCAACTAGCTGATTAATTCAATCGTTTGATAAATTCGAAAAACGATTTATTCAATTCAAAATTTAACAATCGCACATGTGTTTCCGACTATTAATTAATTTAATTTATTAGTTTCAAAACAATTGTTTCCATTTTACGAAAATTTATCTCTCAGTGTACAACTGGCTAATTTTCTCCGTGGTTTCCGTAACATCTACACAGAAACATTATTACCGACTTAATGAGTTAGCGTCCGGTGCTGACGTATCACGTTATTTGCACCGGTATTTTCAATCTCTCGACAACAAAATAAATACATCATAAGGATAGATCGAAATAATGTAATTTCAAGAGGTTAAAAGCATTCAACCCCCGCAGCTTTCCTCGTGCAAAACGTTTTGCCATAAACTTTTAGACTTGCTCATAGTTGCATGTCTCGCCTGTACAGTTATACCATGAAGAAAAAAAAAATCCAGAGTTGTGAGTGCCTTAACCGTTTGTAATTTCCGTGTAAGATGTCTTTACCCCACACTGACGAGCCATTCCCATGAAAATGAATAGAAAACCAATGGAAATTTAACTAAAAAAATTTTGTAAAATATTGAACAATAATAAATGATCAGTGACAGCAAAGAGTGAGAGTCAGCCACCTATCGAGCACCCCGTGGCCTCGATTATTTTGAGTGTTTACGAGGCAAACTTTGTGTTTATAAGAAGGCGGGAGACGTTTTTACGGATTTTTTACGGCCGTTATTATTTTGCGGTGTGTCTGGTGCTTGTAACCCAAAAGATCGCTCTGTATCCCTCCAAGAGATTTTCGAAACGTTAAATTAAACGCGAACGTGCGCCACCCCAACAGGATTTCGTTGGTATTTTCTCATCTCGTTAGTCTCTAAACCCATCTAGCCTGAGAAAATTTTGACCAAATCGTCTCTTACCGAGAACACATTGAGCCCCCCCACAAAACAAAGAATTTCATTGTTTATTTTTTCTCTCTTGAGTTTAAACAGTTGAGTACACGTGTCCATCCAACTGATCCCATAAATTCTTCTACACCGACAATTGTTTATTATTAAAATTTGGAAATTGGCGTTCGAAATATTCTTAACTTTCCTATGAATAATATAATAAAATTCCACCAGTCTAGAATGAAAAACTGCAATTTTCATTTCAAAATATCCGGTCAAACTTGATAATAACAAAAATCATTTATTACTGTTGAATAAATAAATAAATATATTTAAAACGAAATGTCTCAAGTCTGCGTATAAAATCTCCATTTAAATTCCCCTCTCAAAAAATCCTGTTCACACTAATAAATTCAATTACCCGAAGTAATGTTTTATGAACGATAAAACAAAATTCAAAAGTTTAAATTTCCCATTCCCCTAACAAACCCACAAAATCCCCTAAAATAAAAAACAAATCGGTCCGTCAAACCCAAAATAACGGTTGTTACAATTATTCTAAACCCCTCAACAAATGATATAATTAATTAGAATATTCTAATCTTCAAAATTAAAGTGTAATCATCTCCCTGTACCTCGTCATTCCATCATCTGTCCTAATCTGTTTATTCTCAACTAAACTTATTCCAAAAAAAAACGCCATTAAAGATTGCCCCCACCCCTTTAATTTTTCCATTAAAAAAATCTTTGATATTGATCTACAGACCTAATCACCCAGTAAAAACACAGATGCATTTTGAAAGAGTCAGTGCAACGATCGATTATAAACAAAATCCGATAGCATATTAAGATTTTTTATAAATCATCACGAAAGCATCAAGTACACAATACCAGATAATCTCTGCCGAATGACATGACTCATCGTACTATATACTTTAATAGAGCTAGAAAATAGGAGTAGTTTAGTGGATGTATAGTTGTACATAAAGTACCGAGAATGGTGTAATGGAGGCCCTTGAGGATCAAGAGAAGATGAGATTTCCCTGTGGAATATCCACAATCGTGGATCCACTTGAGTTGCCCTCAAGTAAATGTAAGTAAAAGGGGATAAAAGGGGGAACACTGGACAAACCTCTACATATATTTGTATTGAAAAAGAGAAAAAAGAGAAGGATCTCAAATGGTATTTGGAAATGGAGGGTATTATCTCCCTGAGGGCACCATCGTCGTTTACTCAGACGCGGTGTTCCTTTCATCGTTGGCTTTTTCCAATTTTTCAATCCCTCCATTCCTTTTCACACACCAAATGACTCAGTTACACCAGTGTTGACAGTTATACCTTTTTTTATTTATTCAATGGGTGGATTTATGAGCTCTTTACGCGTCTTTGTACGATATATTATGCAGCGAAAACTGTGTGAGATTTTTACGTTAAGAATTGACCGCGGGATTAATGGATTTTCATTAGTCAGTGGAAATTTGTGGAAATTTTCTGACATGGTCTTATTCATTTTTATAGTTCACTCGGTTTTTTTTATTATTTAATATTCATGAGGAATTCATGGGAAATGAATGGAAATTTGAGCTCATGCTCAATTTTTTTTTTCGATGAATTGGAGAGAACCGGTTTTTTTTTGTTTTTGAGAGAATTTATGAGTTTATGTCGCGTCTTTATGGGGATTTTCTACAGAATAGACTTTGTAACGTTTTTCTTGAATGGATTATGGATAAATAATATTTAATAACGGAGAATTTGGTAATTAGCGGAGGAGAGTTTTTTTTTCGTCTTTGGGAAATCAGGATTTGATGGAAAATCAATTCCCGTTAGTCCCTGGAAGTTCAATTTTAATTTCGGACGTTTTATAATTTAATATAATCTTGCATTGAAAATTCCACTTGAAATTGATTTTCATTTTAATGAACAATTCAATTTCAAACAAAAATTTCAATACTCGATGCACTTTCCAGATGGATTTATCAGTTTTTGCCTCTCCAGGAACTATTGTACGCGGTAATAACTCTATAAGTAATTTTTCTTTCAGATAAAAAATGGATAAATAATGTGGAATAACGGATAGAACGGGGCATCAAATAATTGGCGATGGGTGGAGCTCGATAATAACGAAGATAACCGAGAATTCGTCACTGAGAATTTAAAGTTCCTTGAAAAAATCAGAGACAACTGTAAAATATAATTCCCACTATTCCCTGAAAACATTCATGATGATCTTTAAAAAATTCACTTTAATTCAGCCTTCAAAATTCCTACAAAGTTTTTTAAAAAATTAAACTTCAAACGGAATTTTCATTTCACCCAATACTTTCAAAACTTGCCCCGTACTTTTCTCGCAAATTTATCAGTCCCTACAGGAACTATCGTTCGCGGTAATAACTCTATAAGTTATTGTTTTTTCAGATAAAAAATAATGGATAAATAATGTGAAATAACGGATAGAACGGGGCATCAAATAATTGGCGATGGGTGGAGCTCGATAATAACGAAGATAACCGAGAATTCGTCACTGAGAATTTAAAGTTCCTTGAAAAAATCAGAGACAACTGTAAAATATAATTCTCACTATTCCCTGAAAACATTCATGATGATCTTTAAAAAATTCACTTTAATTCAGCCTTCAAAATTCCTACAAAGTTTTTTAAAAAATTAAACTTCAAACGGAATTTTCATTTCACCCAATACTTTCAAACTTGCCCCGTACTTTTCTCGCAAATTTATCAGTCCCTACAGGAACTATCGTTCGCGGTAATAACTCTATAAGTTATTGTTTTTTCAGATAAAAAATAATGGATAAATAATGTGAAATAACGGATAGAACGGGGCATCTAATAATTCGCCTCGGATGGAGGTAGATGATAATAAAGGTAGCAGGAATGCGCACACAACTTGATGGTTAGCATCAACAAACTGGTGTTGTTGGTATATGAGTGACTAGCGGATTCGCTGGTGGCGATCTCCTGGGAGTGCACACGGAGTAGATGATGTGCTTGGGAGTTTATGTAGTGTGTGGTATCCTCATTGGCTCTGGGATGGACGTTGGACGAGAAAGCCCACATATAAAGCCCCCGTCAGCGATATGGCGATGGTAATCACGAATAAAGCCTCCATATACCTCCACATCCTTCCCTATCGCTTCCTAGTTGTGAGCAATTAGCTTCTGATCGGAAGGTTAATTAACTTGAATTTCTAACGTCCCATAACGAATAATTGCTGATTACACGGACTGATATTTTACGAGGCTATTTGTATCGTTGAATTTTCAAATTTGATTTACATACTTTCGGGTTAAATATTCACCTGAGAACGCCCGTGAAATATTACAGCCGTGGAGAAAGTCCATTTATTTTTTGATAGATTTCATCAATTTTCAGGGTCGAGGCTTCAACGATTTAAGAGGTGTTAATACTTTACTGTTAGCAGTTTTAATTTTTATTGCCATTTTTCTACTTTACTTTTTGTTGATATTTATCATTCTCTAGCAATTCACGAAAACTCAAAATATCGAGGTTATTATTCCCTGAAAATCGATAGAAAATCGAAACTCAATTATTTATTCATTCACTCAATGGAAATAAATTCCCGGTATATAGATATTCTTTCTTCAAGAATTATACCATGTATTCTTCAATGAATAAATAAATAAATAATAATAATAGTGAAGAATTTTCCCCCCAAATGGCATGAACTACAATTTTTTTTTAATTAATACCCGACGATCAATGAAATTGTATTGTCTATTAAAAATTCAAGTTCTCCAATTCTCAAATATCAATAATTAAAATCCATTTGATACGTGAGAAAAAGAAAAACAAAAAAATGCGCATAATTTTTCCCATAAAACAATAATTTTTTACGATTAAAATACCTTTATTTGGATATTTACACACATGAATGGAAGCGTGACTGGATTTAATTTCTCACTCTTTTTTTCCCCTCTTTATTTTTTTTTTATTTATTTCTTTTCGCGGTTGAATCGATCGTTGCTGAACCGCGTCCACACCGCGGTGTTTTTTGCCCAGTGCCGCAACAGCAATAAGAAACACGTGTGCATGTGAACTTCACGGCAAAAGGCAAGATTACACAGAGCACGAGATTTTACGTCTTAATTTCATACACGATAGAGTCAATAATTTTATCACGGTGGAAGCAGCCAATAACAAATTGCATTTCAGCTTAAAAAAAAAATAAAATCCCTCATAATCACTCGTTAATTAATGAACAGAGCAATAAGTCGAAACGAAAATTGGGAATCAAGGGAAAAATTTTTGATACGATTGCCGAGTAATCCACAATTATTGCAATCACCTCATTTCTCAATGCCCGGAATAAAATTATCGAATGAGAACTTCAACTCTTGTTTTTTTTCCTCTCTTTCTCGTTTTTAATACTTGGATCATTAGGGAAGGTCACATCATTAAGCGAGGGAATATATCCAGCGAAAATTTAAACTACCGCACCAACAATTATTAAGGGTACGTACAGAGCGATTACGTATCGTGCAAGCGATATTATACACCGTGAGGACATTTAAGAGTCGACACACGGAGTCACTTTAATATTCCAGAGAGATGAATATACTACCCTAACCGAGATCATAACGACCGACCAGTGCCACTGAATTTGCATGTCTTTATGAAATTTTTTTATCCAAAATCATTAAAGATATTATAATTGCGGGGGAACTCAATTTAATGGGTCAACTCACTGTATTTCTATCAATTAATTAACTAGCTTATCTTTCGGCGTACCTCTGAATGATTCAAGCCACAGGGAGAAGAGAAAATAGATAAATATAATCATGTAGAGAAATTTCGGAGTTTATTAAATTTTGAAAAGTGTAATTCTGTGCGAAAGTCTCAAAGTGGGATGAATATTAAATCATAACTCGGAATTGAAGAATTACACCGAAATTTTCGTATCTAGATTATTTCAAGAGAAAAATGAGAGCTACAAAACAGGTATCCATGTGAATATTCCTATCTCCCCCCAGTACCGAGATATTTTCCAAAAACAGTTAAAAATGTCATGATTCAAAATTGACGATTGAAAAATAATGAAAAGCGAAATACGACAGCAGATGGAAACGAGATAAATATTTGAATGATCCTTCAATGACAGAAATCACGTCACACAACAATGGAAAAATGTGAAACTCTAAATAAAAAGGTAAAATAATGAAATCGTTTGAAATTCGATCCATTTTTGCCACCGCCGTACGTAGTCTACACATTCGTATTTTTTTGTTCCCGATTGTGGCTTCGTCGCTGTTGTGTATTCAACAAATAAATTCCTCCTTCCTCTCCCTCTTTCCCTACATTAACATATTTCTTTCTCCTCCCGTTGTGGCACAACCAACACCACAGTATTATATAGAGAACAGATAGTGGTGCGATTTTAAATAAATGTCCATTTGTGAAAAGACCTCGGCGTCGGCAACGCCGTACCATCCGCGCATTTTCACCGCGTTAAATAAATCTCAAAAATAAATAAATAAATAAAAGAAATCAGGGGACCGAGAAATAAGAGAAGTGCAACGACCAAAAAGGAGCAATGAAGAAAAAAAAAATTCAAATAAACTCGACGATTCAAGTGTTAGATTGTGGACATAGATTTATCACGCGTTATGTATTATGTGTCCTCAATACTCTTTTACCTTTTGTCTTGTCTTTAGGGTGATTCACAAAATACCGGAACGGCGAAGGTGTGCGAGGAAACCGCGGCCGTTACGAATGGGATAAAAAAAGTCAACGAATAACGTTTCAAAAACTTCTGTTTGCCGCCCGATGAAACCGAAAGGTGGAAAGAAACTCGTATTTAAAAAAAAGACTGAAGGACTTAAATAAATAAACGAATGGAGGGAGTTGTGGTGTTTTTCGATTCGAATCGGAATTCAGAGCGCATTTGTGTTGCCGCCCCTTTGGCTGCTGTGTAGACCTTTCAGAGATTTACGAATCCTCCAAACTGAATCCCTTTACCCACTTCCACCTTTACACGTCTTCAAAGAATCGACACGTTTTTATACAAGAGCTTTCTCACTTCAATATTCAACCACCAGTAATCGAGATTCAATGAGAGTTAGGAGTTATTAGAGTTATTGCATGATATTCTAGAATTTTTCAGATTTTTCGGAAATTTTTGCACCGGGGGAATTGAAAAAATCTACCGCCTTGGGGCAACTCCAATTTATTTATTCAAGGACTCATATTTTATGGATTATTTTTTCAAGTTGTTGGTCAAATTTTGAGAATTTTTGGAAAATTTAATGAAAATGGGGTTTTCCTTGTTCAATAATAATAAAAGTTGAGTACGGTAGATTTTTTTCATCGCAATTTTATCAATCGATTCTCGGAAATTCGTAAAAAAAAACTGGAGAAAGGATAAGATATGGACGATAACTCATTAATTAGCGATTTACTTCCGGATATAGATCCCCAAACATAATTAACCATTCAATCCTCAATCCCAAAATATTCCCCCCAAAAAACCTCGAATTCCCGACTAGACCTGGATCAAAAAATCAAAAAAATTCCAATTAAAACGAGTACCGAAAATTCAATAATAAAACTTCTCCAAAAACCCCATAATCCCCCATAATCATAATGCCATCAATCAACCCCGAGTGATTCCAAAGTACTTCAAAAAATTGATATAATTTCGTGATAATCCCCGTCTTAAAAAAAAGGGGAGGGGTATATTTAATATTACGAAATTTCCGGGTGATCTGAACGTGACGAGGTGATTGGATTTCGCCGGATGGTGGGGCAAGAGAATCCCATGGATTAAGAGAGAGTAAGAGGGAAAAATGAGAGGAAATTTGAGGTAAAGGGTGAGTGTAGGGTATGAGGATCTCATTTACAGTACAAATTAGTTGTAGGCCGGTGCCAGGCGGTCTAATGGCCGCGAAACACGCAAAGTTTAGGTTTAATGAAGACCGCGCGTTATCCGTGACGAAGGCCAGCATTTCAACCCTCCCAAAGGCATGCGTATATTATTCTATGAAAAGTATAATAGAAGTACAGCTGAATATTCCTTGAATACGATTTAAACGAGGATTTATGCTGCAACGCGTTAATATCACCAACAATGAGCAATCTTAGTCTCATTGTCCGCGAAACTCGCGTCGGTGTATTCAACCACTTCAGGGAGGACTGACCGATAATATTCTAGAAAATATTTACACTATTTCGATATCATCTATGAAGAGATCCATAGACTAACACGGGTGTACGTTAAAAATTCTTGTATTATCAATTTTCATAATTATATAGTCATGATTTTTCATCATTTTTTATGTTTAAACAAACGCTAATGGATTAATTAGCTATTTAGGAATTAGTAGATTAATATACTGTCACGATGGGACTCCCCAAAAATAATAAAAACGTAAATAATGTGAAAAAATCGGTGATAATAACGTACATCATTTGTCGATTGAAATTTTAATCGTATGAGCTTCAAATGTTTTTGCTTCAAACTTCATTGATTATGACGTTAGAGAATTTTAAAGATGATTTTTTAACCATTAATTTGTCATTCAATCTGATGATTCAATGATTTTTATGGTTTTATAATTTTAGATAGTCATTCTGTGAGACGATGGAGACATTCGCCAGTTTTAATTGCTACTACAACAACTGGAATAAAAAACATGTCCATATCATCCCGCAGTGCCTTAATTACTATATATTTATTATTATTATGTAGTTCTAATTTGAATGAATTCTCGGGCTCCGAAATAATAGAAATCTCCAGTGTTGACCGGCCATTGTTTACTCCCGAATACCTATCGTTTGTTTTTTGTTTTCATTCCTCAAATACTCGGAAGCCAAACGTAAACAGAAGAAAATAAATAATGTACTCACCGCCAAGTCATCCATTCTGCTATTTTCTCGATGTAAATAACTCCTTGAAGTTAATGGATTATCAACTGGAATGATCCGTTGCACACGGCACCACTAGTTTTATCCTCACCAAAATTAACGAACGGAAAAACACTTTTCACAAGTCGTTGTACACTGGATATCACTTCACACAAATTTTCACGATAAAAATAGCGTTGGTATTTTGATTTCTCTCTTTTCAGATTTTATGTTTAACTTTATCACTGAGGATGACGGTGGGTGGCTGCTGGAACTCCAGACGACGCCGGCGTCTCTGACAGAGAAAACCGGCGAACAACATCGTTTACCAACCGTCGAAGTCACCGGTGTTATAAAATTTTATGAATGAACAGATGATTCACCACACTTCTCGCAACAATACTCAAGGGCACGTTAAACAATTCTCAATTCTCTTCAATGGCTATTCACATTCGTGTCATTGGTGTGACCTCCGATTCAAATGCAACCATCACAAACACGGAATTTATTTCATGAATGGATATTATCACGTGGATTTATTATTTGTACGAATGATTGGATGGTTCAGAGGGGTTTTGATTGTTTTAAGTTTTGAGAAGCACGATGTTGTGAAGAAATAAACTGAACGGAGATGACGCAATCCTCCGATGCGTTCACCGGCTCGTCCTGAGCCCAACTGACACGACCAGTCGTGGGGTCCCTAGCACAGGCGCGCACGCGGCTGCGCAGAGAAGGGGTAAACCAACACGTCCAATAACTAAACAAAAAAAAATATTCAACATTGTTATAATTATTAATCAGATATTAATATTAAAAATGATTAATCCGTTATCATCATTTATATGATAACCTCCTCTCCAACGTTTTTAATCATTAAAACAAACGACAAGTTAATTGAATAAATAAATTCATATGAAAATTAGATTATATCACTCTTTTTACTTTTAATTAATTTCAACAATGAAAATTACCGAAAAACACATCACAAGATTCATTAATTCGATAAATAAACAATGACTCCCTACAATAATAATCATAATAATACCATTGATAGTTAGTATTGTTATAGAAAAATAACGATTTCAAGTCATATTAACACAACAATAATATAATGTAAAATATTATAAATAGTTAAAAATGCATAATTATAATTAATATTATTTTTCGTATTGTTACTATTAATATTATTATTATTATTGTAAAAAAATAAAGTGTATTTTCCGTAATTTTTGGAGAATATATTTCGCCATGTGGACGATCTCCCACAGCCTCCACCATCGGAGGCCCGATCAAGATGAAGATCGAATGGCGACAAGAGGTTTGCAACAATGATCTTCCATTAATCTGATTATGGGATAATTGAAGTAAACAAGGGGTGATGTTTCATTTGTGTATTGTGTTTGCTCGAGGGGGGAAACCCATGGCGTTAAAGTGAGGGATGGGGATTAGGGATTTTTCTGGGGACCACAAGCTGAGCAAGCTGATGGATGAATTGCGAATCGCATCCACGAGATGATTGGGATTTGATTGGAAATCTTAATATAATGCCAATGGGGGTGAATGATCGACAGTTCCTTTGTGTTTTTTGGGTTTGATAATTCGGATTAAATATATACTAGCAACTTTGATAGTCAGTAAATAAATGTAAATAAATTATTGGAATTTTTCGAGTTGCTGGAAATCTTGTGGCGTTTAGACTATAATTGTTTATTTATTGGAGCTTTTGATATTCGAAAAGTGAATTGAGAAATTGATTTTGGGAGGAGATAAACAATTGCTGTTTTAAACCGAAAAACAATTTTTAAACAATTGCGATTTTAAACCAAAGGACTTCTGAATTTTTAATTATTTCTCCTGCGAGTTGAACTTCGACCGAGTGATAAGAATAAAAAAAGGAAAATTTATATTGTTATGTACATGTGGAGAACTTCTTACCCAATGGCTTTCTGGCTACCGGAGGCTCTCGCCAATTTTTTTACTCGGAATTTTTGATTTTATTTTATTTCTTCTTCAGGTTCTCGTTCCAGTCAGCGGTTGGGGCGCGATCGGATCGTCGACTGGCGGTTTTCCGCTGGTGAGTTACGGCCACTTCAATGGCCGAAGGATGCAGACTAAAAAATAAAAAAATTGAGAAAGGAGATTCGATTATCCAGTGGGGCTGGCCTCCTCCCGTGTGTATATGGTCTCCTAAATTAATTCTCGTTTTAATTGTTTCGTTATCGATCGGATCGAGTAATTTGATTTTAATAACGGAGATCGCCAAGTGTTTTGGGTCAATATTTATTCAGTACCTCATCTTTTTTTAATACACATTCTCTCTTCTTGTTATTGTAATGGTAATGAATGGGGTACATGCTAAATCATTTCACTTTCGTGATTTCATTATGTTTGTTCCGGCGGGATTAATAACTTTCAAATTATCTGATGATTCGCGTAATTCGCAAATGAAATTCTTATCACAATATTTTTTCTGGACATTCGAGAAGAATTTCACAGCGAAAAATAAATACTTCATTATCCTTCTACGAATTTCACTGAATGAAAATGAAATTTCAACTAAATTACATTATAAAAATTGTCAACCTAAAACCTAAACTTTAATTCCGAATTCTCATTAAAAAAAAAAATATATTCCCGGCAATTTATTGATAAAATAAAAACCATAGACGATGAACAATTTAGCGTGAAATCAATAAATTGTCCATATGAATAACAAAATGTATAATCTATGTAAACCATTAAAGGGAGAAGATCTCACGAGGAATCTCCAAGTGAAAGCTGCCGGAGTGCTTTGAGCTCGATGAACTTGGTAACAAAAATTGCCAACGATGCGGATAGGTTAAAAAGAGAATAATAAACAATAAAAAGAAAATTGTTGTGCGAAGAATGTGCGTGTGTTAGTGGAAGGCGAGTTTAAGAGGAGTAACAACGAGAAAGAGAGAGAAGAAGAGAAGTACATGGAAGGCGATAGGATGTACTCTGCGGTGCTTAGGATAATCTGTGTAAGTGCGCTGAAGATATATTTTACGTGACGTTATGAGCGCATTGGTTAACCATACACATGACTTTTCCTCGCACATATGCAACCAGTCTACCGCCTCATACCCCTTTATTTATTTATTTCATTCTTGCACATTCGTGGAGTTTCTCCTGGACAAGTTTAATGCTCGACTACAAATCAGTGGTACAGGGTGGCATTTCATCTTCCACTCAATTACACGCTTATCACTTGTATATTATTGTCCCCCGTCAAATTATCACTAATGTTCATCAATTAATTATCGAGCATATGCTCACATTATTACACCATAAACAATATTTCAGGGTGAAGGGACGCCGTTTTAAATTTCCGGCTAGAGACATTACAACGTGTTGGACAACCGCAAACTGTCGGTTATCATTTTTCATTATTTTTAGTGAATATTGGTGGTGATTTTTCTGGGAAAATTGGTAGGGAATTTTCTGAAATTGTTGATTGGAAGCTTTATGCTATTTTTCAAATGATTTTTTTCAGAAATCTGTTGGAAACTAACAAAATGCAGTTTTTTTCATGACTAGTTTTTAACTGATATCTCGGAATTGAGGGACGATAGCGATATTTTCATGAATACCTTTTTTGTAGCTCTTATTTTTTTCTACTAAAAATGTTCATACAAAAAAATCGGTATTTTCCTTCAATTCCGAGATATCGCGTAAACACTGGCATTGAAAAAATTTATTTGCCGTTTTTTCATTTGAAACATTTGTTTATTATTCGTTATTATTGTTGTTGTTAATGAGAACTAGGGGGTTAACTCTAAACCTATTTTTTAAGAACAAATTCCTCACGTCGGGGTTTAATTAACCAGATATGAATGACTCAACTATCGATACGCAAACAACGAGATATTTGGGAAATGATCCATCAAATCTTGTATGTAATCAGCCATGAAATTCGAAACATTGAATCAACTCCCGTCTCATTTCTATTATTTACGCTCCAATAATAAACAATAAACGCGCTTTCAATTAATCGGAACTGCAAATATTCCATCGTGCTGCGCACTCGGTAATTCAATTCCCGATGATGCCACGTGTAGACTAAATAAACTCGAATCTCGGCTAGAAGAGTTATGACTTTTGTGAGATAACAAATAGTGAGATAAATAAATCTCAGTGATAATGAGTCAATCAATAAATATGAGGAAGTGAATGGCCATCTGGAGGCGCATCATGTGGCAGAATTGATAAGAAAACAAAACATCGAGCGATTTTCTTGGAGTTTTAACGATAACTTCCACCCATTGGAGATACTAAAACCGGATGCTAAGGAAGTTGACCCACCAGTCTGATTGACCGCAAAATCGATAAGATTATCGACTTCCTCTGCATTTCCGGTACATTAACTGAAAAGGATTATAGTTTATCTTCTGAAAACTCAAAATAAATCCAGATATTTAAACATTCGTTCCTCGTAAACCCAAACAATAAAAAAGAATAATTAATTAATTAATAATAAAGAAAAAAATACGATTCCGCGTGTAATCGCGTTCGTTGGAATTTCCTGGGAATTTATTCCAAAGAATTTATTGTGAAATAATTTCTGAAATGAGGGGATTTCCAGATCAGATAATCAAGAGAAAATATTTTTCTGATCTGAATATATAAAAAATAAATAATTAGTTGGGTGTTACCAAATGTTTATAAATTGAATGCATCCCCAGGAATATTTTAACGAATACTAATTCCAAATTTGAATTGTTATAAATAAATAAATTTTCAATTCAACTCCAAAATTTGAATCATTCGTTTTAAACAAATTTATTTAATTTAGCAAACGCAATAACATATATGTTTGGGATTATTCATTAATTTAATTTGTTAGTTTGAAGTCGTTTTTTTTTATTTATTAAATGTTTTTCTTAAGGCGGGAATCGAGGGAATGATTTTGAATAATCGTGAGATACGGAAATTCATGGGAATATTTTCCCTTAGTTTATGCATTAAGGTAAATCGAAAACAGTTTGACTTGAATTAGAAAGGCGAGGATTGCACAATCGGGAGCACCCGGGGTTGTCACAGTACTAGATAGGTATTTCCATGTGTACATACCACGCAACGAGAGTGTAAGATTCGCTGAGATACCGAGAAAATAATGGCAACTGCTTTGGTACGGCAATCCAATGCCTCTTAGCTTCCACCTTTTTGCATTGGACTATTTCCTCTCTTTATCCGTTATTGGTCGTGCCCCTCATGAACTCACGAGGTGGATCGAATTTCCGTTGTTGGTGTACCACCGACATTACAAAATGATCAACAAATTTCAAAGCTTTCGTCGCCTATTCCCCATTTATATTTACGTTCTTCGTAATTCTGTACACAAAAATATTTTATTTAATAAAATTTCAATATTTATGCTTTTATTTCACTGAGAATTCTGTAATTTTTATTTCACTTACTCTTTCGTCTTAAATGATTCGTTTAAATTCATTTACAATTCCTCTAAATCGTTGCAATTCACTTTTACGCAAATTGTTCTGCAATTTTTGTGTTGAGATTGCGCCTCATGCAAAAAGAAAAATGGGGAAAAATCGTGTGTTTTTGTAAGAACTAATATTATACATCCGCTTTACGTTTCGGAACGTAACTCACTCCATTTTTATGGTAATTTTTTTCCTGAAACAATCAACAAATGTTCAGGCGCGCTCTTTCCCATCCTCCCGTATTTCACTATGGCTCGAAGAATTTTCAAACTTATTTATTTCCCGGGAGACGGAGAATATCCATTTACTTTTTCCCTCCCTCAAAGAAATACATATCTACTCCTATATAAATAAAATATGTACCGTACACGTCATACATTTCCCTAAATCTTCGCATAAAACAAAAATTCAAAAAAGCATTTTAAACTCCCCAAAAATCGGCAGATTTTTCGTACATAACGAGTACATAAAAATCACACAGACCATATATAATAAATAAATACATGCCACGTGTTTCCACTCTTAGAATCCCATACACCCCGCGAATTTCCACATCCCCATTTCCCACGGGGTGAACTACTACCCGCAGTTTTAACCCCCATCTCCAAATCAATTCCGATACATTTGAAATATAAAAAAAGCTATTCGACGTACACTATTGGGCTTTATCCATCGGGCGAAGTGCAGCAGCGGCAATCCAAGAAGATGATACTTTTTCGCAGCATCCACTAATGCCCACTCTTTCCTCTCGATTCCCAATGGTGAATAAGAAGGAATAGCACGAAATAAGACGGAATAAGATCTAAAACATGGAGATTTACATGTGTATACATAAGCGGCTTCTGCTTGTGGTTTTGCACATAAGAAAGTTGGAGAGTATGATGGTGTTGGTGTGGTAGAGGCTGCACGACGCGGTAGAGCCTTGGCGCGAAGGAGTGTTTATGGTAATCTGGTGTACAGGGTGGCCCTCCCTCGCTATTCGTATTTTCTTGTGCGGCTTTGCTTTCACGCGCTACCTCTGCTCCTCGCGCGTCAGCAACTGTAACCTCTTCCTCCTCTTCCTCCTTTTCCTCCTTTTCCACCTCTTTCTCCTTCTCCCCCTCCTTCTCCCCCTCCTTCTCCACCCCCTTCTTCTCTTCCCCTTCCTTCTCCTCCCTCCTCTTCATCCACCACCTCCTTCACCACCTTCTCCTTCTCCTTCTCTTTCTCCCTCTCCTTCTCCTCATCCTCATCCTCGCAAAGGCCTCCTCCTCCCTCTCCTCACTCTTCTCATCCTCTCAAAGACTTATTTCTCGCGTTCTTATATCCACCTCTCTCCTCCACTCGCCTTCACTCGTCTCTCTTTGCCATTCGGTTTTTCGCATACCAGGAATTTTTGTTCCCATCATATCACAGGCGCAATTATTTCCGAGGGTTCCGCAGTTCTCCACTTTTTTTTTTCACCGACATTGATATTGAATTCTTAACTTTTTTCATTAATTCTTTATCAACAATTTTTGAAAATATTCTGGGGGTTAGAGGAGGCAAATTAATAGGCATTGGTTTTATGATTTTGTGGTTGAAAAGTTTATATTATAGTGATAGGTATTTACAGTAGTTTTTAAATGTTTTGTACGATTTTTCAATAGAATAAGTGTGAGTCCTGGATGATGAGTTCATATTTAAAAAATAAATGTAAAAATTTTTTAAATATATAATTTTACTCATGACTACCACATACTAATCATGGAGGAGTCAGAAGAGTGATATCACTAACGGTTGAAAGTTTTATAAAAAATAATAAACATTTACATCTGGATTTATTTAAAAAGGAAATGAGCGACCAGATATATGGAATGCGTTTAAGGTACTGTAATTAGTACAGTAACTAGTAAATATCCAAAGTCGTTAAATAATGAGAAATAAAATAAACTTGACAGAATGAATACGTTATTCTTATCTTGATCATCTTGATTTGGGTTTCTATGAATAATTCATCACCTTAATGACAGCTTTTTCATCACTTGGCAGTGGTTCATAGACTATTTTTACTAAGTAAGTGTTTATACTGTTTTTTGCTGCCATCAGGCACTAGTGTAAACTCGTTGATCCCGGTATAATGATTCTTGTGTCTCGCCACCGATCACAGACTCGTGTGACGGCTCCACGAGCTGTGGGGCTAATAACAACACACGTGATATATGACTGCAATGGATCCTCAAGAAAAGCACCAGGAGATTTCTCTAAGAACAGACACATGTGTGTTTAACCCGGTGTTCTACCACTCAAAACGATATTTACACGCTCCCCATCACCAACATGTGTCTGAAAAAATACGTAATTATGCGTTACATAAACATAAACACGTAAAAATTATCGAATTACCCGCGAAGAGAATATTTCATGCAAATGACGAAATTTTCAATTCGATATTCATGAACAATCGATTTTCGCACGATTCTCAGTTGTAATTAATTAAGAGGATTTACAATAATTTATTGTGATAATTATATAAATGGATTGATTGATAATTGTATTTGTAACATCATGTGATGTCCCTTTTGAATATGGAATATAATAAATTTAAATTTGTTATGAAAATATTGTTTTTGTAGAAATTATGATTTTTGTAATTAAATTTAAAATTTCTGAAGAATTTATTTAATCTAATTAACAATAATTGCGAAACGACTGACGTCAATATCTCCCAATGAAAGAAGAAATTTTCAGAGAGAAGTTTCCAGGATTTCTTTAATCAAGTTAAATATTTCCGTTTTGTTACATGATCCTCAAATCACATAACCATTCTATATATATAAAACATATATATCTTCGTATATCTAATAAATCTAAATCATTCCGTGTGGGAATTTTTCCTGAATAAACGTAGAAATGATAAAACCCAGAAATTTCGCGTTTCAATTACGCGAGCTGTCACGTAATGTCCCTCAAAATTTTCTCCTCACATTTTTTTATGGACTCCAAGAAATTCCGACTTGAATTGTGAAATTGTTTTTAATATTCCGGTGTCTGGGGTGAATTTTTTCGAGACAATTTGATACTGAGAATTCGCGTCAAAGTAAATTGAACATTTTTTTTTATGACTCTATTGAAATGTTTGTTCGTGCCGCTTGTCATGAGAGAATGAGTCGTCAAAATATCCATTCGGTTTCATAACTCACGTGTAAAAATTTAATACGTGGGGATCACTTAATTCGCATCGCGTCGGTGACGAGTTTATTCGAGCTGCAAAATTCTCCTCGCCGGATTGCGTGACGCTCTCTCTTCCTTTTTCCCGTGGATTTCTTTTAAATTCCATTTCTCAGGAATTAATGAAGCGCCGCTCTTTTTCTCATTCATTTTTGCACCACCTTTTTCGCGTGGTAAATACTGTTTGTTCGTCAATTCTACGAAACTGTATTTAACCGTGGCTTCACTCGTACCGAGGGATATTTACCGCCTCCAATGAAATTGCTGTACTTTCGTGGATTCCTTATGATTTACCACTTTTTTCGTCACTAGGGGAGTGAAATCGAAGGAATTTATTCACCAATTTGTTTTTCAGGGATAAAAAGAGGGTAATCCCCGCTTTTTCCCAAAATGACACTAAAAAATCCATCGAGACTTGAAGAAACAATATTATTTAATTATTATTACCGAGCAATACACTTCGGGAAAATTATAGTCGAAGTTTCAAATAAAAAAATATGAAATCTTTAACAACCATGAAGGGACATGAAATTTCTACAGAATTTTTTACTGACGAATCAGTTAATTTTTTCAAACCCCCGCTTTCATCGAAAACTCAATTTTCACGATTTTTCAAGATAAATAAAAATTTAAGCGACTGTTTGTTATTAAAAATGAATTCAAAATAGAGTGAATTCTCGTAATTAAAACTTCAGATGATTTTGTGACAGAAAATTCAAGAAATCCTCAACATTCCATCAATAATCAAATAAATTCCCGCAAAACCCGAAAAATATTTTCATAAAAACGTCGTCTCAGGAAAAAGAAATATTCGCAGACTTCCCTCATTTTTGCAATTTCATAATCAGCATTACAAATTGTCCTGACTGCACGGTGTGCACTAATCCAATCCTAATCTGATTCCACTCCGTCGATTTTTCCCACAATTTTCATGATGAAACAACACGATTCCACACACGGGATTCATAATAGAGTTGTCCAGTGTCGGTCTAGATTCTACCCAAGATGTCATGCTCTATAATTTCGAAAAATTAAAATACATTTAATTGAGACAAGCAAATGGGTTAATTTGAGGATACTTAAGATTAAGAATGAAGATGACCACATAGTGTAAGTGTGTAGAAAATGACAAAGGGAAAAAGAAACGACTAAAAAAATAAAAATGGCTGACTTCCGGTAGTGGTTGATGGGGGGAAGACAAGAATCCTGGAAGAGGTGGAAGAGGTGGAAGGGGTGGAAGGGATGGAAGGGGTGGAAGGGTGGGAAGGGGTGGAAGAGGTGGAAGAGGTGGAAGAAGTGGAAGAGGTGGAAGAGGTGGAAGAGGCGGAAGAGATGGAAGAGATGGAAGAGTTGGAAGTTGAAGAGGGAGAAGGAAAGAAAAAAGGGATTAGCAGGGAAGTCATAAGAAAACGAGTGGAATAATGTCTTTATTCTCGCTCGAGCCGCCACATTCTCGGTCTTGTTGCCGCGATGATAATTATACGTTACCGAAGCTCACCGACTCCCCTTCAATTAAGACAGCGCTATCGAGGAATCACCTGCTCCCCTGTACTTTTCCTATCCTTTCTCCTAGTAAATTGAAAGTAAAAAAATTTATTTGCTTTTGTCTCTTCCCTCCTGGCCTTGTATTATATCGCCGTGGAGATTGAAACTCGGGGATAACAAAAAAAACTCGTCAATTTATCGTACCTCTGAGCCACCGATTTATCCCGGTTTTTCGACGACTCTCGCATCATCGTATCTTGCGAAATATTTAATTGGTGTAGCTTTCGGTTTAATTTAGGTTTGTCGAATCTAAATTTAAATAATCAGTTTAGTGTTGATTGAAAAATTTTATAAACTTTTTTCTGTAATTCTTATTTCTACTTTACCATTTTTTATTGTATGTTCGAGGAGCTCGGATAGGAAAGTTGAGTATGGGAGTATTTGTGAGGGTAATAACGGTTGGTAGGGATTTTATTTATACATAATTACAATTTTTTGAAGTATCTAATTTTCGTCAATTTGATAAATTTGGAAAATTTGACACGATTTCATCGATAATTCTTGATCAAATCGTTGAAACTGGAAAATTCGAAATATATTCCGATAAATTACATGAAATACTGCGATAATTCGCAATAAACGCGAATTTTATAAAAAGACATAATCATGAAAAATGAAAAAAACTCCAATAACATCCCAAAAAAATCCACCAAAATCAAGAAGCAAAAAAATTTCATCAAAATGGTATATAAATATTCCCACTCCTCTCGAAACTCCAAAACAATAGAACCAAATTCTAAATTGAGAAAACCATGAATATCAATTTTTTGCGTTCAAAACGCCAGAACCCCATAAAAAATGATGGAAATTAAATGACTGACGTCTTTTCCAAGGCTCCTGTAAAGATCTTTGAAATGAGTCCGCAATATATGACCTCAACACGAACGGAAGAGAGTAATTACCCCAAAAAAGCCTTACAGCTCCTTCAAACCAAATCTCCAAATACGAAGACGTAATTACTCCAGTAATCAGTAATTAGCCTGGCCAAATGACAAAGGCTGAGTCTGACTGGAAAGACCGTCAACCTTTGATGTCAAGATCAAAAAGAGAGTGACACTCATAACCAGAACTTGCAATTCAACCCATCGGATCGCGCCATAACTTAAACGACAGCCGACATTTGCGCTGCCGATGGTTCACTAATTATCGTCTACTCGACATCACTCCTCTATATATCCCCTATATATCCTCTACATATCCTCTACATATCCCCTATATATCCCGAGCCGTATGTACACCGCAAGTCGATACTTCTTCCCACCGTGACGGTGTCTTCGGTTGAATGCGAAGACGAACGCACGTTCCACTGGTCGGCGTCTTTCATTTCAACGAGACTCCTAACCCTCTCCTCTCCTCTCTCCTTTTTCAAATTTATTTTCATCCTTTTGTTTTATTTATCCCATTTTTTCTCATATTATTTGGTTCCGAGAAAATTCCGAGAGTCAGAGGGCGGGTGCAAGAGTGCAGCTGTCACTTTAGCTAAATTATGGATTAATATAGGGTATGTGTACATAAATATGTCATGGGATTTGTAATTCGCATTTTTTTTTGCAATAGATTTGGCGATGGCGGCAACTGCTCCGTCTGCTGTCAGAGATTTTCATCCTGATGATGGGGCCAGGCTCCGGGAGATTGTCCATTATGTGATGAAACACACACGGTACACCGAGGGACAGGCAAAAAAAGCTGTCATTGAGGTACTCAAGTCTGGAATAACTGCTAAGACAATCGTAAAGACTTCCAAAGGAAAATATGTGCTGTGTACTGCTGACAAACCGGAAGGTCTCCATTACAGGATAAGACAACCAAAATTCAGTGACAGTAGCAGTGATTCCAGTGAGTGATGAAATATTTATCGGAATAACGTGGAAAATTCAATTGCCTGGAGGAATAATCGGAGTGTCAGAAATAGTGAGGAAGTCCTCTGGCACGTGCTGGGGAAACATGATACTAGATTGCACTGGATTCCGGGGCACTTCATGATGTCATTACTGATTACGGTTATGTTTGCTTCATTAAAAGATCTAATGAACGGAGCGAATTAGCTTTATGTCGCTTTAGTTTTAATTGGTGTGTTATACTTTAGATTGGAGTCTAGATTGTTGGGGTTTTTTTGCTCAATTTTTTTGGGAACTAGCAGGTGATTTTATTTGGACTTTTTTTCTAGATGAGAAAAAGAATGAAAATCATGACTTTCGACACATGAAATTCAATTTTTTCTCAAAATAGAATTTTTTCGTTAAAGACTGATTTTAATAATAGCCCTCAGCGATGTTATTATTATTATTATTAATATCTTCTTCATTTTCCGTTATATTCCATCACAAGAGAACGAAAAAGAAAATACCACTATTTACGAATTTGATTGTCCACTTTTAACATGAAATTTTGTATTTTCTATGAGTAAAAATCCGTGGAGATACAAAAAATATGAGGACGAAAGAGAGATTAAGTAAAATCAGTCTTCCAAAAGTGATACCTAAAAAACCATCGAAAAATCTCTATGAAGTACCGTAAAATATTTGATTAGACATTTAATTGGCGTGTATAACTGTTCGGGCACTTGCCTGGCGGTGACATAAAAATTCCTGGAAAAAGCCTCAACATCAAGATTACCTCCTGCCCCGCAATTATTACCCGAATTTCCTCTCCGCGTTATTTGACCAGCCGTAAATTCGCCGATTCACGGTATGACATTGTCACCTGAGATAGTTTCAGTGGCAAAGAAGTAGAACACCATAAATATTCCCAAGTGTGGTCATCCACTTTTCTCTCTGTCCCTTATATACAACACGTGTAGAGTATATAAAAGAGTGGGACATTATAGTGGAAGAGGGCATTATACTTGGTCACCATTTATCTGGTTACCTGGTTGGTGGCGGTGAAGCTGAGATTATTATCTGGAGTCCGCGCGAGGTCCTGCCAGTATTTGTCATGGAGATGCGACCTACCGATAGGGGGTTGAACGCGGCGTCGCGCCTCAGCTTGTAGAAAGTTTAGTTGGTATACCCTCTTTGCGACCGGATTCTTCAGCGTACAGATTGGACACGTGAAGCCTTTGTCCTCAGCTTCCTAGATTTTCTGTCTTCTTATTTTTGGTGTCCTCGCACAAACCCAGCAGTCAATACTAACGTCAGTTTCAAAAAATTTCACTCACAAGTTGTCCCAGCATTCCACGATACCTGAGCTATTTTATTAGTTTCACTTTCACATGTGCACCAGAATCTAAAATTCCACTAATGAAAGGTCGTGATAGCCACGTGCGTAGCATGTAACGGATTTTACTGACAAATTTAATTAATTTATTTATTAATTATAAAATTAATGCAGCGAAATTGAGAGGACGATTGAGGACTCGATTGGGTGAATAACTAGAATGAGTGACCGGATCATGTTATGATATTTGTGGGGCTCGTGTCAGCTGCGTCGACACCTGGAATTGAATTGAATTTTATTTTATATGAATTATAATAATTATATGCCTTCAAGAGGGAAGGGGAGTGGAAGATTCCGTACATCTACCCAAGCATAAAAGATTATGAATTTCATGTCGCGAAGATTTCCATTGAATGGATCATGACCCAAAAACTTTTCTCTCCCCATGGAATTTATTAATTAATAAATTTAGTAGTCCAAGCCGAGCTTTCGAGCGATATCTTCAAATCTGAGAGAGCTAGCGAAATTTTAGTGAATACCTTTTTTGTAGCCCTCACTCCACTCTACAGAAAAGGTCCTGAGAACAATTTCAGTATCTCTCTGAGATTCAGAGATATTCTCGGAAACTCAGCTATTAGCCAAATCACCTCGCCCCAGCGCTACTGAATTAATTAATTATTCGTTGTTAATTAAATTATTAAAATGTAAATTAATTGAATTTGCGCGGATTCCGAAAAATTTGGAACAAGTTCTTGAAAATTGGAGGTGGAATTTTGCATAAAGTGCATCACCGTCGAAAATTATCGCTTCAAGCGTTTATATTAAACCCAACTGACGCAATTCCCTCTCCAAATCCTTCTTCCCCTCATTCTCAATTTTATTAATATCCTCATTGACTCATTTATTTATATTTTTATTAGCAATTTGAAAACCTCTTTCTTCCACCTCTGGGCAGTCTTTCCTCGGTACAGGAACAAGTTGCAAACGGGAATTCAACCTTCTTATCGTCGACTCGATTAGCCGCGACGATGAGAGGGCTCTCGTGGCATCTTCAAATAAGGCAAGAAAAGCCGCTAATGTCTTCATCAGCCCCGGGAATTCGTACACTTGTCCCTCCATTTTTTTTTTTCAACTCTCTTCATCAATCTCTTGAGATAATATTTCTGAGATTCTGCGATAAGATATTAACCCACAGCAACCACTTCCATATCATAGACTGGCCGACACAATGCGCCATTATCTCCCCTGAATAATTCACTAGTCGTCAAGGATCAGAATGAAACACTTGAGTGTTCATTCGGACATAAATAAAGTATTATAATACCTTATCCCGTCGCCGGTGGTGCAAACCCGTTCTGTCGTCGATTCAAGACAAAGGGGTCTTACCTGCGTACAACTGAAAACAAACATTAGACCGCACAATTCATTTTCGGCTCACCCATCAGCCTCGCACCTCGCACTTTAATGTTTCGTAACAATGCACTTGGGATAAAAAAAAATAAAAACGAGACTGGCTTGTGTCGACATTCACACGGAGCTCAGCGAACAAATGGGAACGGTGACAGCAGTGGGAGAGGGTCAGCAGGAGAATTACACCAGCGGCAGATTTCATTTAGTTTCGCGAAAAGATTTTAAAGAGCGAAAAATTTCGTGCAACGAATTCTCAGCCGAAAGTGAATAGAAATTCCTGAGAGATGGCTTAAAAAATTTGTTCATTTTGTAGAAAAAGGATGACGCCAGGTGAGACTGATTTGAAGGTCACAATTAATTTTTGTGAATGTTTAAAAGTGCGAGGTGACAGACGGATGGAGTGCCGCCATTTCGTGCGAGGCGGTCGTCAAGATGGCGGCGCAGGCTGCACAGATTTTTACGCGAGTGTTAAAATAAATGAGTTTATAAAACAAACTCATTCTGAAATCCAATTTATTTCTAAATTTATATAAATAATACACGTAAATTATTATTTATACTGTAAAATACGTGTTATTTCTGGAGTGGAAAATTCTTGACAAATTATCGCCTGCAATCTCTTCATTCTGGAGAAACCCGTAAGATTCATAATTCGTTTGAACTATTTTGAGTTGAGGAATGCAAAGATCGTACCGTTGAGCCTAATAATTCTCTCCCATCCACAAACATCCCTAATCTCCTCTGAGATTTTTTTTATAACTCGGCCATAATCCCAATAACGAGAATCAGAGGTCCAACGTCTCCACTCCCTCCAAAACCAACTCAAACGTATATGAAGGATTAACTTCCCCTAGATCCCGTGTTATTTCCATCCAAACACTTCATTCCCAGTGTCTCCATATTCCTCCACGATTACATGATCCGGGTAACGGACGGATGATAATAGACACAAAAAAAAGACTCGACTAAAAAAACTCGGGATGAAGAATAAAAAGACTTTATGAATGATGTGGGTAGCCCGCAGCTTGCAGATTTCACATCCACTCGAATTCACTGACTCGTCACTAACACTAATTCTATCCTTTTTCGTCTCCCATCGAATGTTTTTTTTTGTACGCAAGAAAGTTGCTGGTAAAAAAGAGCACCAGGAGAAAAATGTACAGTGAAATCAATTCGAATGTTTTCATTTTCACTCGGATGAGTTTTAATTTTATTTCCTAGAGATCCAGCACTCGATCTCTTTATCGCAGTACCACAGAAATTATGGGACTGAAAAACCTGACGACACAGACCGAATATTAAAACAATATTTCAAGAACACATCAATTGCTTTAACACTGTTTAATTAATTCTTAATGATTCTTGTAAACCAAAATTTCAAATTTAAGACTCAGACTGAAAATTGATGAACCCAAAAAAAAACAATCAGTTATCCCTCGTTTAGGTTTCCTGGAAAGTGCAAAACTCGTTATTATTTCCGGCGAGAGAAGATTCGTTGAACAGACAATCGCTGACCGTCGGAGTAAATTCAACAGTAAATGTTTCTCCGTGCATGATCTAAAGTGAGAGAAGACCCAGTGATAAAGAGAGTAAATAAAGTAACGTGGAGACTCGTTGATTAGCAGATATCTTAATCACCTGTGTGCGGCCTAATTAAATCGTAACTCAATCAGGGGCAGCAGAGAGTCCTTAGGTGAGCATACGAATGAGATAAAGAAAGCCCAGAGTGAACCAGTGGTGAATATATTCGCAGTTTTACGAGTTCCTTTCCTCTCTCGCATTCTCCTACTCCTGAGCCATCGATTTTTCACATTTTAAATCCCCAGTGACTCCCATGGAGGGCATTAACTGTATTTGCAGATAAAATAAAAAGAACAATTAGTATCACCTAGTGTGCGGCACTCTCGATTCACCTTCTCAAACATTTTCATATTAAATTTACTGCTCACTCGATTAATCCGTCGCATGTATTCCGGAAAAGACTGAATAATATTTAATGAAAAAATGAAAATAAATTGCGAATAAAAAATTCAAGTGGAGGGCCCAGGGGAATTATGTCATTACGGCGTACTGAGTGCGATCGGAAGGTCCGGGCGGTTTTGCCCTTTTTTTCTTCTCGCTCTGGTCTCTTGTTTTTTTTTTTTTATTTTTTTCATAAATTATAGTCCCACGGACGCGTCATCGAGATAATACAGAAAAATGGGCCCGGTCTTCTCTCGGAAGCCATTGCATATATGTATGTGGTACATATATGTGGTGTCGAGGAGCCGAAATGTTTCGACGGTGTCGCAAATGCTCTCTCTTTGAATCCACACCTTTTATGCTCCTGTTGCCCTTCCTTGGGCCAATCTCGGGGGCTTCTTCTTCTTCTCTTTCACCCTGGGCTTTGATTCGCCCCCTTTTTTAAACGAGTCGCAAGATGAAGCCGTTGTAGACGTCACCAGCCGTCGGGCACATTCGTTACTCGCTGATATAATGAATCACTCAGGATGAAAATGCAACGGTTATGTCGTGAAATTCTCAGAGTGTTGGGTATGGCAAGGTAAGTGCTTCTTCTTCATCAATTTATTTTTGTATCATTCCATTATTAGATTCAATTGTCAAATGCTGTGAATAATGGATGGGTTTATTTGTGGGTCTTTGGAATACTATTCCAATGATCCTAGGATTGGTTTTTGAGATTCGTAAATTGATCTGCATGATTTTGTCGTCAATTCCTGCTCTTCTTGGGTATAGAGATGACGAATGTAGGATTGAACTCCGTTTCTACCGATTATGCATGGGAGGGACATGAATATATCTTTCTCCAGCCCGTGTTTGCATCCCTGAGGAATAAAATGAGGTCGTCAGTTTCACATGGAGAGAAAAATTCAAGGAGAATTACTAGAGGTAGAACGTAAAAATTAGGTTTCGAACTGTAATCCGCGAGCGGAGGGAAGTTCAATAAAAAGTGGGAGTTGGAATAGAAATTGGACGAATCGTCACGAGAATTATATCATTTGTACCGTAAAAATTATTCACCAGTCTGATGACGTACCGCTGGGTTGACAAGTCATTGCGTCATTTTTTCCCAATGATTGAGAAATTTTACGGAACAAAACGCAGAAACAATAGACCAGCCCCATAAAAATTGTTGAACGCTCATGAATTGTTTTTTTTTTTGAGGCACAATAAATCGAGAATTTTCAGTGAGATTTTACTTGTCCGGGTAAAATGACGTAACAATTTCATACCTTTCCGTAATTTTTACTGAATATTTCTCCCCGTGGAGTTATTCATAAAGCGGAAATGTTTCTGGATGCAAGAAAAAGTCTTCAAGAGTACAAGTTATTTTATAAAGATGAACTTTTTGCTGAGCACCAAGAAACATTTTCCCCGTCTTCATTTTACGACGTACTTTAATGAACGTTGATACTGTCATGGAAACTCCGGTATTTCTGACAACGGCATCAACAATTTCAGCAACACAAACTCCAGCTGCCCATTTGTTACACTTTCTCTTCATCAGGTCTTCATTGCTAGCAACAACTTTATTATGCACTTCACCCCATCCCTCAGGGTCCATTCGGCTACCAATCTCCCTGTTTATGTCCTTTAGCTGCATTCCCATCACCGAGACCGCAGACCACACGGGCACTGTAAAGTTATGCATAATTAAAGTGATTTACTCAACCTCAGTGAAGGAGTAGAAAATTTTAATTACCAGATGTTGGACTGTTTTCACCGATTACAAAAGCTTGAATACAGCTCGGTGAAATTCCAAGTTTCTCACCGATAAAGTACTGAAATCTACAGCTATCCAGGAAGGTACCAAGGCCAATCACACGATTGGGGGGAAATCCAGAGAGTCTCATGGCCACATATGAAAGTATATCGACTGAAAATAACACGAAAGTGATATTGCAAAAGAGTCTTTTCAATATATCCGATTATATCCCCCCATAATCTCCTCTTGGCGAGCGCTCTAAATTTTATTCAGTAATGACATTCCCCTCGGAATATTCCAGAAAGATATTACAAGTCAAAATATTATAACGTCAATATATTACTTCGCAAAAATATTAACCCGAAAAATGTTACAAGCCGAGATATCGTCATATCAATATATTATTTTAAAAAATATTACGAATGAAGGAATTATTATATGAATTGTTTACTGCGAAGAAGTATTATAACCGCAAAATATTGTTGCTAACAATTATTAAAGCTGAGGATTACTTCAGTGTACGTTAAGGAATCGATATATTTTTATTTATATATATATTTTTATTTATATATCGAGTGACACTTGTAGTGAGTGAAATTCCGGGGATTAACAATTATATACCAAATATAAAAATTGATTATGTATCTTTTCTTGTTCTTGTAATGTCTCGGAATAATGTGTCTTTTGAAATATTTTGAGGGAATATTTTTCGTTGTGGCTTTTTGAGGCAATATTTTGAAGTTGCGTTCTTCACCCAATACGCAAAAAAAAAAATGGCAAAAATTACCTGGACTCGTGACGATGATTAAAATACTATTGGGAGCGAACTTGCAAACGCTGGGAATAATGCTCTTGAATACATCGAGATTACTACCAAGTATTTCACCAGGTTGTTGATGATCCTGCTGTCTGCCACCTGCGGTGATGACGCAGACAGCCGCATCTCTGGCCGCACTGTAATCTGGACAGGTTAACATTACCGCTTATGGCTTCATCTTACCACCATGATACCTTCTTCTCGTGCAAGAACACTCGCTAGTTTGACCTTTGAACTTGCGTTGAGACTCTCATATGCTATCCTATACCTTCACTCACCTTTCGTACCAACAATCTTTGGATTACCCAGGAAAGCACCCGCGTGACTGATATCTTCAGCCTCTGCCCTTGCTAGTTGCTCATTGCTATCTATCAGTACTAGCTCTGAGGCGAGACGCTGAAAAATTGGGAAGAAATCCATCGAAAATGAAAAAATATCAAAATTTGAAAAATTTAAACTGTCAATTCAGGAAATAATGTTTTAAAGAACTTGTTAACAAAAATTTTCTAGTCATTAGACCTGATTGGGACCTTCTTCTTATATGATTATAACAAGATTTGTTGATTGATTCAATGAGATTAATTTATTTACAAATCGGAAACGAAGTGGTAATACGAGACAAGTCGTTTTCGAGTATTGACCACTCTTTGGTGAATATCTCGGAATCTAAGGATGATACCAAAATTTTTATTATAAAATTTTTTGTGGAGAAAATTGAGTTCTACAATAAATGTCATTATAAAAATTGCGCTATCTCCCTCAGATTCGGAGATATTCATCAAAAATCTATCGCGATACCACTTCATTCCTCAAATGTTCTAAAAAATCGGAATTGCATTGACAACACCTTCAAAATACAAACTATTTTCGTAAACAGAATGTAAATAAAACATAAAAGCTCTTGTTCTAGCTAGATCTAAATAATTTTGGATAACAAACTGCAATGGATCAGCGATTTGGAAAAACTGAGCCGTGACCATCAGTTATTCCTGCAAAATCTGATAGTCGATTTGAAAAATGAATAAATAAAAGTGTAAAAAATCTGCATAAATAAAAATGCGTGAAGGTAGCCTCAGTACCACATCAAACAAGCTGGTTCCTCCAATGTAACGCCATGCAATAATTCATTCCTGAGTAATTACACGTCCTGTACCCCTCTGGACCATGCTCTTGCCAATCGTATTTTTCCTGGTCCACTTTTAACTTATTTTCTATCCTCTTCAGTTTCTCCTGCTGTGGCACTCCTGCTGTGGTACCGATGGTACCCACTGCCGATCGTTACGTGTGTTTTCAACGGCACGAACTGTCGGCCATTCATTACAGAATTTCAAACGAGCATGCAACCCAAGGATTCGGTAGCGGTTCTTGTAACGCGTCGTGCATCTCAGCTCCACATATGTACGTATATGCATGAAGCATGTGCGTTCTCCATTTTTTGCTTCTTCCATTTTTTTTTTCTTTTTTTCCATTTTTGAGCATTCGCGGATGGAGCGTTGCATTTTTTTTTCCCCTCGGGATGAGCATGAATTCACGTGTAATAAGTCTAATCGCTCTTGTCTCCGTGGGGTCTTCATGAATCTACTTGTCGTGGAGAAAAAATTATCGTGAAATGTTACGTGAGGACGAGTGTAATCGCCAGGGTGAATTGTTATTTGAAGTGTTTTTACCGGAATAACAAATTATCTGGTACAGTATTTCCTTTTAATTCCAGAAATTTTTATTATTTCAAAAAGAATTTTTATCGAATAGACACCATTCCTGAATGTAAATAATTAATTAATTTACTGTAGGCCATTCTCCTACTGTAGATTTCCTCTCGTTAAGTAAATATATTTGACGAGAGTAATTATTTCCCCAGTGCTGATGATTTTTGTTTAAACTATCGATTTATCTCGAAAACCATCGATTCACCGTGAAAACACTAAGAGACTTCTTTTGTAGATAAATAAATTCTGAACAGAAAAGGTCGGATGATTGTTCCTCCTAAAACCAATAATTTCTATATTAATCAGTAATTAACTTTTACTTCTCCAGTAATCGATGTATTAGTGAGTTACTCACCCGTTGGTTCAACCCTAGACGATATTTAATCAACAGATGATACAAACTAATGACCACAATCAAAAAGAGGTACTCGTGCAAATCTACTCGTAAATTCTCGCTCAAGATAGGGCGAGGAAAATGGCGGCTCATAGGTTGTCAGAGGAATTTCACAGCATCTCCAAGGTGTTGAACACGAGTTTCTTGTGCTTGAAACTAATCTCGGTTGTTTACACTGGCAAAAAGATAGGATCTTCTTGGAGGGACAGGTGGTAAATGATGTTGGAGACTTTGGAACTGGATGTCTCTCATACAGCATCAGACGACCTCTCAGAGAGGGACAAATAGTCTTGGTGGACAAGTACCGTTGTAAATTAGGTCCTGGCACTGCTAATGGCACATTAAATGGCTTGAAATGTTGGTTGCATGTTGTGTCACCAAGTGATAAGCAGCTCGATGGATAAATTGGTGGTGTACGGCAGCAACTGGAGGCGTGAGCCGAAAATGGACGGACCGGGGAGAATTGGAATTGGATGCATTTTGGTGATACACTGTGGGCTCTTGTTGCCCATCCGGATGTACAGGCTGATGGACAATTTTCATACTTGGCAATTATACTCTTTATGCGGTCTGGTAGACTGAGACGTATGTTGGCACAGCAGGGAGTGCAATTGCTCATTGTTTTGGCCCTGTCAGGACCCGATTTTCACTCTTCATTCGACAGTGGGACGACATTTTTTTCCATATCCAATCTTTTTTCATTTAAATTTTGGGCTAACTGGTGCACATTTTAGGTGGGATTGTGGGGGGCGCACGTGAATTTTTTGACAGAAAATTTAACCTTTTTCTCAACTTCAATTTTTTTTTAGAGCCATAACGCATGTGTGTGATAACACGTGAAGAGATCGGGGTAATCAATCATTAGATTAATTCGTAATAAACTAAAATCGGCGAAATCTTATTATATATCGATAAATATTGATGAATTCTTAACGCGTGTTGCCTGGAATAAAAGTGACGATTTTTCGCGGAATCTTCACTTGATGTTGTGTAATTTTCTGGTAATAATTCCTGGGGATATCCAGTAAAAATTACTGAACAATTCGCGTATATTTCTTTTCTCGCGGTCAAATCGATCTTTGCAATTTGCAAATTTCTCAGCTAAATTCCGCGTGATTTGATAATACATAACTAACAATCGTCATTGCTCCTCTGAAATCGTCACGAAAGTGCCATTAAATGGAGTATAGATACCTCGAAGTAACGATCCGGGTCGTTAGCGTAAGTATATCGAGGATGTCCCGTTGCTCACCTTGCATCCGTTTTGTCACGACATTTGTTACTCCCTCTTAATGATGGACCGGACGGAAGTCCACCTAAAAATTATCCCACCCAGTTCCACTCCACCGGAATCGCGCGTCCACGATCACATGCCGATTACACATAACATCATACACACACACAGTCATTCCGCGAAAATTATAAAGACCACCTTCTCATACTGAGAAAATTGATCCTACAATTATATCCATAAGTCCCGCATACTCATCGTTATCTCCGATAAAAAGAATTAATTATCACTAATTAATTATCAATTACACGCCTCTCACACAAATTTTTCACTCACTTCCAAACTCAAAATCCATGCATAAATATTTACGTAAAAATAAGAATTTTTCTCTTTGCAAAATTGATACATTATTGTTGATACATTATTTATATTTTCCATAAGTTTTTTTGTGTTAACGACTGTTAAATAATAACTATATATTTAAACGTCAGTCCCATCGTAATTTTTTTAGGGGGAAAGGAGAATATTCTGAAGCATTTGATGGAATTTCCGAAAGAAAGGATAAACTGTGGATTTTGCTTGATTGAAAAATAAGAAGCTGGTTGACAAAGAGAAGTCTGAGAAGAACCGTTGGGACAAGAATTAAATTTCGTTGCTGGAGATAAGAGCCCCTGTTGGTCGTGGTCTTTGGTGAAAAAAAAACGAAAAAAATAAAGAATAAATAAAAGGAGAGAAAGACCTGCGGGTGCGCCCGGAGGACGTGTAAATGCTCGCCTTACGATCCGATAGTAACTTCTCTTTTCTCTGTCCAAAAGGGAAGCAGAATCCAGACACTTCTTTTCTTTCAGCATCCAATTTCCCCTGTTGGTTCATTAACATGAATACCCTCTCTCCCCTTTCCCCATCTTCCTCGGGGATTTGGTAGCCTGACTCTTCCTTTTCCTCTCATTTTTGCATCAACAAACAACTCCCGTCTGTATCCGAGTAAATCGAAACTCTCATCATCACTATTACCCATTCTCAAGAGAAAAATATTATCATTCTCAAATTTATCCCGACTTCATTAATTGGATTGAACAGAATTTTTTTAATGCCTCGCAGAATGGAAATTCGTAATTCTGTTGAGAAGTGGTGAACTAGGACGTGTATTTCTCTCGAAGCCAGTTTTTAATGAATATCTCACAATTGAAGAGAGATAGCGGATTTTTTGACTCTATCTTTTTTGTAGAAAAAGGTGAGCCCTACAAAAAAGGTAATCATAAAAATATCAGTATTTTTCTTCAATCCCGAGATATTTGAACAAAACTCATCTCAGGAAATGTGTGTTATTTTAGTTTAAACGTTAGGGAAATTTTCACTGAGAATTTTGCGTGTTAGGGTAATTTTTACCTCAACTTCACTATAATTATTCTGAAAACATTCCCCTTGGGTATTTTTTGTAAAAAAAAGTGGCGGTGTAAGTAAATAAAGTGGAATGATGAATAACGAGAGGGTGAGGATAGAGAAGTGGTTAGAGAGCATTCGAGTCTCAAATTACTAATGGCAATGACAGCTTGACTCCTGTGTCATCATGCAAAGGTCTCTTTTATGGGATTTTTAGTGCAGCCATTTGATCGAGCTATTTGGGTCAGTCGGAAGAAAATTGTATTGAATTACTCCAGTGGCTTCCATCCGACCAACGGGTTCTCTCACGATTATCAAGAAAGATTGGAGGGATTGGAGAAGATAGAATGATGAGATATCAGAATTGGTATCAGGATCGTGGGTTTACCTTGAATAATATCGACATTGCTGTTGCTATTCCCACATTTCCACTACCAACTATTGCGATCTTGACCCGGTGGACATCCGGAAGTTGATCCACTTGCTTCGTCAACAGATAAGTCGCTGTATTTTTGGGTTTCTCTGTCATCTTCAGTTATACCACTTAAAACACTGGAATTTTCTAACAACTGGAATTTTTTAATTGAGGTTAAATAATGAACAATTGTCGATCGAAACTACTTGGAAAAAATTTAAAAATGGAACTCCCTGGATTATCCTAAAATCCACTACTTCAATAACTCCTAAAATTACCTCATAATTACAATAATTACTCAATAATTCTTTCAGCCTTCTTAATTATTTTTCAGTCATTAACAAATCTAATAATATTAATATATGTAACTTTTCTTATTTTATTTAATTTCAGTTGATCGAATGATTTTTTTATTTCATCAATCCAATCATTTATTATTAATTACCTAGTTAATTTGAAATCGTATAAATAAACAAATAGTGATAAATTATGAGAACTAATTCAATCCCTCAGGATTAATCCGCAGAATAATATCTCGAGAACGAGAATTTTTATGGAATATTCGGTGTAAAGATAAAAAATTCCGGTAAATCAATTGACAATAGACAGGAAGCATATGAACCCGTATATAGTATATATGATCTATATACAGGGAAACTTGAGTCATAATATAATGACTTGTCCTCCGTTCTCCAGCTGGACACTAGAAGCACTTGAGAGGCACGAGCGAAATTTTTCATTTCCGCCGGAGTTCGCCATCGATTCCCATTTCAATTTATTTCATTTTTTTTGTTATCATCATCATCATCATCATCATCCCCATTAAATTTTTTTTTTCTCTACCAATTTTTATCCAGTGGGAATAAGAAACGGTTCTATAGCCCTTGATCGATCGCCAGATGCTCTATCGCGCAGGTGCGTGTCCCGATCTCTTCCTCTTTTATTCCTCATTCCTCTTTTATCCATTGGCAAAGGACTTTACGTATGGATACTAAGATTCTCATTTCCGATAGACTTAACCAACCAGTCGTACCCGCTAGCTTTCCATTCACTATTCACTAATTTGATTTATTTTCCACTGGAATTGAATTGTTTTCGATTGTATTTCTTTATTTTACCTTTTACAATGAATAGTCGAATGTACATTATGCAATTTCTTGGGAATAAGAACAGGAAAGTAGGGAAAAATGAAGAGGAATTCAATGGAAGGGAAATTGAATTCAGTAGTAGAGCGGTAATGCGAGATAAGATTATTCTGATGATATCGATGAGAGAAGAAACTTTGATGGGAATTTCGTTGGAATTTTAAAATATGTCTGACAAGTTCTCCTGCGCCCGTTAGTCTTCATAATGATTACTAAATATTCTGCAAGTGAATAATTTTTTGGGAGATAATGTCCCGATGATTTAAAAAATACAGAGTGAAAATGAAATAAATAAATGATCAAACTCCATCAGTGATAAAAATCACGATTAGGAATTATAATTCTATGGATAATCCTGCATTTTACACTCTTTCTTTTTCTCTTTCTTTCCTAATTTTAATATTTCCGTTTCTGGAAAGATGATTTATGATTTTATTTATTTATTTTATTTATTCCAGATAATTACAATTGAATTTATATTTAGTACAGCCAATGCCTAAAGCAACAGAATGCAAGAAATATCAATGAAAATACAAAATAGAAATGGAAGAAATCCAATGACTTAAATTGCCCAATGGAAAAATATGATGTGAGAATTTTGACGAACGAATCAGCTCGACTCATCATCATCGCGTGACTCCTGGAGTATGCCACAATCACGCAGTGTATTTCGAATAGCATCAGCACATGCCTGAACACATGACTTCTCCTGGTCAGTTAATTTCTGTCTAACAGTTTGATGAACGCCTTCTCTACCAAGAACACATGGTATCGACATGTAGACGTCCTTGTCGGTGCCGTGAATGCAGCTCTGGGGTATAGAAATGAAAATCAAAAGAGATAATAAAAAAATCTAAAAGCTCTTCGGCACCTAGTGAATCACTCATCGATCGTGATCGAAGCCGAGGAGAAAAGAATTCTTACGTGGATGTACGTGGAGACCGGGATTACGACCTTCGTGTTTCTCAGGATGGCATCGACAATCTGGGCTGTGCATATACCCAGGCACCAGGAGCTTGGACCGTTCTCACCCTTTTCACCATTCAACTTCGATTCTGTCTCGTTCATCGCATTCGTTACCTCGTACCACCGCTCTGGATCACTTGTCTCACCCATTCGTGGATTTATATCACGGAGTTTCATCCCGGCTACGTGAACACTTGACCAGACTGGAACTGAATTGCGAACATCGGAAAAAAGTTGGCGCAAATTACTAGACTATTTGGGATTATTCAACTATCCGTGGATATCTCGGGATTGAAGAGAAATAGGAAAATTTTCATTACTATCTTTTTTGTAGATCGATTTGTGGACCAGAGAAAAGATTTTTTCTGAAATTTCGATATCTGTCGTCGTTTAGGAGATATTCGAAGATAATTGGAGCTGAAATCAACGCAGATGTCCATTTATCGACTCATCAATTAAAATTGTTACTACAATGATACATCACGACGGAAATAATAAAGCTACTGTTGATATAAAACAAAGAAGACATATGTTCCATCGAAGAAAAATAAATTGAAATTGAAAAATTGAATATTTATCTTCACGCATTGACTGCGATAAAATCATATAATTCTTGAAAATATCTTCCTTTCTGAAAACGAAACACCAATGACGCGGAAACAGAGGAAACTCTTTATTATTTCCTCTAAAAATTCCTCGAGATCTTGACTGATTGATACCTCAATAGGAAAACCCAACATCCAATTTAACATTACGTCACGGCACGTGATAAATCAAGAGTTTGCATAACACGATAACCCGGATAAATGTTGAAAGATCCTTAATATTTTGAAATAAAAAATAAAACAACTTATTCCACAGAGCGAGGTGAATCGATCCTCGACTGATACTTTACCTGAAGTCTCTCCTTGAGCTCCAATGCTCATACAGCTGACGGATGAGTTGGCAAGACCCAGCCTCTGTCCCAGATAATACTGGAATCTCAGGGTATCGATTAAAGTGCCACTTCCAAGGACTCGATTCGATGGAAATTTTGACAGCTTCCAAGTGATGTAGGACATGACATCAATGGGCTGAGTGACAACCAGCAAAACAGCACGACAAGCAAACTTGGCAATGGCAGGTACAATTTTCCTGAATATCTCGACATTGTGGCGGATATTGGGCCTCTCCAGTGGGCCAGTCTCACCAATAGCTATTACTACAACAGCTGATTCCTTCACCATGGTTATATCTGTTAAATAAACCAGTGGTAGTCAACAAAAATAAACATAGAGTTGAGACAAAACGAGGTGGACTTAATGAAGACACGAGGAGATTAAGATATTCTAATGTCCCTTTCCAACGGTATTTGAGAGAAGCTGTTGAAGAAATCGTGTGTATACATTTTCATTCCGAGAATACTATCCCCTTGGTCTTTTTCAATCCCACCGAGGATTTTACAGGCTTCCTCACATTGTCAACCGTGAAATCATCATTTTCGTCACGAACTCTGATCTAGATACGCTCCAATGTTTATTTTTCTGTTTCAACATCGGAAAACACCAGTAATAATGGGGTTTCTGGAATTCCCATGGTTTTGAGGAAATTTCAAATTTACTTGACACTTTTTTTTTTGGGGTACGCCAGGTAAGAAACTGATTAAGATATTCGGGATATTTATGGGACAGGACGAACCCTGAAGATTTAGTTTTGCATCAACTGGTGAATCTCGCATAAATTAAAAAAGGCAACAGTATGAATAATAAAGAATTCCACCTGAGATATTTGGAAGGGAGATTGTGCGATTAAATTGTTCTTCTTTCACAGGGGATCAGACTTTTGACGATTTCCGTCGTTTCAAGTGCTGGATAAATAGATCGGTATAAATAGGTAATCCGGATGATTCGAGGGGGGAGATAAAAGCTGTAGCTTGTGGGGGTTTTCTTCAGGTATTGAAGAGGAAGGAGGAAAGAAGAACGGGTGAGAGATCGGTTGACGAGATTAGTGAAGAATGAGTGGGGACGAATGGACCTGGTGAGCGTGTCTTTCCATCGTCCGAAGAATCGTGTCCTGACCACTGAGCTGTCTCTCTGCCTTTTTCCACGTAGATAAACCCTCGACGCGACGAGCGTGATCCGTTAAAACGACCAATCCTGCACCCGTTGATAGGACCAAGCCCTTGGAATTAAAAATAAACACCGGGGAATCGACATTCTTTATTTCAAAGTCATCGACGAGCTGGGGAAATGCAGGTGGACCCCTGTCAGGTGTCATTTGTCGTTTCATATTAGAATTTTGGGATTTTCAGAATTTCGGAAAATTCAACAGCTTGAGGGGCTGAAGAAGATTGAACAATTCATTTTTCAGGGTGAGGGATGAGGGGAGAATAATTAGAGAAGACATTAGGAATCCATGGATTGATTATAATCAATTATATAGTTAAATTATGTAGTTAATATTATATTATATCAATTACAATTAAAAACCGTCTCAAAAAAATTTCTCATTCATCCAAAAAATTCGAGAAAATTGCAATTTTTGTATTGAATCATACGTAATTTCAATAGAAGCTTGAGTTTCCCATGCATCATAGATTGTACAAACATTGATTAGTACCTGTACTTTTATTTAAAAGAAAAGAGTTCTTAAAACCGCTCCTTTCTGTAATTGTATAATTTCCCTCATTGCGATGTACCCAGGGGAGTAAAAAAATGTGGATAAAAAAAATCGGGAGAAACAGGTGAATGAGCTTGAGGGAAAAGATTTGGGGAATCCTTACCGGCTGTACCACTGACCAACGGATTCCCCAGGAAGATGCCAGCGTGCCGGATGTCCTCGGCCTCGGCCTCCGCTCGTGCCGCATTCTTGTCGATCAGACAGACTTCGCTCGCCATTCTCTGTGCCATTTTGCCGACAGATTAATTGCGGTAATTACCCAATATTTTTATGTATCCCTCTCTTATATTGTTATTTTTACCATTCACATACTTGCATGAGGATAGCAATCGCACAGGCAATGCCAACCTTTCCAGTTCCAACGACCGATACCTTCAGCCTGTGAGGATATGTATCGCAGGGGCTCAGCTGATTAGTAATCAAAGCATTTTTCGTGGTCGTTGTTATCGGTCCCCTGTCAACCTGCAGTGAAAATCCCACGTTAATAATAATCATCAGGAAAATGGAAAACATGGAAATTCTCTTCACGTTTTACCTGTGAGTCATCCGGAGTTTCAGGGCATTTTGCATCGGCATTGACAGTAAGCTCTTCCTCCATCTTAACCTATTCGGGTGAAAGGAATTCTCTAGGCGATGAAAAATAATGGGAAATGCCGTGTTGCATAATTATTAGACTCTTGGATAACAAAATACTTCATTCACACTAAAATTTTAGACCGGACGTCGTCGATGATAGGATTGATCATTTGGATTTAAAAAAAAGGATTACCGTCTTTTATTTTGTTTAGGCGTTTTTATAAAAAATAATATAGTTAACGCCCTCTTATTGGTCCTCCTCTCGTTAGAATTTATTCGTTTTTCTCAGTACCTGGAATTAATTAAAAAATCAATCGAAAGTGAACCCGCAACACATTTCTTTAATCACGCACCCTCGTTACTCCACCGTTACACCAAAACAAATCGGGTGGTCCATCGTTTATTCTCAACCTGTTCTCGTATACGCAATCCAGTTCTACTTATCTCGTTATGCATATTAGTTTTTGCTTTTTTATTTGTTCATGTGTTTGGACTGTATGAGACTAGTTATACGGTTGATACAAGAGAGGAGAGGAAAGCAGGACAGGATATTCCACTTTTGTGTAATTAAAAAATCTGGTGCAGGTATTATTACAGAATTTTTTACAAGAAAATCAAAATCATTATTCAATAGCATAATTGATTGATTGATTGATTGATTGATTGATTGATTGATTGCTAATTATAGTTTAGATAAACATTCTTCAAGTCGTTAACACATTTCGAAAAAATATATATCAAAGATCAAATCGAATCCCAATTGCGCAATTATTATCAGCAGAGTAATAAATTTTTATTAAAAAATAAGCGTTTTTATCCACATTAGACTGATTATTTATTTTCAATCCCCATTGATAAAATTGAATAAAAAACGTGCAAGAAGATACAAAAGAAGAGAATTGTATTAACATGCGAATTAAAGGAGTCGTCGATAAAGGACGAGTGCAATTTATGGTAAGACCTTGAGTGCGCGTATCGATAATAATCGGAAGCGCCGTCGTATTTTTTAACGGGTCCGAATTTTTTCGATGGCGATCAGTTCTCCACCTCAGGATCCCAGGTATTGGCCACATGGTGGCCTCCCTCGGTGCCGATTTTTTACATCGCACGTGGGTCCACCGACAGGTTTGCTCGGGGTATACCAATGGCATTCAATTTTAACATTAATAATCACTGAACAAAAATGACGAGCAAATCTCCTCCTCCCCCCTCCATCCAATCCCCCACCAGATCGACAGATCGATACCGCGAATGCGTGCCGTAACCATTCAGACTCTCTGATTTTTTTCATTCTCATCCTCTCAGCCCTTTATGATGCGAGATAGAATCTCACAAACCTCAAGCCCTTACTGGCCCATAGGTAGCTGGTAGATACAAATGATTCTCTCAGCTCGCACCAAAAGTTATATTGAATCGCGTCAAATAATATACGAGCCAATAATGTACGCAATCAGCGGTACAATTATCTGCCTTTATCCTCGATTCTTATCTGCGCGAGTGATAATAAAAAAATTGTCGGGGTAAATTAAAAGGCGATATCCTCGGTGCAAATCATTATTTACGTGATTTACCCTCGGCCCTTGCTTCATGCTCAGTGTCAATAAATTCAATGATCGATAGCAATCTGAAGATCATATTCACTTATTTCGAGGAATTTGTTAAGATGTTTTTGGTAATAATTTTTTGTTGTATTTTTTATTGAAATTATGATTGTTAATTGATTTAAGTGTAAATTATGGATAATCAATTGATATTCATCAATACATTATTTATTCATTAAGAAAAACAATTGTTTTTATTAACTGGTTTTATAATAACTCGCGTATTTTAATGTTTATTATTATTGAAAAGTCATTATGGAGGGGGTTAGAATATTTATAATAAGAGCATAAACAAATTAAAATCTAAATCATGAGGTGATATAAATAAAAATAAAGGTGATGGTAATAAGAGCAATAGAGATAATGAAGATAATGAAAATAATCGGGATAATGAACCGCGAGTGTATATTTTTTGTTGAATGAATTTTTTGCAATTGTTTTGCAAAAAATGGGATGAAAAATCCGCTGGTCTTGCTACAATGTTGTGATGTTCTCGGACTGATAAAAATAAATCTGATACACCTAGGGATAAGATTATAAAGGAAATACTATTGACAAGGTTGTCATTGATATATTATAGATGTTACTCCGGTGTTTTTTTTTTTTTTTAAACTTTGAGGAAACCGAGGAGTAAATGGCATCGTGTGAACGACATGGCGATAAAAAGTTGGACTACAAAGGATAAAGGGAGTCCTCATGCTGGACTTGCATGCCGCAGATACATAGACTTGTATATAGACCACTGTATATACGGGTAAGTGAGCGTTTGCCTTTGCACGCGGAATTTTAATTGGCTATTTGTTTGCCACTGGATTTTAGACATCCACTGGGGCCATTGGCCATTGTTCTCATGCCAATAGAGCCGATCCTCCAGTGGTTCAAAAGCCATTCTTTATTTCACCCCAGTGGATATTCCTGTCTAGCTCGACTCAAGCAATTTTCCGAATTTTTATCGTCATCACTGCAGGGAGAGAAAAATTCAATGGAAATTACTAGGAGAAGAACGTCAAAATTACGGTTCGAACTGGAATCCGCGAGTGAAGTGATGTTCAATAAAAAGTGGGAGTTGGAATTGAAATTGGATGAATCGTCACGGGAATTTTACCATTTGTACCGTAAAAATTACCCACCAGTCTGATGACGTACCGCTGGGTTGACAAATCATTGCGTCATTTTTTCCCAACGATCGAGAAATTTTACGGAATAAAACGCAGACACAATACACCAGTTCATAAAAATCGTTGAATGTTCATGAATTGTTTATTTTTGAGGCACAACAAGTCGAGAATTTTCAGTGAGATCTTACTTGTTCGGGTAAAATTACGTGACAATTTCATACTTTCTTCAGTGACGAGCTTGAGAAATAACTTCAAGTTTCAGATTTATTTTCTCCCATTCCCATAAAACTATGCAAATAGTATAATTTTTCCTGAATATTTATAAAATATTAAACAAACATAAACATTTGATTTTTCCCGAATATCTGCTCCAGTATTTGTCCCCGTACACCCACACGCAGTTCTGTACTACTTTCCCGATAATATCAATTCCACAAGCATTAATAATATAAATTAACAAATGAATAATCTTAATAACAACCGAGTTGTAAAATGTGACAAAACTTTTATCAGTACTACTCCGTTATTTATATTATTATCATTGAGCTGGGGGAAGTAATTCCAATGATAATCCATGCTTTATCGATATTTTGCGATATAATGTACACACATAATGGTGGTATAATGTAGAAAGACGAGCGTTTCCCACCCGAGTTGAGGTGCACACGCATAAATAACAAACATCCGCACACTGGTGCACGTCTCTTTCGTTGGCTCTGGCATTTGCAACCTTCAACGCGGCTCCAATGGTCCAGCCCTCGAGGAACAAGGAGAATCCAGCATTTTACTTCCTAGACACTCACAGCTCGCTGAAATATCACGGTTAACTGGTATATCGTATGTACCGGTATGAACCGTGTATCCATGACTTTTACATACCCTATGTGCTATGTATTCCGTACAATAATCCCTTGGCATCGTCTCCCCCTGGACTGCCTCCCCCCGCAACGAAATATATATTAGAATATCTGGAACAACTTGGAAAATATTACAAGTTAAATATGAATTATTTAGGGTTACGTCAATTGCTGCAATTATTGATTTTTAATACACGCGTTTTTCGCGCGGAAATTCGCGCGGGAAATCTATATTTAAAAGTGACAGAATGGAGGAGTCAATTTTATATAGTTATTTAATTAGAAGAAAGTATGTGTATATAAAGTATATAAAGTATGTATAGTTATTTAATTAGAAGAAAGTACTTTGTAGCTACTGGATTCTATTAGTTATCGAATAAAATTCCTTGATGCTATAATAAAACATTATAAATTCGAAACTGGAGTTTCTAGATTCGCAAAAGGAGTTGATAAATCCTAGAAATCTTCTTCAACATAAAAAAAATGTCTCGCCTTAAAAAACGCATTTATTAATCCTCAGACATAATGATAAAATAAAAACTAGGAAAAAATCAAGGATTAAAAAAATTATCCTGATTATTCATTGGTAAAAATGAATTTATCTGGATTTATCTCTGTGTACAATTCACTTTTCCCAATCTCTCTCTTTCTAAAATATCCTCGACTTTCCGATTCAATGTAAATTTCAATTCCATTACAATTAAAACAATTTCCGAGAATTTCTCACCCAGTATTTGACCCAGAATTTCCATTACATCCCGCAATTTCCGGATTTTACCAATGCATCACAAACTTTTCAATTTCCCCGCGCATTGATTTATTCGTCTCATTTTTTTTTCTCACTTTATCGAGCAATTTTTTTGGTGGATGCACATCGGAAGGGGCGAGGCCGTTGTGCACAATTGTTTATGCCCGTGTCCCGCCCTATCGGGACGCATCGGATACACACACGCAACGCCATAAAAAAAGGGTGAAAAAAAAAGAAAGAGAGAGAGAAGAGGTGGAAAAAAGGGAGATACGCACTATAATGCCAGATGAAGGAGAGAAGAAGACACTGTGGCGTCATATCTCGAGGGATAGTCGAAACCACACACGGCCCATTCGTTACCGATGGTATGTACCCCCTTGTGTATCTCAGCTCATGGGGGACGTTCTCGTGGAATTTATATACTCGGGCTTCATTGTATACCATGTGCATCACGAGATTTATAATATCACCATTTTTACGGAAGAACCATTACTCTCCCTCCTCCCATGAAAATCTATTTTGAATTATTCGAGAAATTAGTACGGATACGCGAGAGCGCGGAGAGACAGATGATTGCAGCATTTTCGATTATTACAATTGCAATGTGTGCAATCATGCCAGTACTTTCTTCACTTGCGCATGCATTACACTCGGAAAGACTCCGAAAGGACTGTACTGGTAGAAAGATTATTTTAATTTCAGTCACAGTTTTATGAATTTATAATTATGGGAGGAATCGTTGAGTTTTAATTGAAAACGTTTTCTGAATTTATTATTCGTATTTGAAATTTGGAGCGTTGAGGTTTTGATGGATTTTTTTATGAAGTGTGATTGACTTTTCGATTGATTGGAAATCTAGAGAAGTTAATGACTAGGTTTTCAACAATTTCATTATTTTTCAGTGGAAAAAAGGGTAATTTTTTTAATTTAGTAAGGAAGTGAGACTGAGATGAGGTGACATGAGTATTAATTAAGTTTTTTAACAATATCTTCGAAACTAACGGATATATCGAAATTTTTATAATTACATTTGTTGTAGAACTAAATTCTCTCCACAAAAAAGGTCATGACAAAAATTTCGCCATCTTTCTTAGATTCTGAGATATTCATCAAAAACCAGTCAATATTCAAAGGCGGCGTATCTCCTTTCACCACTTCGCTTCTAAATAAAAAAAAATCCATAAAAAATCGTAGATATTCCCTACAATTAAATCTAGAGTGCACTCCATGGTGAAATCGATCCGGTGATTGATTATCCCGGAGGTAATTACTGAGAATGATTTTTAAGAGTTGGTAGTCTTTTTCATTACGATCAATTTCAAAACGAGAAATCTTTTCTTTCTCTGTGGCGATCTGAATGTGGAAAAGAAGCAATAATTGAGGGGGTTATGAAAAATGCTGGGTTTTTAATTTTTTTTTTCTATTTTTTGTATCGCACATGAGATTGCAAGAAGTGTCGTAAAGTTATGCTGCAGTCATTCGGCATATTATATGATGTACGTTATGTACATCCGTACATATCGAAGCCGGGGTGGTATGGGGCTCATAATACAAACCCTATACGTAATTACCGGATCGCAAGGAAGCTTTATGACCGCGTACACCTTGGGTTTTAATTTTCTCGAGGCGGACAGGGCACCGAGAAAGAGAAATTGCGAGAGAATGAGAAAAGAGGCCACGAGCAAGATACAATTCTCCTCGTACTTCAGATGAAAAACCATTTCTAAATAATAGAAATACCGCAATTAATCAAAATTGTTCACCGAACTCGTGATGCGCAAAAAATTCAATTAGACGGGGAGAAGAATCTCATGGAAATTACCAGAAAAAGAACGTTAAAATTACGGTTCGAACTGTAATCCGCGAGCGAAGTGAAGTTCAATAAAAAGTGGTAGTTGGAATAGAAATTGGACGAATCGTCACGGGAATTATACCGTTTGTACCGTAAAAATTACCCACCGGTCTGATGACGTACCGCTGGGTTGACAAGTCATTGCGTCATTTTTTCCCAACGATTGAGAAATTTTACGGAATAAAACGCAGACATAATACACTAGCCTCATAAAAATCGTTGAATGTTCATGAATCGTTTATTTTTGAGGCACAAGTCGAGAATTTTCAGTGAGATCTTACTTATTCGGGTAAAATTACGCGACAATTTCATCCTTTTTTCAGTGATGAACTTGAGAAATAACTGAACGTTTCAGAGTTATTTACTTCCATTCCCATAAAACCCCGAAAAACTATTCCTCATTTCAAATTATGCGAATCGTTCCGTAATTTTTACTGAATATTTCTCTCCGTGCATGCCGCAAATTTCTTATCCACCATAATTATTCATATCACATTATTTAATATCAGTTAATTCCATTTGTATTTGCAGAGATAAATAAATGGTCCCATATAAAGTCCCGCGCAAAATTCGAAGTGTTCGGAGTGCATAAAATGCGAATTGTGGGAAATCTAGTCACGGGTTTGGCGTCATTTTTTCTCTGTGAAAAGTCCTTCGATTCTGTGAATTTCATTTAAATAAGAAATAAAAATGGCGGTGTTTATATACATATATAGGAGCCACCGTGGACGCACAGTAAATCCTTAGCGGCGAACAAAAGAGACACCAAGCAATATCAAGTGGCACTGACTACTCTCTCGATCTCCACCATTTATTTTCGTGCTTCGAGATATCGCTGGTTTTTTACCTTCTTTCATGTTAAAGGAATACAATGCAGGGACATCAATCTAATGAAAATTTTATACCCCTGTGAGCACATCCTCCGAGAATTCGTGGGCTAGATAATCATTCCTAGACTACAAAGCCAATTCAATGAACTTCAATTAAATCATTATGAAATTTCAGACAGAGCGAGAGAGATACCCTGAAAATTTAATTAATCACCAGAATTTTAGTTAATTTATCTCGATTTATAATTTGTGAATATAATGTGAATTTTTACTGTCGAATTGCAGATTTTTATTTAAATTAATTATTTCAGGATTTTTTCTTTTCGGAAATCGCTTTTACTTCTATTTCTATAAAAAATTTAAACGATTTTTGAAACATAATTATGAGTTATTAATAATTTATTTATAATTATGACAATTCGAAATTTCTCACAACGCACATCAAGCTGTTATAATTAATTTAAAAAATCGTAGAAAAATCGGATGAACTCAAAATGTTGCTATTCTTCTGGAATTCCTACAAAAAAATAAATACCCACAACAACGCGAGGAAAACTTCACAAATGATTCTCCCACAATTACTCGCAAAATCATTCCATCCCATCCATCAATTAAACAATCCATAAATTATAACAATTCCAAATAACCTGATACGAAAAAACATGATTACATAATATAAAAAATTGAAAAAAAAAATCCCCCCCAAATAAATAATCCATATCAGTACCAACTAAATACTTATTGACCGACAAGAATGCGAAATATAAAAATCTCAACAATTTCTGTGTACCTAACCCGTCCATAATTTATCACATAAACGATAAAATATTGACGATCAGCGGATAGCAGCCTCCCCTTCGCCTAGTATATTCCACCATTAACCATTAGCATTTATATGAATTCTGAATAACCGTTGGGATGAGACGTGTGTGGATAGCGGAATAAAATAGTTAAAAATTTTCAGTAAATCCATACCCGATATAAAAGAAGGAAAATGTATAAAGAGGAAGCGATCGAGTGGATCGGCACAAAGCCCGAGGAATACCAGTATAAAGAGGTGAAAAAGGGATAAAGATGGAGAGAGCTATCGCTCGGAGATGAATTATGTTAAACGCCTGTAAATACATGTATGCCAATGTGCAATGTTGGGTTTAAAAGAGGGATGCATATTCTCAGTCACAAGACACCGCGTACCATTCATCTTATCGATTTATATTAAATCGCCTCGGCAATGACCTGACATACGCTCTAAACTCCACAGCATAGACCACCAGTTCATTTTCTTGTCTCTCTTACATTTTTTTATTGAAAATGTATATCGTCCCTTGACGTAACTTTTCGTTTTGTTTTTTCCATCATCTTTTTATGGTATATATGTATGTACTTTTTCGGACACAAAATGTCCTCAAAAACTGCTGTGATGTTACCAAATATGTGTAAAGAGCCTAATCGGCTATATATGGATAAATAAATAATAATAATATATCGTCCCTTGACTATCGTATCGTACGCTCCAACCATCGACTCTTGAATTTTTATATAAATATAAAATAATAAATAAATTCTCCCCTCAATCAATTAACTATTGCAATATCGTAATCATTATTTAATTATTAATCGAATTATTAATTATTATTATTATTAATTGAAGAGACAAACGTGGAATTCCATTTTTATTTAGAGTCTACGTATTAATAATAATTTTTGTCCGTTAATTAAATAGGGTATTCACACTAGTTATCGTGAAAAATAATCATTATGTACATGTAACAATTAAATAAATATTTCATTCGATAATGTCAACATTACTGATTAATGCCCTCTTTTTATTTTTATTAAATTGATTATTAATTGAAAATTTATTATTTATTTTCGTATGGATTATTGTTCCGTTGGATTTTTAATGTTTATTATTATTGTTTTCATTTTAAAAAAGATAAAAGAGGGAAAATGAAAAAATGGAAAAATGGAAAAATGGAATGAAATGGAAAAAATGATGAGAAATCACGGAAAATCAACAAAAATCCAATGCCCTATGTGAAAATGCATAAACATATGTACATCGATTGGCAAGTGCAGTGATAAAAGAGGGTACAAATAAAATATGAGAATGAGAGAAAAAAGTAGGTTGAATGCATAACGCATGGCATAATGCAGAAACTCTGGGGTCTCTGGTGATTTATACAGAATCATATCTCAATCCGAATGTCTTCATTTTTAACGCACAACTGCGGTGCCGTTTTACCCCCTTGTACTTTCTTCTTCATATCCGGGCATGACACACACCGCCGGCAACGATGAGATAAAATAAAAGAAAATTAATGAAAAAAAAAGGGGGGGGGGGCCCAGGGTTTTGAGATAACTCACTTCATCTTTTTCTCTATTTATTAATCTCTCCCTCTGACTCACTGTGAATTTCAGGAAGAAGCAGTTTAATTTCAACCAGCCGAGTCTCTCGCACTTGCAGAGTGGACACAGCAAACAAATGGAGGAATGAAAGAATGAGTTGAGAAAAAATAAATATTAAAAGTGAGTGAAGTGCCTTGGAGGGCCTACGCAGTTTTCAACTCGTACTCTGGGGGATACACCAATGATGGAGAATTTTGCTACGGTGAATATATATTGCAGCAATATGTGTGGGATGATGAAATTTTCGACGACTTGTGGTTTTCTTCAGGGGGGTTATATTTATTTGACAGTCACAGCAACTTCATCTGTCTCGAGAGAACATCGAGTTAAATTTTTATATCAACTTGGACTTTTTGGAGATGAGATTGAGATTCTGGAAACTCATTTTCAATAGATCCTTAATGTTCACCAGTCTCTGACGTTTTACCGGCACAAGCTTCTTCTTCTTCTTCATTTTTTAAATTCTTTTCTTTTGCCTCTATCTCTTCAGCTCCTCTTCGTGTACTTATGATTTTTTTTCTGGCATTTTCAAGAGCACCGGAGTCATCACGTGGTGCTGTGTCTAGGCGCTTCCTCTTCAGTCGAGGACTTTCCGAGTGGATCCACCACTCATCATTGCACAATCAGACGTCTTTCGTGGACTTGTGAGGACCACCAGTCCAGTCATTAATCGTCAAGAACGTTCGTTAGTTTTCTGGAATTTTTTATGCACTTTTGGTATTTATTGTGTCTCGTTATGTTAATTTAATTGGAAGGTTAAATTAAAAGTCATTCTAAGAAATCAGGAAATTACTGGCATACACTGTTGAATTTTTTTTCAATAGCGAAATTGTTGTAAAAAATGAGTTTTCTGTATTTATTATTAATAATATTATTCTATAGTGCACAGAAATATTTTATATTTCATCTAAATATATTCGATTTTCGATGAATATCGATGAGAAATCGATTTTCACACGATTCTAATAACAATTATGAATTATAATATTTATATTAGGTATGTAAACACTATATAGTATATAAGATATTTAAATAAGGTATAAAATATAATTGTTTCAAGTATTTATTCTGTTAAATTCTGAAATTTGTCTTTCGCTTGTCAAAAAAAGACATAATTTCTCTCTTTATAAAAGTCCATAAAATTATTTTCAACACTTTATTGACGAATGCAGACTTTGACAGTGATCCAAGATTTACAGGTGTGTAAACCGTGTCCTGAAAAGACAGGGGGGTAAAAATGATTACCCCTGAAGCCAATGGCTGGGTGTTAAAATTCGAAGATAAATTATCTTTGATTACATTCGGAAGGAGTCCCAGGGTAGAGGTTTAGTGGAGAAATATATAAAGAAAAATTCTGAAGATAGTGCGAAAGGGAGGGATTGCTGCAAAGGGCACCGTCCAGGCATTAAACGTCACTCGGTTCCATCGTAAACCAAAAGCTCATGCTGACCACCGGTCAACGCACCTATTTGCGCTACACAACTGCACCTTCAACTCTTCTCTACCAACTATTCGCAGATAAAATCCTCTCCCCAGTGGGAATGCATACCTCTATAACTCGACAGATTCACGCGAGTTATGCCGAATAAAACGCATGCACTCAGAGAAAAATTCAGTCAATTTCTTTAAAATACTCTCTTGAAACTAACAAATAAAATGAATTAATTCATTGCGAGTCCTGAATATTGAATCGAATCAATTTGTTTAAAACAATTTGTTGTTGAAGAATTCAAATGTGAAATTCTGTAGCAAAGTGGTAAATTAGAACAAGTGCATTTTTTTCGCGGCCGATTTTTAGCCGATATCTCGATATTGAGGAGAGATACCAATTTTTTTATGGATATCTTTTTTGTAGCTCTCATCTTTTTCTGTATAAAATGTTCATATAAAAAATTCGCTCAGATCCTTCAATTCCGAGATATTGACAAAAAACCTGACCTCGAAAAAAATGCACTTATCCTAGTCTACCACTTCGTTACTGAATTAGCATTTGTTAATTAATAACTAATTAATCATAGATTATGCCTTCAACTTCAACACATAGCCAATTTTTCCTGCATTGTTGTTAATAAAAAATACAAATTTGTTCCAATAAAATATAATAACAAATTATTACACTTATTTAATTATTCCTTTGAGGTCATCGATCCGGGGCTGACAAAAAAAGTCAGAAGAGGGAGAAGAAGATAAAAATAATCATCTTGAAATAATAAAATGTTACATGATGCTGTTAATTAAGCGCGATGGATACCTTATGCGAACGAGCAATGGCTAGAGTCAATCGTGCCAATCGACGCTCTCCCTTGATAAAAATTCCACAGATTCTTTCCAGTCCCTCGGATTACAGGTACTCAATACCTAATGCATCGCATACAAAAGGTGTCTCCCAGGATAAATAAATAAAAAAAATATAAATCGCCAGTGTAAAAAGGTAATCGTCGTTTTTCTGGTCGTAATGAAATGCACTACAAACTAAATAAACAAGTACGTCGGGGCATTATATACTGCTTCATTGAATCCCTATGTATTTTCTATCCATGTATCAATATACGTATAATAGGGAGAGTGAATTTATCCTGGCCAAGGTGGACATTTATAAATGTATTTTGCTGAGTGTGAATAAGTTGCAGGTGACCAACGCACAATGGTGAGTCACTTTGCAATAATTTTGAGCTGTCGTTATTTTTTTATGGATTACAGAGAATAAATGTTTAGTTGAATCTTTAAAAATTCAACTATCACATTGTGGTAAAAAGTTAATTGATTTGAGTAATCATCGATCATTAGCGAAATGAATTATTCAAGACAGCAAAAAATCGACACAATATTCACACATTGTCGATATATTATTGATTTTCCTTCTGTATTAATGACGCATTAAGTGTCTATCGAATAATAATTATTTAAGAGCATCTGTGGCTAGTTTTCTTTCGACATAATTGGGGCAATTATTTTCTGATTATTACTGACGTGCTTCTGATTTTTTATTAAATATTGAGATTTGTTTCGTTGATTGCGGTTTCGCAATTGCACTGATCTGACAGCCTGACAAACTTTACAAAGTTGATTTATTAATTCATATATTTTAACTGCCTGGAATTGTGACATGTTATGAACTTCGTCTTATCGCCTAATAGTGCGGCAATCGCTATTTGTAAATACTGGAATGGAAAACAAAAAGTACGAGTTCTTCGTGAAAAGTGAATTGTGTCAGCCAGAGAAAGTGTAATTGAAAGTGTATTCTAATATTCATAATTATTCTAATCAAATATTTTACGCGATAATTTAAAAAAATACAAATGGCAAATAAAAATATTATTTGTCTAATTGTTTTTACATTTTTACAACTCTGACAAAACGAGATATTTTTATTATTTTTAATATTTAATTGTTGTACTTGAGGTAGTCACGTATGTTAAATAATAGAAATAATTTACAAGTAATTTCTCTCGAATATTTACGCCAGGATTAAATAATTTCTTCAGACTGTTTTTTATTCCTCAAGGCTGAAGTTCAATGAAGTTGGTAATGAATAATTGTCGCCATGAGTTGACACGCAATGCTAGTGATCTCAGTAGATTTGCATTTTTTACTTAACCAGTTGATTAGTCGATCAGAAGCATCATACCCAGCAATTAAATATCTAGACATGCGCTTTGAATATCATTAATATAGTGTAAGACAATACCAGGAAACTTGCCAAGTATTATAACACAGCGAGTCGTATTCGTGGATGAGCAATAAATTGACTTGATTGAAAATTGTGCCAAGCAATCTGAAGATGAGAAAAATGATGAATGAAGGCCAGCGAGAATTAACTAGTTTCCCATCAATCTTGTTTATTCAAATAACAATTATATCGAGTGCAATTGATTTTTGTTATTGTAAAACCAAAGAAGATTTTTAGAGTTCAAACGGTAATTGAGGAATTTATTTATTGACAAGTGTTTGGTGGAAATTCAAACAAATATTTATTTTATTAACGAACCTTTGAGTTTATGAAGTTCAGAAATTCGCAAACTGAATATTGAGTTGTTTTCCACTTATCATTCGACCAGATCTGCAATTAATAATGATAACCGCTACATGAAACTCAAAATATTCATTTATTCGTGGAGATGTTGATAGACTTGATGAATCATTTTACAGATTTACTCAGAATGTTGTATAATTTTAAACGTTGGGAAATGACGCGTTAACCATTTACACAACATTTCTCTTCATTTATCATGTACATGAGGAAAAAACACGCGAATCGTTATTATTCTTTTCTCCACCGCGAAAATTGCGTTTGAAAAGACGATGCGATGAATTATAAAGAAATAAGAGATATTTCTTCAATCGCCAGAAATAATCCGTTGCATTTGATAAATTTTTAATTAATTAATGGCATATAAAAAAATATCATTCTGCTGAATTATTTATGTGCACACTCCCTTTTTTTTATTCAACAAAAGGGGAGTAAAGTGCGACTTATAATCTCTAGTCTCATGATTTTTTAATTAACGTTCTTAAAATTTTTTCTTCACCTTAATTAATATACAGACGCTCCCTTTTTTGTTTTATTCATAAAATTTGGGAATCCGGAAAAGTGGAAAACCAGGAAAGTCCACGGGGATAATTAGCGTGATGAAACGATACTCAGATTGTCTCGAGGAAAAATCTCATACGGGGAATGAAAAATTGTGCCGCCTATCGAAAGTCTAGTCTTCATAACGTCTCGTATCGTACACCAACGCACGTCTTATCATTCAAGCTCCGAAAAATAAATTATCGATAATCAGTGTATCATAGTTATAGTTTGAAATGACACTGACAGCATCCATTCGTATTAATTTCATCATGCGAGTGCTCCCAAGTTTTCAAGTATAAAATATTTTCTCCCCAAATTTATTCTTATATTTTATACTCTTTGATAAATATTAATCAGTCAGTGCGGAAAATCAATTGCAATGACTTTCGAAGAACAACCTAATGGTGAGTGCCCAGAAATAATTTTTAAGACACATCTAGAGTCTAAAAATGACAATAAAATTGATATAACATTCTCCTGGAAATTCGTAAATTAAAATTGTTCACTTGCAATTAATTTTTTTGTTAGAACTACACAATTTTTATTGACGTTTACAATTTTCCAATTGCCAATAAATAATCCCTGAAAATCCTCACATTTTATTTAAAAAACGTAATCCTCCCACAATTCTATAATAAATTATTCTGTAAATTACTCTCCGCCCGAAAAAACAACTTCAATGAAATAAAAAAAATGTTCAAAATGTATATTCGTCTCTAGATGCCTTGTCAAAGGAGCGATCCATCGATACAGCAATCGAGCTAGCAGGTATTGTACCAAAAATCGATAATAAAAGGATAATCGAAGCAATAATTAAACAATTCCTTGACAGGAACCGGAAGGTTCACCAAAAAAGTCGTGGCGATAGGTGCATTAATCGTCCTAAATGCATCATTCGTGACGACCAGTATAAGTCTGATATTCCCAGCAGCTTCTTGCGATTTTAATTTAAGTACCCTAGACCAGGGAGTAATAACAGCAACACCTCTTCTAGGTAAGAAAAGTATTAAAAATTCTAGATAATCAATCAATCGAATAATAAAGTTTTCTATTTTTGGCTACACGTGTGTTTGCATGTTCTGAGGCTAGTGATCCGTCTCATCGACGATTTCTATTTACTATACCTCATTTGCTTAAGATAAAACGAAATAATTTTATTCACACATGTGTTTTTACTTCAGGTATGATTTTTGGGTCCTATTTCTACGGGTGTCTGGCTGATTTGAGTGGACGAAGAAAGGCCCTGATTGTTACTCTATTCTCACAGGGATTATTCGAGGCTCTATCAGCTATTGTATCGAATTACTGGGGATTCTTGGCTTTTAAATTCCTCAGTGGATTTTCGTATGTTTCTAGGATACTCTGCCTGCTTCGACTGAATTTTTTAATAGAAAATCTAGGGAATTCGATGGAAAACTCGACTGGATTTCCATTTAACTTTCCGGCTTTTCTCTTTCAGTAAGACTAAGGGCATAATCGAACAAATCAATAGAATTCCATTTTAATATTTCTATTCTACTTTAATTTATAATTATAATTCATTCTGCTGAGATATTTCACTCGTCAATTTTTTCCGCTCAAATTTCCTGAAACCCGATTTTTTATTTTTGTTATGAAATAAAAAAAATGAGTAAGACTTTGAGGTGTAGAAATTCTACTGGAAATATATCGAAATTTTATTTAGTTAATGTTTTTTATTGGAGATTTTTAAGTGATTTGTTAGCAACAAATGGAAAGTTCAATTGAAATCCAAAAGAATTCTCTAAAGAATTCGTTAGGTTCTTCTATTAAATTTGTTTTTTCATTTAAATTATTCAATTTTTTTATGTAATTAGACTGATTGCACAAAATGGAGTGGGATACCCGTATGTCGGCGAATGTTTACCACCGAAATTAAGATGCAAAGTACTTTGTGCTTTAGAAGTCGCGTGGATAGTGGGAACAATGGTGTTACCAGGTACTTTTATATAATTGTTTATATTTAAAGTACCTCAGCTTTCAAAAATTCGATTTCAGCAATCAAATTTAATTTGGTTATACCGCTGATTCGATTGAAAGATGGAAAACTCGTAGGCAATTTTTAATTAACAATTTGATTTCAGGTTTTGCTTGGGCAATTATTCCTATAGATTTAACTTACACAACTGATTTTTTTTTCTTCCATTCGTGGAGTCTTTTTGTTATATTGTACTCTCTACTTGCGCCGGGTTTGGCACTTTGGCTATTGACTTTTCCTGAATCCCCGAAGTATCTCGCCGATATTGGAGAAGATGCAAAACTTACTAGAGCACTTGAAGTTATGCATACAGAAAACACTGGGAAACCATTCAATGAATATCTCGTACGTACTTTTCTTTCTTTAATTCTTTCTGATATTTCTAATTCTTCTCTGAAAATTTCTAGGAATTTCGTCATTTCATGTTCAGAATTTCATTAAAAAATCCGTGAGAAAAGTAAATAAATTAAAACAAATCAAATAAATGCACCTTCAGCTTCAACAATGAAATTAATTTAAATTAAATAAATTTTCAATTTGCGTATCTTTAATTCTGGTTGGAGAAGGATTTGCAATTGATAAATAAAAATTTTACAGGACGCCTTAACGAAACACGATCTCCGTGAGTTTCGCGCACGTTTGGAGGCTCGGGAGAGCAGAAACCATTTTCTTTCTAAATCCGAGAGAACCGGACAGATGTGCAAAGAAATTTTATCAAACACCGCAAAATTATTGAGACCACCATTTTTTAAACAAACTGCATTTATCTGTGCACTGCAATTCTGCATCGGTTCAACGTATTTTTCCTTCACTCTGTGGTTCCCAGAATTAGTTCGAAGATTGGAGAACTTCGAGTCCATGTTCCCAGGAGAATCTGCCTGGATCTGCAGTGTTGTACCTAATGAAGTCCCCACAAACTTAACGGTAAACAATTCCCCAATTAATAATAATTTATCAACATTTCAGTAACGGAGTGGTAAAAGCCACTTGTGACTATCGACGAGTTTTCGGTGAATATCTCAGAATCTAAAGAAGATAGCCGGATTTTCGTCATAACATTTTTTGCGGAGAAAACTTAGTTCTATAATAAATATAATTACAAAAATTTCGGTATCTCCCTTAGTTTCGGAGATATCTTTAAAAAATCGACTCAGAGATAAATCAACAATTTTGTTATTGATTCCTTTTCGCAATTCAAAGTGATCTTTTATTTTGCTCTGCAGGTTAAAGCGGTGGAATGTTCACCAGAAATTCCAATGAATGTTTACATGCATACATTAATTATTAACATTGCTTGTTTACCAACAAATATTCTGGTGCCACTTTGCATAGAAAAACTCGGATACAAATTCTTCATTGGTAAATCTTCAGATATATTATCAGAAAATTCCGCATCACCCGATGTTTTATGAAACTTAATAAATAAATTATGATTCTCTTTTTTTGCAGTAACATACAACGCAGGTGCATTCTTCATCACGGCGGGATTATTTTTCGTGCGATCATCAACGCAAAATCTCATTTTATCCGCATTTTATGAAGCTTTCACCTCAGTTGGTTTAGCCCTGGTTTTAGTAGTTATTACGGAATTATATCCCACGCAGATCAGGTAAGTTACACCAATAAATACCGCCGACCTCTCATTTCTCGTTATTTTCGTAATTAAGTACTAAAAACATAAAACGGTCAATCTTCAATGGATATCTCCGAATTGAGAGCTCCTATCAAAATTTTTATAATAATCTTTTTTGCGCAGCTGATGTAGAGCTACAAAAAAGGTCATTATGAAAAATGCGCTATCTCTATCTGATTCGGAGAAATTCCTGGATAAATCGAAGAAATCGGATTTGGGTTGGAAAATTAAAAGTTGTCAATTTTTTTTTTCATTCTAGAGCAACAGCTTCGGCATTTGGCATGTTGATGGGCAGGATAGGTGGAGTCTTCGGAAATCTATTGATTGGTTATTTGATTGATAAATACTGCGGCTCCTTCGTCGTAATTACTATGGCTCAACTCTTAGGTGATTACGTATAATCCGTAGCCTTAAGATTTCAGTATTTTTTCTCATGAATACATTACTAACTCGTCTGTTCAATTTACTTCGCAGTTTGTGTCATCATCGGTTTTATACTGCCGGTAAAAGGAGAGAAAAAGAAAACAGTACCTGAAATTAGCGTACCATCTGTGTACAGAATAGACAACACGTACCTCTAGCTGATTATCAACAGTAATATATAAATTCAAATGGATCTCCATTACATCATAGTATTTTTTTAATTTTTCAAGGAATCAATCTTGAAAACTTCCGCCTAGTTTGTCATATCAATCACTCAATTTTAAATTATCAATAAAATACTATTTTTTCATCGACTCCACGAAGAACGGTTTTTCCCCTCGAGTTGAGAGATCAATTACTGCTGTACTAATGATTAATCTTGATCAACGATTATTGATTAGGATTAAAATTAATGGTGTCTAGGAAGAATTATCTCTGTTTTTCAGGGATTTTAGGGAAAAATATTGCTGGAGAATAGATTGAGAAATAATAGAGGATCTTTATCATTCTGGAATTTAATACAAGTACTCATCATCCTGAGATATAAATCATAATACAGAATTCCGATGGTTCGAGTACCTGTACTAAATTTCCTTTGTCCTTTATCTTTCAGTGAATTCTCATGATACCCTTGCGAATACCTTCCCTTGAGACACCCGATCCCACAAAAAAAGTCAAGATTATAAACAAGAATTATTTTACAATTAAACGAGGTGCGCCGGGCAGCGATAAATAATCCGGGTGTGTTTATATACGTGACGTAGGGAAACCCGTGTGCATGGGGTCATCGTCGGAGCAACCCGACACCAAGCTGCTGGTCATTCATAAAATCCTCCTGTTTCATCGATCAACTCGATGCGTTATCCCATGTGAGAATTAATAAATTAATTAATCCACCAATGAACAATGTTATATTCAACATTAAACAATATTTATGGTAGGACCACGGCACATTTCCACATTTCCACATTTCCACATTTCCACATTTTCTATGATCACTTAAACTATATCATTGAACCTCAATTTGTTATTAACAATACACTTTGCACTGGAAATAGTTTTTTCGTGTTAGAAAAAATATAAAATTCATTAATTTAAATATAAATAAAATATATTATAATAAATAAAATTTATTAATCGATGGACTAATGATATTATTGTTAACATTAAAGAATATTTATTCATGTTACATATTTACATTATTTATAATGAACTCCAAAAATTATTCTCATCCCACGAGAAAAATAATTTCATTTCTCATGAACAGTTAAAAAAAATTGTAAAATTAATGTTAAATTGTTTCGACAAAAGGATTTCATGTCAGACTTTCGGATTCTGTTGAGGAACTTACCGAATGTTTATCCAACTTTTTCCATTTATCCCCCATACACGTCGCGCGTTAAGAAAAAACCGCAGAACATCGTGAGTAAATCCCGAGCCATTACAAGCTGTAAAAAAAAAAGTCAGTGGTAGCATTAGATCTCGGTACATCAAGTATTTTCCATGACTCCCACACAATGGCGGTGATATTCTCCCATTGAAAATAGTGCGCCAATTCTGTGTGAAGAAATAAACCACACAGAGCTAGTTTGAGAGTGAAACCCCTAGTTAACCACGAGAATAGTGTATTTCAATCTTGATGATGGCTATTGAGCTCGAGTGTGTGTGCAGTGATCAGAGATATTGCCGTCGAATCGGCAGCTATTAGACCGTGGATTTACCACTGAGATTACAGCCTCAAGTGAACGAAGTCTCATGCCGCTGCTTGGAAAAGAAGATGAGGATATCGTAGGTGTGATCAGAAGGCGTCGGGGAATGCCTTTGGCTTTTCAAAATCCCCAGGAAAAACGAGAGACCAACAGTCAACCCATTACCCTGAGTCATTCTTACCCTCGACGTGATTGTGTGTGAGAAATGTACTCTTACCTTCAAGTACTCCTCATTTTGCAATTGTTATTCTACATTTCACCAATTGTTCTCACTTTCATCTTTATTTCATTTTTATTCATTTATTTTTCATTTATTTATCAAATTTCATGATAATAATTCCTGATTTCAAATGATTTAAAGAGTCATTTTATTTCAATTCAGAATAACATTTTTTATGTAAATTTAATAAATAAATAAATAAAATCTAACAATAACAATATATTCAATATATTCTTCATGTAATTCCACAATAATTCATATATAATTCTATATAATATGAATAATATATTGAAATCCATTAATGAAAATTCATTCTGAAAGGATTATTTAAACTTATGTATAATTATTCAAATATTTATATATTTATATTATATTATATTACATTTCTTTAAAATTGAATTGAAATTATTCTCTTCGAAATCTAATATAACAGATAAATTTTATTAATGCAATTGTATTATTCATTAGAACAAAGTTATTGATTACTATCAATCGACTATTAATCCCTTATCAATGGAGTAGATCGTATATTCTCTTTATATCAATAACGAGCTCATAATTTCAACCTAAACTTCGATCTTAACATCTCATCTTCCCACCTTTATCTAAAAAATCAGGCGAGTAAATTCTCAGCCTCTCCGATTTACTGAGACTGTCGAGTCACTTGGAGTCACTTAATCATCAATTAATTAACCGCTTGCACTTCTCTAATTATCGCCGGCCACCTTTTCCAGGTGCGTCACCAGGTGATGGGTTTTCAGGGAAATTCACCAGAATCATTCACGATGAAAGATAAATAACTCAGGAAATAACAACAAATCACTGCCTCTCCATTTTTCTCTACATCAGGTTCGGGTAATAGTATGGAATATACCTGAGGCTCATAACTGTTGATTACACCGAATGATGGGGCGTGAAATTTCCACATTTTTACCTCACGTTTGGTGAGATAAAAAATCACAAAACAATTCACATAATCCGGAATGAGGAATTGTTTTTCGGTTGTTTATGCGGGTGGAAAAATAAATCTGAAACGTTTAGTTATTTCTCAAGTTCATCACTGAAAAAAGTATGAAATTGTCACGTAATTTTACCCGAAGAAGTACGATCTCATTGAAAATTCTCGACTTGTTGTGCCTCAAAAATAAACAATTCATGAACATTCAACAATTTTTATGAGGCTAGTGTGTTGTGTCTGCGTTTTATTCCGTAAAATTTCTCAATCGTTGGGAAAAAATGACGCAATGACTTGTCAACCCAGCGGTACGTCATCAGACTGGTGGGTAATTTTTACGGTGCAAATGGTAAAATTCACGTGACGATTCATCCAATTTTTATTCCAACTCCCACTTTTTATTGAACTTCACTTCGCTCGTAGATTATAATTCAAAAGGTAATTTTTACGTTCTTCTGGTAATTTTCATTGGATGTTTCTCTCTGTGAGGGGACAAGTTCCGGAAGTCTAAATGTTTCACTCACCGGCTTTATCAGGTACAATTTTTTGTCGCATTCTTCTCTACAAGAAGAGTAACAACGCTATGTGCAACACAATGCAAGTACTCTGTACACGGTGCAACGAGATAAGGATCGAGTAAGCTGTACTTACACATACGTGTATATTGTAGTCGGATGATTCAGGACTCTGTTGCACATCACAAATGTAAGGGCCAATGGAAAATATAAGGTACCCTATATTTTTTCGTTGTACTACCCTATAAAACGTACACCACTGACTTATTCACTCGAAATCGAATCTTTTCATCGTCCATTTTATTTTTCGAATCGCTGAAAAAATAAATAAAAAGATTACAAAAAAAAACACATGTTAATTTCCCTATGATCTATTTCTTCTGTAATTCGTTGAATTTAATTCATTATTTGAATCAATTAATTAATTCATCAATGAACAATTTTTTTGTGTTCCAAATTTTTTTTTATACTCTAGTGAAAATTTCGAATGCAATTTTCCAATAGCGCAGAAATAATTCAACATTTCATTCGTGACCCAACGATTGTAATCATTCCATTTTTTTTTTATCCCATCATGACCTAGAATCGTAGAAATTAATCTCATTTTAGAAACCGATGATTAATGTCACCGAGACTCTCAGCAACAAGAGTAAATCGCAGTGAAGTGAAAGTGGCATGACCCATCAACTCCATAACTGATCCTGAAAATCGAGCTGAACAGAGAAATCAGCGGTTGTTTAATTTAGAAATAAATTCCAGTGTTGCGGTAGAATAGCCAATATTCCATAAAAGGCTCATTATCTTTCCAAATGGAAGTGCTCATTGAGTGAATAAACTGGTACCACAGGGATGAGGCAGAACAACGAAGTAATTCCATGTAACATCGAGGCAGAAAAGGAGGAAAAAAATGGACAGATGATTGAGGAAAAAAAAAAAATAGTCTACGGAGGGACAAAGGCCGCACCTCTTGGGGATCATGAGGATGACTTTGGATCACACCATAATGCCCTCAATGGACCGAACAAGATACGCGTGACGAGCCACCGGTGCTAAGACACTTCAAAGCGAAAATGTTTTGTCTCATTCGGTTCTTACTATTAGCCACGCTTCATTCAGGAATTGAAAAAATGAATAAATAAAAAATGAGAGAGTGAAAGAAAAAAATAAGTTCTGCAGACGTTATCCCTCTTTGTTGCGAAAATTTCAGCGCTGAAAAGACGAAAATTGTTGGGGGGAAGATTCATGATGTGATACATAAGAGTGAACGTTGAAAGTAACAAGATCGAAACTTCTTGGGAAAGGGTGAGGGGGGACTACCGTTAATTTGAGGGATGTATACGATGGTAGAGGTTCCTCCAGGGATAATGACAGGGAGCCACTGGGGCATAATTTCACGCCACTGAAATCTAGAGTCTTCGCACGGTATTAGAGTCTGAAAAGTGGACGAGTGAAACCTCAATTTATTTTTCTCCGGGTGAAATCTCAATGGAATGGGATATCTTTTTTTTTTTTTTGAAAATTTGTCGAACATTCTGTCGCTAAGGGGTGGGGTAGGATAAGTGAATTCTTATCGAGGCCAGTTTTTTGCCGATTTCTCGAGATTGAAGGAACATAGCGGATTTTTTGCGTGAACGTTTTTTATAGGAAATGACGAGAGCTGTAAAAAAGGTTATTATGAAAATAT